>NC_084831.1:73409723-73722501 GCF_033115175.1 Lepus europaeus
GGCACCTGGGATTTCCATACCCAACAAAAATATCATTAGAGACAAAGGCAGTGTAAAAATCTAAGATAAATAAAAACAGAAGATGTGCCACAAATTTACCTATTGTAAAGAGAAATTAAAGATCGTTCTTTAATCACAGATAGAAATATTATAAATAAAGGAAGGAATAAAATGTAGTGGATAAACACATGAGAAAATATAATGGAATTGTTACTATGAGATGTATATATATATATTATCTTGTAGGATTCAGGTATAAGCAAAATTTCATCTTGGTTTCTATTTTGTTTTTATTAATAATTCTTTGTTTCAAGTGGTTGTTATTTTTCTTATAAATGCTTTTTCATCTCTTTAGTTATAATATATTTTGTGTACTTTTAGGTGTGTCTATATTAAGCAGTTTATGATTAGATTTGATGTTTGTATAACATCCCAGAATTGTCATTTAGTATGGTATTGTCATCCCTCCTAGTCATTGGATTAATCATATGATTGCTTAGTGTTTATTCCTTTATTTTTCTTAATATCCATTCAATTTTTTAAATCAAGGGGTTTGAGATAAGTATGTGTTATGTGCAAGTGTGGTTACACAGTCACCATTAGATAACACAACTATTCCAACATATTTCATCATATTTGGAGATTATCCTATCACTAGATAGATAGATAGATAGATATCAAGGAAACAGCTTCCAAGCTTGTTCCCTCTCTTCTCACAACACTTCCATATTGATATTATCTGGTAGTTCAGCTTTGTATTGTTTCAATTAGTTCATAGTAAGTAAAAGCAAGGATTTGGATACAACTGTAAGTTTCAATGAGCTCTTTGTGCACTGACATATATTTTTATCTTATTCATTTATATTTCTCAGATTCATTATTTTCATTGTCTTGGGATACATTTTGTAGCAAGGAGCGGTTTTTTTTTGTTTGTTTGTTTGTTTGTTTGTTTTTTGACAGGCAGTTAGTAAGAGAGAGAGACAGAGAGAAAGGTATTCCTTTTTCCGTTGGTTCACCCCCCAAGTGGCTGCTACAGCCGATGCACTGCACCAATCCGAAGCCAGGAGCCAGGTGCTTCCTCCTGGTCTCCCATATGGGTGCAGGGCCCAAGGACCTGGGCCATCCTCCACTGCACTCCCGGGCCACAAGGAGCGTTTGTTTTAATGATTCATATTTATTTGCTTCTTTTCTATGTTGGAACTTATATAAATATGTCTGGTGACTCTAGCTCTGCTTATAGTTTGATGTTATCAGTGATTTAAGCCAAATACATAAAGTGTTACTTGCTGGATTAGGTACAATGATTTGATTTTGTAGGGTTCTCCTATTTTTGAATGTCATTATCTACTGGAGCCATACATTTTCATTTCTAGCTCAAATGCCCAGCTTGCAAATTCACCTTCTTAGTAAAATACTTCTGATGCCAACTGGTGCATAGAGTTGAGAAATAAAAAGGGCAGATTGGTACCAAAACTCTGTGTGTTGCTCCTCTGAATTCACCATCCCTACCTCTTCCTTCTGAAGTGGCTCCCTCTGATTGAGTCATCAGCATGTGCTTATATCTATGAATCTGTTCAGATTTGTTTTTAAATCCTAATTGATTACTGAAATCAGTGGTGTTCTAACCCTGTTTATTATTGTTGCATAGATTATTATATAACTAATATTTTAAAAGTAATATTTGGTGGGTCCGGCACTGTGGCATAGTGGGTTAAAACCTCCAGCTTGTGGTGCTGGCATCCCATGTGGGCACCAGTTAGAGTCCCGGCTGCTGCACTTCTAATCCAACTCTCTGCTATGGCCTGGGAACACAGTGGAAGCTGACCCAATTGCCTGGGCTCCTGCACCCGCTTGGGAGACCTGAAGGAGGCTCCTGGCTTCTGGCTTTGGATCAGCACAGCTCCGGATGTTGTGGCAGTCTGGGGAGTGAACCAATCGATGGAAGACCTTTGTCTCTATCTGCCTCTGCCTCTCTGAAACTCTGCCTTTCAAATAATTAAATAAATCTTTTTTAGAAAACATGATATTTTGCATTTCATTTCTAGGGTTCCATGGTTTGAGTAGTCAGTCAATGGTTAATCTTTTAACTATTATATTTTAATCAGCAATACCAAGAATTAATATGCTATATTTCAAGTGGTTATGCTAGTTTTAGTATTAACTGAAGTATTCCTGTCTCACTTTCACACCTGAGTGTTAAGGATTGAACTGCATCCCTATCTCCACAAATTCACTCATGAAAGCCCTAAGCCTCATCATGACTTTGGAGATTGAGTATTTAGAAGTGATTGAAAGCTAGAGGAGGGAGCCTATTCTGACAGGCAGGTGTCTTCTTAACAAGAAAACACTTGAGATGAAGAAAGGGCAATTAAGAAAACAGCAGGAAGAGAGCCATGTGCGGGCCACGAAGGAAGGCCTCACCAGACATCAACCCTGATGACAGTGTCATCTTGTATTTCCAGCCATCAAAACTTTGAGAAAAATACATTTTTGCTGTGGAAGTTACTTAATGTGTGGTGTTGTGTTATAGCAACCCTAAACACTGGATAGGGATTCAGACTGTGCCCGATGAGTTAGCTAGTTCCTGTGCTCTAAGACTGAGATAATTATGTAGGAATTCTCAAAGCATGAGAGAGGATGAAATAAAATGAATTAAATCAACGTGGACCAACAGAGTCTTACAGAATACATAATAACAGACAGCATCTAGAAAGCCACAGAATTACATTCACATTTTTTTTTTTAAGCTGTTACACAGTGGAAGTTTATTTCTTGTTCATGTAATGATACAATACAGGTATTCAGGGTATGTCTTTCGGCTTCCACAGAGTCATTCAGGATCCTAGTCACCCTCCATCCTATAGGTTTACCCTCTAAGAAGACCTTGAAACCATAAGCATTCAGGTGGCAAAGGGAAAAGCAGCAGGTGGAGGAGACAACCATTTCTCAGCTTCCTTGACTGCTAGATCACATAAATAAAAGTTAAAAAAAAAAAAAAACTCAAAAAAAAAAAGAAATTAAAAAAAAAAAAAAAGAAAGGTCTTCCTTCCATTGGTATCCCCCCAAATGGGTGCTACGGCTGGTGCGCTGCACCTATCAGAAGCCAGGAGCCAGGTGGTTCTTCCTGGTTTCCCATGAGGGTGCAGGGTCCAAGCACTTGGGCCATCCTCCACTGCCTTCCCGGGCCACAGCAGAGAGCTGGCCTGGAAGAGGAGCAACCGGGACAGAATCTGGCGCCCCAACTGGGACTAGAACTCGGTGTGCCGGCGCTGCAGGTGGAGGATTAGCCAAGTGAGCCGTGGCGCCAGCCATAATGTCAGTTTGTTGGCATTCTAGGGCTTTGAGACAAACTTGTCTTCTCCCGAAATATCTACTTGTCATCCGTATCTATGGGTACTATCTGAAGAATCTGGATCTATACCTACATGGTATAGACACAGGTAAAGACAGCTTTCAAGGATGAGGAGTACTACAGGGACAATTAAGTCAGCATCCATCCATCCAAAAGCTTAGCAGCAAGGGAACTGCTGATAATTCTGCTGTCATACTTGTACAAGACCTTTCTGGTTTCCAGAAAAATTATAGCTTATATGCTACTTCTGAATTAGAACTTTCAAAAAACATTTGTATTCCTATTAGAGCATGCACTGACTGCAGCAAAATCGAATGTGTTTGGAATCAAACACCTGTTTTGTTATTCACCAAGAACCAATATTGGGTTGTAGTTGCAAGTTTGGTGTTCTCATCTCTCTAACTCTGATATTAACAAAGACATAGTCATATCCTGTCCATGGAGAATTTCATGTTGGCTGCTGTGTCTGAAACTGGAAAGCTACAGACAAATATATTTTCTCAGTTCTTCTTGGGTATAAATTCTCATTTCCTGGAACCCCTCCATACGGGTACATGGCATGTTCTCGTCAACATTCACATTTTTTTAACAACTCAACGTCAGAAAAAATTAAGTGGTGCTGTGGGTTCTATTCTGTTCACATTAACTCTCTCTTCTGTGACCTTTCTTAAAAATTAGTAGCTCCATGAGGAATTTGAATTCATAAATATTTCACATGTATATGTTTATGTTTGTTTTTTAACCTTTAACATTATTAGCAATTTTGAGAGCAGAGCCTATGGTATTGTTTTGGTCCTCCATTACCTAGCAAATATTGCTGAAACTGAATTGAATTTCAAGTAAATAAGTTACAGCTAAAGATATTTTCATAATCATTCTAGATGTCCATAAAGTGATAACTGAACATAAAAATCTAGGATATATATGTTATGGAATATTACTGAGCCACAAAAAATGAACGAAACTCTGACGTTAGCAACAAAGTTAATGCAACTGGAGATCATGCAAGGGGAAATAAGCCAGACCCAAAAAGGCAAATATATGTTGTGGAAGTTAACATAGAGTACAAAAATTGTGTGGATGTCAGATCATTTGCTTTGTAGTTATAAATGGTGCTTCACTGAATCACACCAGGTAAATCATAATATATTCTTCTTTCACATATTAAAGAAAGAAAGAGGGGTCTGGCAATGTGGTACAGTGGATTAAGCCACAGCCTGCAGCTCCAGCATCCCATATGGGGCACCGGTTTGAGTCCTGGGTGCTCCGTGTCCAATCCAGCTCCCTGTTAATGGCCTGGGAAAGTGGCAGAGATTGGTCCAAGTGCTTGGCCCTTGCATCCAAATGGGAGGAAGCTCTTGGCTCCTAGCTTCAGCCTTGCCTAGCGCTGATCATTGAGGCCATTTGGGGAGTGAATCCGTGGAAGGAAGATCTCTCACTCTCTCTGCCTCTCCATATCTCTACTTGTAATTCTACCTATCAAATAAAAAAGTAAACCTTAAAAAAAAAGAAAGGAAAGAAATGGAGGAGGGAATTAAGGAGGATTCTTGGGGTACTAATAATGCTTTGTTCTTGATTTAGGTGTTGGTCTGGAATGTGATCAGATGACAGAAATGTCATTTAACTGTACACCTACCTAATTGCATTTCTTGGTATGTATATAGTAATTCAATAAAATGTTTTTTAAAAAAGATATTTTCACACAAACCGTTTTTATCTTTTAAGATTTTCAGTGTAGTTTGTTTCTTAGGAAATAACATTAATCTTTTTTTATTTCCAATGCTTTTTTTGTTTCCTTTGCTTATTTATTTATTTAATTTTTTTTGACAGGCAGAGTGGACAGTGAGAGAGAGAGAGAGAGAGAGAGAGAGAAAGGTCTTCCTTTGCCGTTGGTTCACCTTCCAATGGCCGCCGCGGTTGGCGCGCTACGGCCGGCGCACCGCGCTGATCCGAAAGCAGGAGCCAGGAGCTTCTCCTGGTCTCCCATGGGGTGCAGGGCCCAAGGACTTGGGCCATCCTCCACTGCACTCCCTGGCCACAGCAGAGAGCTGGCCTGGAAGAGGGGCAACCAGGACAGAATCCGGTGCCCGGATCGGGACGAGAACCCGGGGTGCCGGCACCGCAAGGCGGAGGATTAGCCTAGTGAGCCGCAGTGCCGGCTTCCTTTGCTTATTTTAATAACTTATTAAATAGCTCCTCGAGGACCCTACGTTTTCCCACATCCTCCTCCCTTGATACACATCTTCTGAAACGCATAAAGCATGGGGCTGAAAAGTGGTTTCTACCAATTGCCAAAACCTTCAGTGTTAGTAGGAGACTCATGCTAAATCTTTGCACATTTGTGGGAACTTCATCACTCAGAGTGAAAAGATTAGAAATAATTCAGCTAATGTCTATTGAGCTAAAGTACAATAAATAAATTCTCCATGAATCCAATAAAGATTTGGTTCATCAATATAGGCCCATATTTCATGATATGTACAGGTATTGTCCTACAGGAAAAATCAGTGCTGATGTAATTAAGACTAAGATGTTTCAGCTTTACAGGATGCATGGATGTGAGTTGTCTAAGCGTTTTCTCTTCATAAAAGGTTAATCTATTAAAATATGTTCAACTGCGGCAGGCGCTGTGGCACAGAGGATTAACGCCCTGGTCTGTGGGCGCCAGTTGAAGCCCAGCTGCTGCACTTCCGATCCAGTTCTCTGTTGTGGCCTGGGAAGGCAATGGAAGATGGCCCCAGTCCTTGGGCCCCTGCACCCGCATGGGAGACACGGAGAAGGCTCCTGGCTTCGTATTGGCGCAGCTCTGGCTGTTGCTGCCAGTTGGGGAATGAACCAGAGGATGAAAGACCTCTCTCTCTCTCATTTTCAGATTAACATAAATAAATAAACAAATAATTATTTTTAAATCCCTGCTCCACAATTAAATACCCATATTCTTGAAAAAAATTATTTCATTTTTGTCATTAATAGAGGGTACTAATAGTATCTGGTTCGAAGAGTTATTCTTTAGATGAAATATGAGGATACATTTAAACAATATTAGCTATCAGCTATTATCACTATAATCCACAGAAAGGCAGATAACATCAGAATAAAATATGAAGAAGTAAGGTTACTAAGAAACAGATTAAGACAATTGTTTCAAATTGGGAATAAGAACAAGAGAATTAAGCAAGCTCACAGAGTATAAACTCTAAACTTGAAGACCTCTGGAGGGCATCATTGGCTTCCGTCTCTGAATGGCACGCTCAGGATCAGGCAGGGAGCAAAGCGCATAGCTGTACTGATGGTCCCCATACAAGGTGCTAAGAGTAATATAGTAAGTTTCCCTTGGAGGTTATAAGAATAAAAATACTTACACAAGACATTTATTTGGTCATCTTTTTGTGTATTTAGTCTCAACTAAGACTAAAATTGCCTCTAGTCTCCAAATATGCTGAAAACATCTTGTTTCATAATGAGAAATACGATGCCTGGAGATTCATATGCATAGGAAACAATATTCAATGACCTAAAAGAAAAGAGAGGCTCTTTCATATAAGAGGGAGGTGGGGTCTTGCTAGTGCCTGTGACATCCCTTGTAGAATTCATCATAGGATGACTACAATGGGAAGCTTGGCCCTTAGAATTAATACTACGGAGCAGAAATGCTTTGCTTCATGCTCCAAAGTCTTTAAGTCTTTGTGAGCATAAACTATCTTCTTTAAAACAATGCTTGCTGATTATGCATCTTGCATCAGTTCACCACCTGAACTTCAGCCCTCATAAAATCCTCTGGCACGAGCCTGGATTTACACGATGACCGCTCAGACACTAGGCACACGAATGATAGGAAGTTTCACTGTTTAGTTAAATTCTAAATGGGAGAGGAGCTTTCTACATTAGCTGGCTCTGGTATATCATTTTTTCTTAATGTAGATGAAGAAAAACAGTGTCTCTCAGACAGCTATGAGGAATGTTTGCCATCAATTAGCTGAAAGCTTAATACATAATTTATTCCTAGGTGAAATTTTCTCTTAAGTTATACTATATGCAACACAGACATACATACAAGGAGAAAAAGAAAAAAAAAATCAAGAGTTATAATTACATTCACATGTTGGCTAATTGGGCCCTTCGAGGCCTTCTTCCTAATTATAAGAGGGCATACAAAGAAGAAATATCACTAAAAGCAAGAACGTATAGAATGAATATGAGTTCAAATGGGTTGTACTGGCTATATAAAAGCTGTAAAACTTGATAGGGAAGGGATGCTATTACTTGCCAAACATCTCCTACATTAGAAGAAGAAAAAAAAAAAAAAAAACACAAGCTTCCAGCAGTGTCATTGACAGAATATAAGATGTAAAAAGAATTATGTTAGCTTAAAAGAGGACACATTGAAAAAAAAAAAAAAGGAAATCACCTGATGTATCTGCTAGATGTATGTTTTATTTTGTATGTGTTTTAGAAATGCAAGGAAATTACGGACTTATGGTGCCATTTGAAATAAAAAACATTTTTGTGGCAAATTCAATATATGTGAGACATTTGTGAGACTTCTGAGGAGAAAATCACATGGGTACATTACAAAAATATAAGCTTGCAAATCTTCAGAGAATGTATTCATTTGTAATGCATAAACTTTTATGATATTATTTTGTAATAAAAGCAAAAGCAGAATTTGATTCCTGACATTGGAAAACTAGACATTATGGCTCTGTTAACTCTTAAAGCAAAATTTATGGTTGTTTCTCTTCAGTTTCTCTTAGGGACTTAAGATGGCAGAAAGGGTGGAGAGAGAGGGTACCCATGGTAAAGTAAATCATGGAAATTTTACAAGGTTGTAATTCATCATATTTCACATCAAGTTGTACACTTTTGACACATCTGTAAAAGTCTGAATGTTTATAGTGGATGTGTATATAATATTACATTACACCTCATAACCGAGATAAACTGGCAAGAACCCTGAAGCCCGATAGGAACAAGATTGCCTTTATCTTTTAAAACTGTCATTTTAATTTTCCACACTAGACAATGCTAGAGACGCAGGATGACTTAAATTCCTGGTGGCTGTTAGCCCACAATCTTGCAATGTTTTGAATTTAGTACCTAATCAAATTGCTTTGCTTTTAGCATGCTTATCATGATTTATGTGACTTGGTATATGGTTCCCTCTTAGTATACCCAAAGGAACAGTGTATTTTATGGCATTCTAAACACAAATCCTGCTTCCAGATTTATGCAATGGACAATGCAACTGCATCATTAAAAAGGAATCTAAAATGCAACCCAGAAAAATTAAAATGACAATTTTAGAGTCAAACAACCTGCAACAGCTGGTTGGGCTGCCATGACTCAGTCAGCCTACTTGAGCAAGGCACAGACCAAAGCCTGCAATTTCAAAGTTGCCTTCTGTGGAGTTGGAATTAAATGCCCAGTTAACACAAAGGAAAATTTCCCTTGTGCAAAATCTAATCAAATGTAATATGTCTATATGATAACTACCATTTCTATGACTACTATAATTCAAGTTCCTAATTATGAGTTCAGTTCATAAAAGGAAAATCGGCTTTCATTTGTGCAGCATTTTCAGTTAGAAATGGAAAATATGCATTTAAGTACACAGGTTTCAATTCATTATTCTCTTTATTCAATACCCATTATGGACCCAATTCAGTCCTCACATACTGATATTCACCTCCCTATGCAATAAGGTTTATTCACACATCTTAAGCTCAGCATAACTTGGAAAAAGTAGGAAATTGACTAGAGGTATGGAGAAAAACTTGATGATTTAAATAAATTTTTCTGAAGAAAGACTAACCATACAGGATTAAATAATCTCAACTAGGTATGTTTGAGAGGGTGACCAAATATGTGGTTTCTATTACTTTCTGTTGAATGTTATAGTTTTCTACACACATGCAAATAATCTTTACCTATTTAGCTGAATTTAAAATATTTTAGTTGAGACCATATACTATAGAAATAGGTTCACCATTCAACTATGTAAAACTCCAAGAAACTTTTATTTTAGACAAATATGTAATACCCAGTTTAGGGGCCAGCGCTGTGGCACAGCAAGTTAAAGCCCTCGCCTGAAGTTCCGGCATCCCTTATGGACTTCAGTTCTAGTCCTAGCTGCTCCATTTCTAATCCAGCTCTCTGCTATGGCCTGGGATAGCAGTAGAAAATGGCCCAAGTCCTTGGGCCCCTGCAACCACTTGGGAGACCCGAAAGAAGCTCCTGGCTCCTGGCTTCAGATTTGCGCCGCTCTGGCCGTTGCGGCCATCTGGGGAGTGAACCAGCAGATGGAGGACCTCTCTCTCTGTCTCTACCTCTCTCTGTAACTATGTCTTTCAAATAAATAAAATAAATCTTTTTTAAAAATGCAGTTTAAAACTTAGTAAAATCTAAAAACTTTTACCTATAGTTGTTGGTGATTGTTTTTCAATCTCAAAACATAAAAGTACTATAAAGACAAAAATATTATTGGTCTTGGGGCCAGGACTCTAAAGTTGATTTCAGAATCAGCCCTTAAGGCATTCTGATCTGGATCAAGAGCCCGTGAGAGTATTTTAGGCATGGAAAGCCAAGACACTCTGGGAAAAAAAAAAAAAAAAAAACAACTAAATGAAATATCTCTGCGAGTGAGATCCCAGCGGGAACAATGGGCCATCAAAGAAGGAGGTACCTTTCTCTGAAGGGAGGAGAGAATTTCCACTTTGACTATGACCTTGTCTACATAAGATCGAAGTCAGCAAACTCAAAAGCCTTCCATAGCCTTGGCAACTCATGACAAGAGCCTAGGGAGAATACTGACACCATAAACAAGAGTGTCAATTTGTTAAGTCAACAACAGGAGTCACTGTGCACTTACTCCTCATGTAGGATCTCTGTCCTTAATATGTTGTTTAATGTGAATTAATGCTATAACTAGTACTCAAACAGTATTTTACACTTTATGATCTGTGTGGGTGTAAACTGATGAAATTTTTACTTAATATATACTAAACTAAGCTTCTGTATATAAAGACAATTGAAAATGAATCTTGATGTGAATGGAAAGGGAGAGGGAGCAGGAGATGGGAGGGATGTGGGTGGGAGAGAAGTTATGTGGGGAAAAAGCCATTGTAATCCATAAACTGTACTTTGGAAATTTATATTTACTAAATGAAAGTTAAAAATAATAAATATATATGAACTTAAAAAAATAAAAATAGTGAAAGAGCAAAAAAGGATTTAACAGTTGATACATCTCAGAGTAGGCATGGACTCCAGATATTTCCTTCTGTGAGCGTATGAACCATGTGTCCCAGGTATTTCTGGACCAAGATTCTCTCTGACCCTGAACTAGAGCATTGATTTTAATTGAAAGTTGAGTAGAATTATGCACTTAGTGAAGGCAGACTGAGAATAAGCTCAAGACTAGTGGCACTGTTCCAGTAGGACAAGAGGTTGGGATGAAGAATGAATACAAGTTTCTTTGGCTCCCAGAAAAATGTTAGAATAGGAAATCCATGAATATTTTATTAGGGAATCTGCAAGAGTGTCAATAGCAATCTGCAAGAGTGACACACATACAACAAGGGAAGGTGAGAGAAACAACAAAAGTTATCTTTATATTTGTAAAATATGAAGTTATGAACACTGGGATGTTAAAAAATAAGTCTTTGCAAAGTCCTGAAATGCCTGTGTGAGATAGTGTTTTGCCACATATATAATAGAAAATACACCTGTTATACTGAATTCAGTCACTGACAGACATACAAAAAAAAAAAAAAAGCCTACTTGGATATTTTTCTTAAAGACAAACAAGGTTCATTAGATTTTCCAAGTACTGAGAAATGTAACACTGATGAGAGAGGAAAAATGTCACTAATTCTCTTATTTCTGTTTCTATAAAGTACATTTCCAATGAAATTGAACATATGATGATACAAACTGTCTATCCAATTAACTATCATGTTCACTATTTCCAGAACATAGTAATGATGCAATAAATATTTGTTAATTGAACTTGTAAATGAGAAATTGTTTTTTTTAAACTTATTTCATTTGATCAAGCTTTTAAAAATCACACTCTCACCTTTTCAATGATAGGTAAATAAGGATCCTTGTGAAAAGAAATCAAGTGAACAGAAACTTAATAAAGTACTTATACTTAATGTCTTCAGTGTCGAGCACTCTGATTTGGACACTATGTGCATTTAACAAGTTACTAGTTCAGAGTTCAATGAAAGAAAACAAGTAAGTGAGGCACTTCAAGAATTTAAATTTATTGAAGCAATGATCAGCTGGAAAAATAAAAGTGGGGACTGCATTTAAATTATATCTCCTCAAATTCTATCCTGAGGTCAGGAAGTTATCACTGCTATCATCAGAAAATGTGAGAAAACTATTTTCAATGTCAAAGCTTTTCCACGGCATTGAAGCTGTAACTGGGAGTCCAACGTTTACAGACAAACTAAAGCACTTCCAGAAAAAGTGTCAGCAGCAGGGCATGGTCCTCAAACACATCATAAAAATAATTTTAAAAAGTAAGGATGTTTTCATTGGAAAAAACAGAGTTAGAGAAAGACTACACACACTCTTTATAAACAATCTAAAATAGTGGTACATATTTGGTCCCAAGCAGAGCACAGCTTTGATTGGATATGGAAGTCAGTGAGTTCACTCAGAGACAAGAAGAGTTTGAAGATGTGAAAAATTTTAAGTACTAGAAGCTGAGTTGCATGGTTTCACCCATCTGTGTTATTTTTATTACAAGAAAAATGTAACTGTGAAATATGTAAGAATCAGAAATTATAAAATATTTGCTCTATCGAATAAGCATCCATTGAGCATAAAATTCACTTTGAAATTAGAAACCTAGGTAGAAATTAATGAAGTATTCCCTTCAACAATTAAAACAGTCTGATGGTATTAATTACAGCAACTAATTGCTTACTTTGAAGTGTTATGAGATCAGCAACTCCACTTTGCCTCATTCTTCAAATAGTTATAGCATAAAAGGAGTTTGAACTGGTCTGTGAGGAGCTGAAACAGACCGATACAAGACTCTCAAGAACCTGACAAGACACCAGAATAAAATTTAAGTTGGAAATATCTACCTAACAAAATTAATAACTATAGGCATAATTTTAATGAGATGAGTATCCAAAAGAAGCATAAATTTGGATTTTTAGGTTACAAATTTCATTTATGAAATAGATATTTTTACAATGTATTTTTAAATAAATTTGTCTCTATCATGCTTCTTAGAATAAAAAAATAATGGTTTATATTTGAAATTCTATTATGTGATTTACAATTGTCCTAATAATTTTTGAACTGCAATTTTCTACACTGTAAAATAAATTATTTGTGCACTTAACTCACTGTTTAAAAAGTTCAATGATGTAAACTAAATAAATCTGATAAATTACAACTGTATATGTGAATCATCATAATAGCAACAAATAATTATCTGTTCCCTTGGCAAATGCTAGCTGCTTAGTGATTTACATGCATTATTTCATTTAACATTCACAATGGCCTTACTATTCATATTTCACATTTAGAAAAATTATGTAAAAGTGATATTATTATTATTTGTATGTTAATATCACCAAAAGAGGTTTTAGAGAAGTATATATTTTCCCAAAGGTCAGTGCTAGTCAGGTTTTAATCACCGAAAGCAAATACCTCAGAGAAGATACTTATGAACCAAGAAGGAAGAAAGTTTCTTTCCATTCCTGGTTTTGGAGCTTCACAGTCCATGATAGCTTGGCCCCATTGGTCCAGCATCTAATGACCATGGTGGATCATAAAACAAGTACAAAGGAAGGGTTTAAAGATGGGCCAGGAAACACAGAGAGAGAGAAAATATGTAGGTCTTCTTATAAAGCTACCTTGATCCAATCAGAGGGTTCCGTCCTAGCAACCTCAACCAGATTAATAGCTTCCCTGAAGTCCTTCTTTCAGATACCAAAATTGGATTATTTCCACCTTCTCAGAACCATTAATATAAGACTTTGGAGTTTAAACATCTGCATGAGTTGAGGAGCCAAATGCTGTTCAAATTATAGCAAAGCCACACAGTTATTAAGTAGTTGAGGTTAATTAACCCCAAGCTTTGAAATTCTAGGTTATATAAATTTTATTCATTATTCATATGTTGCTTATATGAATATACAATAGGTATGGTACTAGTCAAATTTTTATTTGATTTTCTAAGGCTATAGGGAAGTTCAAAGAATAGTACATTAAAAACATACATACATTTTACTTTGTTTTTACAGTGCAATGAAGAGTACATTAGAAGTAAAATTATTATATATTACATTGAATTGAATAACAGACTCAGATTTTGTGGAAACCTATCATACTTGCTACCACTGAGAATACATTCTGATTACATTCTATTTTTCCCTAAGGAATCCCAACTAGCTGCAAGTATTTAGAAGCATGACTCTGAATTACTCGTGTTTTTATCTGTAAAGAGTAATCACATCCCCTTAAGCTAAGCTACCATAAATCCATGCCATAACAATTTTCTTTGTAATCTTTGCAGAGAATGTCCAGTGAAACACTAGCAAGCCTAAAAGCAGAATCCCAGTTTGTGAACTTTTGGTATTTCTGTTTAATCCACACAGAATCCACGAAGATAATAGTTTAAACTATTCTGGTGGTCCAATAATAATGGTAATAATGGTATCCTTGAAGATCATGAGGAATTTTATGTAGGAAGTTCCAGTAACGTCACGTTGGAAATAATTTGAGTATTTAGGAACTAATATCTCTAAGCGTATCCTGTTTAAATGAAAAAGAACATGGAATTTATGGGAAAGAGGACAATTCACAGGGTGTTAAGGGGATTGCGTCTTGCCCTTACATTACTTAATAGCGGCATTACAACTCCATAAGTGTTAAATAGAAAAAATTTCTGTTTTCCCTTTCTGGCTAACATATGATGAATCTACAGTACATTTGGAAAATGTACCATGACCTGCAAAGCATATCCCTGTACTGTTCATGGAGAACAATATTAGAAACTTCCAGGCTTATAATATCTTCACATGTTAAAAAAACCTTTTATGAAAAGCCCAGAATCCATGATTCTTAAGAAAGGAGATATAATTTGTCTTCACTTTTGAAATCTTTAGATATGTGATCCAAAACAGAATCTAAAAATGCTGGTGTAAGTGGAACCCCAAAACCAAAACCCAGGCACTCCAATATGAAATGCGGGCATCAAGTAGTATCTCTATCACTGTACTAAGGAGTCAGCCAAATGAAATTTTAGTTTGAGAAGTCATGAGTTTATATGGATGATCAAAAGGAGCTAAGTTTCAAATATGATTGCTGGAAAGTATGAGAAAAGGGGACAAATATGACTGTATATCCACTTCCTGAAACTTCAATATGTAAAGATCAGTGTGAATTCACTTTGGATTAAAAATGTGACAGACGACTTCATTCAGATCAGAAGACACCCAGAAGACCAAAAGTTGTTGTCACTCAGTCTTCTAATCAGAAGAATGAAACAGAAAGGAGGCCTTACTGCTGTTGTATGGCTTTCCTGTCACTTTATGCTAGGATTATGAAACTCTGATAACTTGTATCTATTTTTTCTGGTCAAGAGTTAGAGAGGAAGTCTATCCCAAATGACATTCTAATCAAATTAGAAAAGATTTAATTTTTTTTTATTTTTCAAAAACATTTATTTTATCTGTTGGAAAGTCAAAGTTAACAAGAGAGGGAAAGACACAGCGAGAGATAACTCATAGGTGGGTTCACTCCCCAAGTGGCTTCAACAGCTGGGACTGGACCATGTCAAAGCCAGGAAGTAAACTCCATCAGGGTCTCCCAGAGGGTTGGCAAGAGCCCAAGTGCATTAGCAGGGATCTTGTTTGGAAGTAAAGCAGCTGGGACTGGAACCAGGGGCTCCCATAGAAGTGACAGTGTTACAGGTGGCAGCTTAGTTATCTGTGCCACAATGTTGGCCCCAGAAGAGATTTTAGAATTTTGCACTGCTAATATTTACAGAAAAATCTGTCTGTGTGTATTTAGATTTATCTATAAATTTCAATCAAATTATAAAATAAACCAAACATTGTACATAGATTTAAGAATTAGCTTTAGTTTCAATTAGCTTTATCTTTAAAATTTAGGAAGTTATATTCTTTGCCTACAAAAATTCAAATTTTAGGGGAAGAATAATGTGCTTATTGAACTTTAGGTTGAAATCTCAAAATGACTTCCAAAATAAAATAAAATTTTGGGTTCTATGCAGAAATTGTATTTATGCAGCCAATCATTGTTAACCAAAACACATTGAATAGGAGCATGCATGTTTCAGAATAGTACACTGTATCTTAAACCCAGTTTTTAGGTATGTCTATGAGCTTTGTTCCTTTTTTGTTGTCTTGAGATCATTAAATATTAAAAAGTAACACATTACCAAACTCTTTTATGAGTGGAGTCTTTTGGATATGCTATATATAGAATCATTTCTTCTACAAATAAGGATAGTTTGATTTCCTCCTTTCCAATTTTTATCCCTTTGATTTTTTTTCTTGCCTAATGGCTTTGGCTAAAACTTCCAAGACTATATTAAATAGCAGTGGCGAGAGTGGGCATTCTTGTCTGGTTCCAGATCTTAAGGCGAATTCTTCCAGCTCTTCCCATTCAGTAGCATGTTGGTCTTAGGTTTGTTACGAATTGCTTCAATTGTGTTGAGGAATGTTCCTCCTATACCTAATTTGCTTAAAGTTTTCATCATGAAAGGACATTGTGTTTTATCAAATGCTTTCTCTGAATTTATTGATATAAGCATATGGTTTTGTTCTGTTGTTAATGTGATGTATCAAACTGATTGATTGCAGAATGTTGTTTCAACCCTTCATACCAGGGATAAATCCCGCTTTTTTCAGTTGAATGATCTTTCTGATTTATTGTTGGATTCAATTAGCTAATATTCTGTTGAGGAATTTTGCATCTATGTTCATCAGGGATAGTGGTCGATAGTTTTCTTTCTCTGTTGTATCTTCTTCTGGCTTAGAAATTAAAGTAATGCAGGCTTTACCGAAGGAGTTTGGGAGGGTGTTCCTCCTTTCAATTGTTTTTAATAGCTTGACAAGGATTGGAGTTAGTTCTTTAACTGTCAGGAAGAATTCAGCAGTAAAGTCATCCAGTCCTGGGCTTTTCTTTATTGGGAGGAGCTTTATTACTTATTCAATTTCTGTCTTTGTTCACAATAGCTTCAAAAAAATTAAATACCTTGAAATAAATTTAACCAAGGATTTCAAGGATTTTTATGATAAAAATTACAAAACACTAAGGAAGAAATAGCAAAAGATGTTAAAAAATTGAAAAGTTTTCCATGTTCATGGATTGGAAGAATTAACAGCAAAATGTCAATACTACCAAGATCAATTTACAGATTCAATGCAATCTCAACCAAAATACCGGTGACATTCCTCACAGATCTAGAAAAAAAATGATGCTTAAATGCATATGCAAAGGCCGGCGCCGTGGCTCAATAGGCTAATCCTCCACCTACAGTGCCAGCACACTGGGTTCTAGTCCAGGTCGGGGCGCCGGATTCTGTCCCAGTTGCTCCTCTTCCAAGCCAGCTCTCTGCTGTGGCCCGGGAGTTCAGTGGAAGATGGCCCAAGTCCTTGGGCCCTGTACCCACATGGGAGACCAGGAGAAGCACCTGGCTCCTGGCTTCGGATCAGCGTGGTACACCTGCCACAATGTGCTGGCAGCATCGGCCATTGGGGGGGGAACCAACGGCAAAGGAAGACCTTTCTCTCTGTATCTCTCTCTCACTGTCCACTCTGTCTGTCAAAAAAAAAATGCTTATGCAAATACAAAAGGCCCTGAATAGCTAAAGTAATCTTATGCAACTAAAACAAAGCCAGGGTATCACAACACCTGATTTGAAGACATACAACAAGGCACTTATGATCAAAACAGCCTGGTACTGGCATAAAGCAGACTTGTAGACCAATGGAACAGAATAGAAACTCCAAAACCAATCTATGCATCTACAACCAACTAAAATCAATCTATGAAGTAAGGACAGACTCCTTAACAAATGATCCTGGTCAAACTGGATCCATATGGAGAAGTATGAAACTACACTCCTACCTTATATAAAAATCCATTCAAAATCAATCAAAGATCTAAATCTACAGCCCAATATCATCAAATTACTAGAGAACATTGGGGAAACTCTGCATGACATTGGCATAGGCAAAGACTTGCTGGAAAAGACCCAAGAAGCACAGGCACTCAAAGCCAAAATTGACAAATGGGACTACATCAAACTGAGAAGCTTCTGCATTGCAAAAGAAACAATCAGCAAAGTTAAGAGGCAACAGACAGAATAGGAGAAAATATTTGCAAACTATGCAACTGATAAAGGGGTAACATACAGAATCTATATAAAGCTCAAGGTATTCAACAACAAAACAAGCAATCCAGTTAAGAACTAGGCAAAGGACTTGAACTGGCATTTTTCAAGAGAAAAAATTCAAATGGCTAATAGACATTTGAGAAAGTGCTCAGGATCAATAGCCATCAGGGAAATGCAAATCAAAACTAGTATGATTTCACCTCACTCCAGTTAGAAGGGCTCACATAAATAAATCAACAAATGACAGTTGTTGGCAAGGATGTGCAGAAAAAGGGTACCCTGGTCCACTGTTTATGGGAATGTAAACCAGTGTATCTATTGTGGAAGATACCTCAGAAATCTGAATATAGCCCTACCATGTGATTCAGCCATCCCACTCCTGGGTATTTATCCAAACCAAAATAAATCAGTATATGAAAGAGTTATCCCCATGTTCATTGCAGCACAATTCACAGTAGCAAAGATATGGAATCAACCCAGATGTCCATCAACTGTTGACTGGATAAAGAAATTATGATATATATATACTATGGAATACTACTCAGCTGTAAAAAAAAATGATATTCTGTCTTTTGCAACAAAATGGATGCAACTGGAAACCATTATATTTAGTGAAATAAGCCAGTGTCAAAAAGACAGATATTATGTGTTTTCCCTGATCTGGGGTAACTAATAGAGTACCTGAAATGTAATGTATTGGAGTGAAATAGGCATTTTGAGATTTGATGATTGTTTATAGTCCTTGTATCTTCAGTTGATGAATAGTGTTGCTTTTATTTGTTTTATACTCTTTGTTGAGCTCTTTTACTTCATGTAAGATTGACTATTGATCATTAAGTAAACTGAAAATAGATCTTTGTAAATATTAAGAGTGGGAATGTGATAGCAAAGAAAAGGAAGGTTTAGAGAATTGGTAGAATAGAGGGTAGGAGGGGAAGTGTCACTACGTTCCTAAATCTGTATATATGAAAAGCACAAAACGTGTACAGCTTAAATAAAATTTTTAAAAAGTAGCACATTATAAATTTTGTAAACAATTCCTAATGCAACTGAATTGACTATTTTAAGGCTTTGTAAAAATAAAGATTTTAAAATACTTTCTAAATGTATCCTGTCTACTGTTATATAGCTATTTCATTATCAAGAGTATCCCGACTGAATATTTCCTAACACATCTCTATTATAAAACTCATTCCATTAGTATGAGAGCTTAAAAAACTATCCATTAATGGGAAATTTTGTTGATGCATATCTTTATTCTTTTATATTATTTTATTATCTGATAATATTAATTTAGATACTACTCAAAACTTAAAAGATTTCAACATCAGGAATTGAATGTCTCTTTATCACTTTTAATTATACAGGAGCTCTTTTAATTCTATACATAAAGCCTAGATAGACTGCTTAGATAGACTTCCTAGAAAAATGAAATATATTTTTGTAAAACATATGCATGAACACAAATTATAAATTTGCCTTTATATCTTACAACCTGTAGGAACTTATGTTCATATGTAGTCAATCATTTGTATACATATAAATGTTGTTTCTCTCATATGTAAAAACATTTCATTAGCTGGCCATTTCTTCCTGTTAACACTCAATTTTTTTAGCATAGTGTAATGTTAGGAACTTGGACTTGGGAATAGGATTGACTAAATTTGTCTCATAGCATCATTCTAGCTTTCTCAGTGCCGTTCAGAAGTCCAGTCACCCTATCCTGCATTAGTACTCACCTGTAAAGCAGAGAAAATAAAGCCCTTCCCAACAATGTAGTAAAGGAGGTCGCCAGAAAGGAGGAGCTGAGAACACCAGCTTCGGACTTCAAATGCCATTATTAATGAAGAACCGGTTACTTTGCTAATGATTAAGCTTAGTAAGACACATGCTCTCTAATATCAAGATACTTTACAGTCAAAGGTGTAAAATGATGATCGTAACACATTGTGATAAGTATTGAGACAGAAAAGTCACAGGGCCTCCTTAGAAGCATAAAAAAGAAATACAATGCAGAACAGTTTAGGTCAGGTGATTGTTTATGGACGAGGTATTATGAGTACCGATTGACATAGACTAACAGGATATTTCTAGAAAAGTATGAGCAATCTTGAAATACATATGCCAAAAGCAATTTTCCCATAAGAATTAATGAGAAGAAATTACATTGCCTCATTTCTAGGACACCAGCTATAGTTAGAGGTTAATTGCTGATTCTGGTGCTGATTAAAGGAGCAGCAGAGGTCTCCTCTACCAGCCTCCTAGGGCAAAAATTGTAAATGCTACAGGGACCCCTTAGGAAAAGTTGGTCAATAAAACAACTTCCATTCTGCCCTGTGAAATGGCACATTACAAAGACTTTATATGATCTCTTAGGGCTAGAAATTCCTATTTGTCTGTGTTATTGAAAGATTACTCTAAAATTCAGTGTTGCTCTATCAAGAGTGGGGAACCTTTTTTCTGCCAAGGGCCATTTGGACATTTATAATATCATTTACAGGCCATACAAAATTATCAAATTAAAAATTAGCCTGCTATAGATTTATTGAATTTTTAGTCCCACCTGTGGTGGTCTTGAAAGGGACAGACCAAATGGTTTTGCAGACCTTATATGGCCCGTGGTCCAGACATTCCTCACTGTTGCTCTTAAAAAATAAAGGAAAAGAGAAAAAGAAATTTATAGCGTGAAAAAACATAACATACTATTAAAGCAAAACCACAAAGGGGAAAAAGCAAAGAAGCAGTGGGTAGTCATTTATCAATGACAAGCTTAAAATGGAGAAAACATTGGTGAGTAATAGTATATATATGTAAGAGTGTAGACAGAATGTGTGCATAGATTTAAACCAAAAATTGCTGTAAAATTTCTAGCACAAAAGTTCAAAGTAGTTCATTGCCTCCTTTTTACCCTTGACCAGAAATCTAGCAGCTTGAAAGCTTTTTAGAGAAGATAGTAAAACTACCAAGAAAGAAAAAGAGACCCATGAAAAGAAGCCAAATATTCGAATTGACTTTTAAACTATTGAATGCTATGTTTTTTAACATATTTGAAGCAAATAATAATAAAGCATATTTGGCATACCTCTCTTTAGAGAAATGATACACCTTGACATCCACTGTATTTGCATTTCGAATGATATTTTATTTTGTGGAAAATAAACCCCTGAATCTAGATACTTGAATTTAGGAAAAATGAATGAGCACACAAAAATCCTTAACTGAAGCATTTGAAATAAGGATTGTGGGAAGAGGTGCATATTTAATTAGTAGTATTTCTTTTGTGGGCTCTCTACCTGGGGCAAGTTTTACTTTTTCTATGAGGGAGGGAATGTGCTCCTCAGATTAAATGTTGTGAGAAATCATGTACACGTGCAGCAGCTAAACATAGCCTGGATTTAGTCATTTAAATTGATCTATCATAAACAAACTGATATCAGTCTGTCTCTGAAATATCCTCAAGTCTCACCTACAGTTTAAATGCGTTCCTGATTTCCTTTTGATAATTAATTCCCATAAAATATTTACTTCATGCCAGTGGCATGATTAAAAATACAGCAAAGGGAATAAAACCAGCAAGGAACACCTACTTTTGAAAGTTCTCAGCACACAGTGTTCATCCTCCACTTACCAAATCCTGTCAAGGTTAACTTTCTGCTCTAAACTACTCATTGCAGATGTGTGACCCTAACTGCTGTTACAAAGCCCCCTTCTTATTTGTGTTATAATGAATGCCATCGGCAGTATCTACAACCTCAGTGATTTCTCACCACTGTTGCTGAGTAGATATTCTAGTTTGTCCATTTCTAGTGGGTGGCTTTAAGCAGCATTGATTTCTTTGATCTCAGGGGTGATTCTGCGAGGGAAATAAAGGAAACAGATATTGCTGCTGTAACAATCCCCAATTCTTTAACACTGAACAGGCCACTTCCCTCCCAAGCTTATGCAGCAAAAGTGTATTTTGACCCTATGTTGTTTATTCAGGGAACAACTTATGGAGTAATTTGTTTAATCTCTCAATAGAAATGCTAAAACAATATTTGTGGCAATATCGATACTGGCATATGTTGTCATAACCATGACCTATCTTGCACACATTTTTATAGGGGAATTTTAGTGCTTTTGCTTGGGGATGACTCACCTCACTAATAGATACAAGGTGCCTAATGATAGAGAATATGCAGTTACCTTTGTCATAGAACCAATCTTGTTGTGTAGATTTTCATAAATACTTTGTGGATTAAGTATTTATACTCACTAAGAATTTAAAGTTTTGATGATTATGAGTGTTACAGCTTTCATTATAAAGTTGTTGTTTTTTTAAAGATTTTTTTTTTATTTGAAAGAGCTACAGAGAGAGGTAGAGACAGAGAGAGAGGTCTACCATCCACTGGTTCACTCCCCAGATGGCCACAACGGCCGGAGCTGTGCCAATCCAAAGCCAGGAGCCAGGAGCTTCTTCCGGGTCTCCTGCGTGGGTGCAGGGGCCCAAGGACTTGGGTCGTCTTCTACTGCCAACCCAGGCCATAGCAGAGAACTGGATTGGAAGAGGAACAGCCGGGACTAGAACCAGCACTCATACGGAATGCTGGCGCATCAGGCCAGGGCTTTAACCCACTGTGCCACAGCGCCAGCCCCAGTCGTTGGTTATTTTTTAGATAGTCTATTTTTAAAAATGCATTCAACGATCAACTAGCCCATGTCCACAATTTGCTGGACACCAGGGAACTACAAATACTATGCTACCAAAAAAAAAAAAAAGAAGTATAATTTCTTTCTTCACAGAGCTCATATTTTAGTGAAGAATCAGAGAATGTGGAAAGAATTACACAGAAATTAAATTAATTACCAGTTTATAAATGTTAAAAAAATTGCAGGATTTTTTGGGTTGTCTTTATGAAATCAGGCCTTGGCTTAATCTGGGACAGCTTGCCTGAAGAAGTTACGATTGACTGCAGAAGTGCAACAGGGTGTAAGTTAGAAAGGTTAAGTGAAGACGCATTTCCAGATAGAGGACGATCACATGAGAAAATGTCTATAGCAAAAATGAGTAGCTGTGCCTTAACATTGGATGTTTCCTCCACCTCCACAGCACACAATCTTCACTGCGGATAGCAGGGATTGTTTTTGTTCTCCTCTGCCATCCCCAGATGGCTCTGTCTTCACTTCTGAACCAGAATTTCAAGTGACAGAAGTGTGTGCCAGTCATTTTTACACTGAATGCCTTCTTTCTCCCCAGTTGAGCCCAGTACGGATGAGAGGAGATGGGAAACCTGAAATACCCTTGATCGAAAGTCACTAGACTGCAAGTAACACTGCTAGGTTGTTTGATGAGTAAATAAAAATCATCTATTCTCTTTAACACACTAAGATTTTGGAATTTTTTAAAGATTTACTTATTTATTAAGCAGAGGTAGACACACACACACACATACACACACACAGAGGGAAAGAGAGGGAGAGAGAGAGGTCTTCCTTCTACTGAGTCACTCCCCAAATAGCTACAATGGGCGATGCTGGGCCAATCCAAAGCGAGGATCCAGGAGCTTCTTCTAGGTCTCCCACAAGGTTGCAGGGGTCCAAGGATTTGGGCCATTTTCTACTGCTTTCCCAAGCACATTATCAGGGAGCTAGGTTGGAAGTGGAGCAGCCAGGACTAGAACCGGTGCCATGTGGGATGTCAGGACTGCAGGCTGCAGCCTTCCTGCTATGCCACAGTGAGAGTCCCTGAAGTTGTTTTTTACATCAGTGATATGGTTAATGCTAACCAGAATAGCATGAGTTCAAAAGTGACTAAGTGTTTCAAATTAATTGAAAGATATACAGTGTGAGTAGTGCATTGCATGCAAAGAGAAAGTGAAGTATAGGTAAGATTATTTACAAAAATTCTCATAAGAAAATTCTCATTAAGAACTGTATACTTACAATTCTGGCACTATGGTAAGACACATGTCCTGAAAATACCACACTCTAATGTATATAGAAATTCTGGATAAAATATGTTAACTATTTATTTTAAATATCTAGTTGAGACCAATCTAACCTCTAACAAGGAAACTGAGAGCCAAGCAAGTCAAAAGCTATACCTGTGCCTAGGTCAGAAGACAAACTTTATTATATTTTTCAGAGATTTATTTTATTTATTTGAAAGGTAGAATCACAGAGAGAGAGATAAACAGAGACAAAGAGAACTTCCATCCACTGGTTTACTCCCCAAAGGCCTGCAACAGTCAAGTCAGAACTCCATCTGGATCTCCCACGTAGGTGGCAGGGACAAATTACTTGGGCCATCTTCTGCCTCCTCCCTAGATTAGCAGGGGACATAATCAGAAGTGGAGCAGCCAGCCCTAGAAGTTGGTGCTCTGCTATGGAATGCAGGTATTGCAAGTGGTGGCTTAAACCACTCTGCCACAATACTGGCCACAATACTGGCCCCAAAATTCAAATTTTAATGGGGCACTTGGGCATGAACTTGTGTCATTGCAATCTAAACATTAGGTTGTGGGCTAGGATTAGTGGAATTCAGACTGTTCTATAAATTAATTTGTCAGACTATGAAAAATCAATATATTCTAAGAAAGTCCATGAAAGAAAATAAGTCAATAAATCAACCTATCAATTCTTCTTACCCATCCTGGCCTGGTCTGTGGTGGAAATAAATTTGCAAGATTTCATTAATACAAGTCTACTTTCACCTTAGTGTCCTAATGTTCAGATTTATACTACATGTGTGTCATAAAAGCATACAAAAAAGTAGACATAAACATTATTTGAAGACATCTTCAGAGTACCTATTCTTAAAAATATTATCTGTCACAATGTAGGTCAAAAATGGTCCTAAATGATTCTCATTAAGAAACCACGAAACATAAGTTCACAATTAAAAAAAAATCATAAAACTAATAAAAATAACTATATGAGGAAAAGCAAACTCTTACCTTCTTAGGATATTTGAATTAACAGACACAGACAAAAATGATGTTTACAGAAATAAACCATAGAAACAAATACCGCAAAAAATACAGAATAGGATAAATATTTGCAAAATAATTAAATAGATTGTCTATAAACAATCAGCTAAGTCCTATTAAGTTGTTAACAAGCAACTTAAAATACTGAAATGTGGAAAGTTTGCAAGTGAAAAAGATTGGAAAAAATATAACAGGCAAACGCAAAGCAAGAAAAACTGGAGTTGCTTTCTTTACAGGAAAATGAAAATTATAGTGGTTACAATAATCAAAAGATAATGGTAAGGATCAAAATTCACCAATTTTATAGAAAATACACATACAGAGAAATTATGAGCATTAAATGTTTATTGTAAAGGAGAAAGGTTGAGTGTTAGTAAGTCTAGTATGTAACTTAAGATCTTATAATAGAATATACTAAATTATATATGAAGAAAAATAAGACAAAGATAGTAAAAATAGCAGTAAAGAACATAGAAAGAAATGATCAAATATGACTATAGTTAATACTTTGTGGTGATGAATAAAATAAAGTTCTCTTAGGATTAATCAAGAAAAAGTAGAAAAATGCTGAATAAACAGTATCAGTAACTGGAAAGATGTCATAATAAAGATTTTTGTTCAGAATACTTAAATGACAAAAGAATAATATGGACAATTTCAGGTAAATAAATTTTAAATTTAGAAGTAATTATCTACCCCTGACACACACATACATTAGCTTAAGATTCACTCAAAGATAAAACTGAAAATTTTGAGTCAACCTGTAACTATTAACAAATTGAATCAATAGGATTAGTGATATGTATACTCTATGCCCTGTAAAATCCACCAGGCCCCCTGAATTGTATGAGATTTCTACTGATAACTGATAATTTGCAGTCTTTGCAAAATATAGAAAAGCTGAATGGCCACTAATTCTTTTGAGTCTTGTGTATAAAATTAACATTAGATTCTGATGAAAATATCAATATTAAAGGCTAATTATTGACCAATTTCAATAATAAAGAGGCTCAAAAATTCTAGAGAGAGCATCAGTAACATTAATATATTACTATAAGGAAATTAATCATAAACCCTATGTTTATCCTAAGAAGGTTAAGATGGTATCTCTCGGAAACCAATAAATTTAATTTACTTTAAAGTCAGATTAAAGTAAAACCAAGTATTGTGGTTTTAATAGGTGTAGCAAAATGTCATCCCGTAAAACTTAATAACATTTCTGATAAAACACACAGCTCTTCTAGTAATAAAAGAAAACATTCTTAAACTGATAAGGGACAGCTACAAAAATCTATAGATACATCATTTCTAGCCTTGAAGAGTTAGAAGATTCTGTTTAAAAAGAGGAAAAAATAAGGTCTGCTACACACACGTGTAACTATAGTGTGTGCGTGTGTGTGTGTGTGTTTCTGAGTTCCTGTGCATTTACACACAAAGGTGCTTCAAAAAATTCTTAGAAAATGGAATTAAGAGAGGCCAGTGCTGTGGTGCGGCGGGTTAATGCCCTGGCCTGAAGTGCCGGCATCCCATATGGGCGCCGGTAGCCATCTGCTCCTCTTCCGATCCAGCTCTCTGCTATGACCTGGGAAAGCAGTGGAGGATGGCCCAAGTCCTTGGGCCCTGCACCCACGTGGGAAATCAGGAGGAAGTTCCTGTCTCCTGGCTTTGGATCCACGCAGCTCTGGCCATTGTGGCCAATTGGGCAGTGAAACATCGAGTGGAAGACCTTTCTCTCTCTCTCTTTCTCTCTCTCTCTCTCTCTCTCTCTCTCTCTCCTCTGCTTCTCCTCTCTCTGTGCAACTCTGACTTTCAAATAAATAAATATTTAAAAAAAAAGAAAATGAAATTAAGAAATAAATGTGTGTTGGTAGAAATAATTTAGAAAACGATTAATACTAGGATCCTTGAAAAGTCGTGAAGACCACATATTATAAAAATGCATGGATTTCATCCTCCACCAATATAAGCATATTTTGATCCCATTTTTCCACAAAATTTTTAAAGATTTATTTATTTATTTGAAGTCAGAGTTACACAAAGAAAGGAGAGGCAGAGAGAGAGAGAGGTCTTCCATCCGTTGGTTCATTCCCCAATTGGCCGCAATGGCTGGAGCTGCACTAATTGGAAGCCTGTCTCCCACATGGGTGCAGGGGCCCAAGGACTTGGGCCATCTTCTACTGCTTTCCCAGGCCATTGCAGAGAGCTAGATTGGAAATGGATCATCTGGGACTCGAACCAGAACCCATATGGGATGCCAGCGCTTCAAGCCAGGGCTTTAACCTGCTGTGCCACAGCGCCAGCCCCCATGTATTTGTATTTTAATCTACGTGTTTTATTTAATTGAGAGGGAGGAAAACAGGGGAAAGAAATGTTGGATGAAAAGGAGGAGAGAGAAAAGAAAGAGAAAGAAAATCTACCTGAAGCTTACTTCCCAAATGCCTGCAACTGCTGAGACTGAGCCAAGCTGAAACTAGGAGCCAGGAATACCATCTAGGTCTCCCAGGGATCAAAACACTTGCACCATCAGCTGCTGTCTCAGAGTGCACAACAGCAGGAAGCTAGAATCAGAAGTACAGCCAAGATGCACACCCAGATACTCCCATCTGGGATATGGGAATCCCCGAAGTGTCTTAACTACTATGCCAAACACCTGCCTCCATTTTTCCACAACATCTCTAAAGTAACTTCAGACATCAGGATAGCAATTACAATGATTTATATGAAGATAAATTTATGTGTAACTATAAAATCACTGTATAATGCCATACAGATTTAGGCCAGCAGCATGTTACTCTATCTATCTATCTATCTATCTATCATTCTATACACACACACAAGATTATGCGAAGCTCATATGATTTGCTATACTGGACCCCAAGTTACCCAGAAGCCAAATTATAAGTATTAATAGGGAAATATTAATGTCTTTTGGTAGAGAATATAGATACAAACTTATACATTAGCTAATAATAATACTTTACTGTATTATTAATGGTATTAATACTTTCAGCAAATAACATTTTAAGTGTCATGGCTCACTTGGTTAATTCTCCGCCTGTGGCATCAGCATCCTATATGGGCACTGGGTTCTAGTCCTGGTTGCTCCTCTTCCAGTCCAGCTCTCTGCTCTGGCCTGAAGGGCAGTGGAGGATGGCCCAGGTGCTTAGGCTCCTGCACCTGCATGGGAGACTAGGAAGAAGCACCTGGCTCCTGGCTTTGCATCTGCTCAGCGCACCGGCCATAGCGGCCATTTGAGGAGTTAACCAATGCAAGGAAGAGCTTTCTCTCTGCCTCTCTCTCTCACTGTCTATATCTCTACCTGTCAACTAAAAAATATATGCTAGTTTAGGCTAGTATAACAAAAATATCATGAACTGGATGGCTTAAACATTAAGCATTTATTGGTGACAGTTCTGGAGTTGGAAAGGAGAAGATCAAAGCACAAAAGCGTTGATAGCCTTAAATGTATTTAAGCCTCAGGCTTCCCTCAATTCTCTGAACCTGTGGAAGTAGCCCTCTTCCTCCCTGTTAGTTTAGCAACCTCTTCATGAAAAACAATATGTAGAAGTCGTTGCTCCCCACCTCATCCCAACAAAACCACGTGCATCTTTCTTCGGAAATTCCCCCCATCTGCCCTACTCAGTATTAGATCTGAAACTCAGGTTAAGTAAGTCACAATAGTGTAACCTAGGCAAGGACATGCTAGGTGTGATAAAAGAGGAACAAGCTACAGGACCTAGTCAACTGAATCAGGAAAATTGGCCTGGAACTGAATGTTATGGGTGCATAATGAGAGGAAGACAGCAGAGCAAATATGATCATTGTGTCAGAAACTGTATTTATAAGAAAATTAAACCTATTTAAAGCTTTGGTCCTCCTGGGGGGGTATAACGCAGTATTGTGTAAATAATTAAATTTTCTGCAGCATACCATCACCACATAATTACATGATGATTTTCAATAAAGAACATTTCTTAAAAATTCAGAATAATATATCCTGTACATGTAAATTTGTGATTGATTGACATAACCTATAAATGAATATTATGACACAGAATAGAGAATAAACTACATATGA
Source organism: Lepus europaeus (assembly GCF_033115175.1). Classification (NCBI taxonomy): domain Eukaryota; kingdom Metazoa; phylum Chordata; class Mammalia; order Lagomorpha; family Leporidae; genus Lepus; species Lepus europaeus. Next base: position 73,438,517 of record NC_084831.1, read on the forward strand.
CTTAGGAATGTTATCCTCGTGGCAAAATTATTGGGAAAAATATCTTGGGGAACAGAGAAACCAATACGGTACTACCCATTAAGTCCCTGGAGTTCACAATTTTCATTTTACCAAATAAGAGCTGATGTGTATGCTTTGAGAATTAGGTGGGATGTTTTCTTATGGTTGGAAGAACATCACCTGGTAGAGTTGCTTGACCAGAAAGTCACCCAACAACTGCATATGTCACTTTGGAGAACACAGTTGAGCAAGTAGCAGTTTGCCTTGGGTAACTGCCCGAGGTCTGATTCACTCATGAGCAAATGGACAATTCTATGCATGGGCAAGAATGACTGCACTAGGGATGCTTTAATAATTTCAGGCCAGAAGTACTTAAAGGATTACAATGAGCTACCTATCACAGCCTTAAAAAATACCAATATAGAAAATTTTAATAACTAAATTACATATGAGCCCCACAATTTAGGAACTTGATGTTTATACTGCACTCATAAAAAATGATAATTCGTTGATGTCTAGAATCATTAAGTATCAACTAATATTGAATAACACTTGTCAATGAAAATATGAAGGGTCTTCAAAAATATCATGGAAATAGTATATTATGGAAAAATTATGTGTGAATTTCAAACAAATTTGCACCAAAATAAACTTATCTTTTAATTCCATTTTTAACAAACTTTTTGAAGTACCTTGTATGTTACATTTCTGAGTTGTAAGAAGAAATTATTACATGCAGGAACAGTGCCACTAAGGTAATTTCTTTTTTTTAAAAAAAAGATTCATTTAGTTATTTGAAAGTCAGAGTTACACAGAGAGAGGAGAGGCAGAGAGAGAGAGGTCTTCCATCTGCTGGTTCACTCCCCAGTTGGCCACAGTGGCCGGAGCAGTGCCGATCCAAAGCCAGGAGCTAGGAGCTTCTTCCCAGTCTCCTATGTAGGCTCAGGGGCCAAAAGATGTGGGCCATCTTCCACTGCTTTTCCAGGCCATAGCAGAGAGCTGGATGGGAAGTAGAGCAGCCAGGACATGAACTAGCGCCCATATGGGATGCTGCCGCTTCAGGCTGGGGTGTTAACCCGCTGTGCCACAGTGCCGGCCCCCATTAAGAAAATTTCTAATAGGTAAGACTCAAATTGGCCATTAGCATGATTAATAAAACATCATTTCAGAAAGATAAACATTCAAGATAATATTCCCCAATCATAAAGACACATTTTAGGCACGTTTAAAAGAATTACATTTTGCTTAATTGCTGCTGCTTCTTAATTATTCTTAATTATTCTTCTTTTGTAAAAGCATAAGCACATCCATATTAAGAGAAGTAAAAACAAAACACTATATTTGAAAGGAAATTTAACGTATTTCAAATCTCTGTTACAGATATGAGGTATCTATTATGCCTAGTTTTGTGCTAAATGAAGGCTATGTTTCTGGTTACTCTGTCCTTCAAATAACTGTGATCTGAACCATGAGAGCTCAAGTTATAAAGAGCATGGGAAGAGATTTAAGGTTAGGAATTGTGTACACTTCATACTTATTATTCTATTTTTATTTGGTTGAGTGCTAGAAATGACATCCATGATTTTGCTTTTGAGCCGTAATTGAGAAGTGGTGGAAAGAAATCAATAGTTATTCTAAGGGTCCATTTTTCTTTTACATAGCAAGTTTGTGAATTAGGGGCAGGAATTTGGCCTGGAAGTTAAAATGATGATTGGGATGCCTGCATCTCATATCAATGTGCCTGGGTTAGATTCTTGCCTCCACTTCTGATCTAGTTTCCCACTAATGCATATCCTGACAGGCAGAAGGGTAAACTTGTTGGGTCCCTGCCACCCATGTGGGAGAACTGGGTTGAGTTCCTGTCTCCCAGCTTTGGCTTGGCCCAGCCACAGTCACTGTGGGAATCGGAAGAATGAACCAACAGACGAGAGTTTTCTGTCAGTCTTTCTGTCTGTCTGTATCTCAATGTATCTCTCTTTCTTAAAAAACTTGTGAAATGCATGTTTGTAATTGGATTTTTACCAAACATTGATTGTTATATTCAGATTTCCAGGTTATTCTGGCAATTAAGATTATAGAAAGATGGACTGGAAGTGAGAAGAATTGTGATCACTACTCCAATAATTGCTACACAAGTGGCTTAACTACACATGAGCCTCACTGTATTCACTTATAAAAACGCACCTTACGGGGGCCGGCATTGTGGCATAGCAGTGCCAGCATTCCATATGGGCACCGGCTCCATTCCCGGCTGCTCCACTTCTGATCCAGCTCTCTGCTATGGCCTGGGATAGCAGTAGAAGATGGCCCAAGTCCTTGGGCCCCTGTACCCATGTGGGAGACCCAGAAGTAGCTCCTGGCTCCTGGCTTCGGATTGGCCCAGGTCTGGACATTGTGGCCACTTGGGGAGGGAACCAGGATGCGGAAGACCTCTCTCTCTCTCTCTCTCTCTCTCTGCCTCTGCCTCTCTGTAACTCTTTCAAATAAATAAATAAATAAATAACTCTACCTTATGCGTTTTAATATAATTAGACCCTAGCTAGTTATCAAAAATTACAAAATAAGCTAAAACCTTGCTCCAGCATCATGCCACAGCAGTTTAAGCCCGCTGCTTGCAATACTGCAATACTGACATCTCATAAACGGAGTGCCAGTTTGAGTCCCAGCTACTCTGCTTCTGATCCAGCTCCCTACTACTGCTCCTAGGAAGGCAGCAGAGAATAGGAAAAATGCTTTGGGTTCTGCAGTCCATGTAGGAAACCCAGACGGAATTTCAGACTATTGGCTTTGGCTTGGACCAGTCCCAGCTGCTGTGGCCATTTGGGGAGTGAAAGAGTAGAAGGAGGATATTTCTCTTGGTATCTTCCTCTCACTTTCTCTATTTCTAGCCTTCCAAAATAAATTTTTAAATCTTTTTCAAAAACTTTAAAAATATGCTGAATTTTCTTTCTATATGCATAATGTTATTAAGTGAAATTCTGTAACTGAAATTCAATTTATATAAAAATACTAATCACCTCCTTCTCATCCTGTTGGTCTGTGACAATGGCCAAACACATGACCTTTGATACTAAATTGATGAGATTATCAACAAGGATTGATTAGGCAATACTGTCAGAGTTCAGGGTAAGGGTACACCAAAAGCCACAAACAGCCACATGGAGATTGTACTTGGGAACAGAGCAAACAACTAGGGACTATCATCAACAAGCTTTGGGGGATCCCCCTAGAAGGTCAGGTGACATTCTGGTTCCTGTGGGGACATGTGATTGGCCTGCTTGTATAATTCTCTGGACTGGACAAGGAACTGAAATTAGCTACTCTCAGATAAGCAGGAACTCTACTTCCTTTGTTAAGAGAAGTTGTTCGATTATGACATGTAACCCAGGGAGTAGAATTTGCATTTAGGCTATTAAGTTCCTCCAGTTATATCATACATCACAGTAGCACATGATATTGAACTTTAATTTCCTGTTACCACAGTTTGTCATAACACAGGACTTTTCAAATCAGATATAATATAGCCTTCTAAAAATGTTTTGAAATCTGTAAAACCAAACACTTAGTAAAATGGGTACTTTATAAATTGTCTTTCAGAAACACTTCTTACCAGGATATTGTGGAGCAGCAGGTCACATCCCTGCACTGGACACCCCATCCTGCATCAGAATGTCAGCTCAATTCTCAGCTCCTAGGCTTTCTACGCAGCTTTCTACTAATGCACCTGAGATGTCAAAGAGCATGGCCCAAGAACTTGGGTTTCTACCACCCATATGGGAGACCCAGATGGAGTTCCTGGCTCCTGACTACAGCGTGGCCCAACATGGCTGCTTGGATCGTTGTAGGCATGAACCAACAGATGGAAGATCTCTCTGTCTCTTTGACTTTAAAATAAAATAAAATAAAATAAAATAAAATAAATATATATATATATATTTAAAAAGCTTTCTACTTACAATGGTATAAAGTATATGATATTTATTTTCATAGTACCTATTTTATAGAAAAATTGGTATACTTAATTTTCTAAGTCCTTTTGAAATGCACCCAGAATTAAGACTGGCTGCCTTGAAAAATTTTATTATGGACTCAATTTACAAGAATTTCTTCAAAAAATTTTTAATATCAGACCTTGCTGTTTCCATGGGAAGTTCTTCTTCAGTGATTCCTTACTCACTATTTCATAGAGTAAATACCAATTGTGAAAATCAACCCCACTCATTGATTGATTTACCTTTCCTTTTTTTCATCCAAAATGTTTTCAAAAAATTGTGGGAGAGCTTTATAATTCTTTAAAATCATTTAGTTTTACTTCTGAACAATTACACCATTCCTTTCTCTCTCAAAAAATTTAATTAATATTCTAGCAGTTTTTAAGAAGCATTTATTCGCAGAATAATATTTATTATTGTTTCTAATTAAATTTAGATGAAATCTAAAGTTGTCTGCTTTATAGAGAAGCTATCAGGTTTCTTTATGGGGTGTTCATTAGTATATTGACTTAAAAATCAACATGATACCACATTGTATTTATTATTGGTGAGAACTTTTATATACCCACACCATCCATATGCATAGAGTGTTAGTCTATTAGGTGGAATACTACAATGAGATTATCTCTAACACTTGAGTCCACAAGTCAAATCCTCTCTGATTAGCATTCACTTTTTTTTTTTTTTTTTTTTTTTGACAGGCAGAGTGGACAGTGAGAGACAGAGACAGAGAGAAAGGTCTTCCTCTTGCCGTTGGTTCACCCTCCAATGGCCGCCGCGGTAGCGCGCTGCGGCCGGCGCACCACGCTGATCCGATGGCAGGAGCCAGGGGCTTCTCCTGGTCTCCCATGGGGTGCAGGACCCAAGCACTTGGGCCATCCTCCACTGCACTCCCTGGCCACAGCAGAGAGCTGGCCTGGAAGAGGGGCAACCGGGACAGGATCGGTGCCCCGACCGGGACTAGAACCCGGTGTGCCGGCGCCGCTAGGCGGAGGATTAGCCTATTGAGCCGCGGCGCCGGCAGCATTCACTTCTAATACACATGTTATTACATGGTGTTTATGATTCTCTTGTCCACTATAAAGCACTATTGTAAAGCACTAGAATTATCTGTAACTAATATTCTTATAATTTGAAGAAGAAAGACTGTTAATAACTTATTTTAGAGGGAGAGGGAGGAGAGAGAAAGAGAGTTTCCGCTTTTCTTTCATCCCCAAAGACTTGGGATTGGGAGATCCTTGAAGCCAAAAGCTGGGAACTCAATCCAGGTCTCCCACATTGGCGACAGCAGCCCAGTTATGTGAGCCATCACCATTGCTTCACAGGGGCTGCAATAGTAAAAATCTGGAATCAGGAGGCAGAGTTGGGTACTGAACTCAATGTGGGATGCAGGCATCTTAACCAGTGACTTAACTGTAAGGCAAAAGACACACACTGAAATAGTAGTCTTCAAAGTAATACTTCCTTAATTTTTGGTACTCTCTCCCTCAGTTTTTTCTTTCTCATAAATTCCCCCTTATTAAACATTTTTTAAAAGGAAAAAGATTTTTTTTTAATTTATTTGAAAGGTGGGCTTACAGAGAAAGAGACAGAGAGATAGAGAGAGAAAAATACCTTTCATCTACCGGTTCATTTCCCAAATGGCTGCAATGCCCTGGATTGGGCCAGGTGTAAGCCAGGAACCAGGAGCTTCTTCCAGGTCTCCTATCTGGATGCAGGGGCCCAAACATTTGGAGCATGTTTCACTGCTTTTCCCAGTCACATTAGCAAGGAACTGGATAGGAAATGGAGCAGCTGGTAATCAAACCTGTGCCCATATGGAATGCTGCCCACTTACGTTCTGCATTGACTTTATAGGCTGTGTCAAAGTAGTTCAACCTGCTACTTCATCCATTTCTAAATCATATCTTCATCTAATTAAGTAGTTGTTAGAACTTTCTCAATAAGTAAGTAAATTATTGAAAACATTTATAGAATATTATTTTGTCCTTTCACACCTATGTACAAACTATGCAAACATATGTGCAATTGTACATAAACAGCACAACACCCAAAATCTTATCTCACTATTTTTGTGGTTGTCAAAAAGATTGAATCTGATGTGCCGGTTAATTCTGATCTTCAAAATTATTCAGATATAGTTGTGGAGACACCATTTGATGGTGGGGGACACTGTCAGATTTTATTTTTAAATCCCTTTTTGGCTTCTTTTCCCACTCTTATCTGTCGATGTCAGTGCTCTACAACGCATGGAAGCAAATTAGAATGTAGTGCTAATTCTCACAAACCCTGCATAACATTATCTATTGTCCCACCGATAACGTTGGGGAATTATTGAGGATAAAACAATTCAGTGACTAACCCATAGTAGCACAATACTAAAATTTTGGATTCTGACAGCTGAAAAGAATGATAAAGTTTTCACCGCCATCTGAGTTGAGAAATACTTGTTTATTTAAGCCCAAAACTATAATTTTCAGAACCCATGTTAAGATAATATAAAACTAGATGTACAGAGTTAATTTCAGGTCCTTTGAATGAGCTGGTGAAGTTAAAATGAGTCCAGGCAGATTCACTTATGAATCTACCTCTGGATGTAAGAATATCATATGATAATTATTACTTCCATGACAAGCTAAGTGTATTTACCTAAAAGCCAGGTCTTATGATAACCCCAAATCAGACTTCAGAATGTTTATCTATTGCCTTTTGGATGTTCTCAGAATAGTTATTTCTTCCCCATATTACTCCTTAAATATTTATTTCAACTGTCATCTCTAACCATTTTTTTCCAGAGCCTAGTAATGTCCGAGTCCTTCAATTATTCTTCATGTCACATTCTTTTACTATCTCTGACTTCTTTTAACTTGAAAATATCCTTCTCAAAGAGGATGACAAAAACTACATACAATTCAACAGATATTAATGTAGTAACAGCCCTTTTATTCCAGTCTGGTATTACCTGCCACCGACCTTCAATGACACTATAATGTTAGGGACATTGATTATCTCTCCTCAAGATTATTCCAGGTTAACACTAAAAATTGTCCACTGGAGTTGCATCACACCCAAGAAGTGACCCTAGTGTTGGATACTTGTATATTGCTTTAGTGTTAATTTTTTTAATTGTTCACATATATATTAATTGATGGTTTTGTTACAAGAGGATGAAGGTGCTCTCGATTCTTGTCCACCTCAAGAAGAATTTTCTGGCAGACAGGGGCAGTGAATGAAGCAATATTTATTTAAGTGAGAAACCTCCTGCTAGGGGAGCTCCAAGGGAGATACTGCCTAGGAAACTTGCCATTGCTGGCTTCTTTATGCACAGAAGTAATTATCTAGATTTAGCCAATCATGGGAGAAGCAGAATACCAGCTAATAACCAATCACAGGGCTAAGATACCAACCAGAGGGCTGGGATAAAAACCAATCAGAAGCAGGGACAAACTCATCAAAGGCTTCAAATTGTAATTCTCTCTAGTTTGTTCATGATAAAAACCCATCAGCAAGGTGGGGATTGGTAATCTTGTCTAGTCTATTTTAGTAATAAGAATTAAAAAAAATATATACGTTGGTACAGACAGCCTCTGGGAGGAGGCAAGCACTTTGCTCTTAAAGGGACTCCACTCTTTTTTTTCATTCCATTGGGGACCTGGCTTAACTGCCTCTTAGCTTTTTCAACTCCTCACATTTGAAGAACCTGTCTCTATCTACATAACTTCCTTTGGCTGAATATAGCTACCTTTTTGAAACACCCTTTTATGCTTTTATGTAGGCAACTAAAAAGATATCCTTTAACATGTATGACATGCTGCCAATTTCTCATCTTAGAACAAGTTAAACAGTTATTTCCTCATTTTTCAATAAGCAGAAATAAAGAATGATTATTAACGTGGAATTCCTTTAAATTCACAAAATTTTTAAATTAAATATTTTTATGCCATGCTGTTTAGCCCAGAACATAGTATAGCTCCCATGATCATTACAAGCCTTGATCATTATCACTCAAATATCTAAGGGAATAAATAATGCAATTTACAATTAAACTATTCTGTAATAAATAAAATGGAAGTTTGTTTTAAAAATACACTTGTGCTACCCTATCACTTAAAGTAAAATTTACAATGACATGTGACCAAGAGTGAGAGATAAAAAAAAATTGAAATTTCAGGGTCAGTTTTTGTGGCATAGCAGGAAAAGCCACAGCCTGTGACACCACCAGCATCTCATATGGTCACATATTCATGTCCCAGCTGCTCTATTTCCCAGGCAACTCCTTGCTATGAGCCTGAGAAAAGCAGTAGAAAATGGCCCAAGTACCTGGACCCTGCCACCCATGTGGGAAACCTGGAAGAAGCTCCTGGCTCCTGACATCTGCCTGGCTCAGCCTTAGCTGTTGTGGCCATCTGCGAAGTAAACTAGTGGAGGGAAGACCTCTCTCTCTCTCTCTCTCTTTCTCTCTCTCTCTCTTTCTCTCTCTCCCCCTCTCCCTCTCCCTCTCCTTCTCCATCTCTCTCTCCCTCTTTTTCTGTAACTTTGACTTTCATATAAATGAATAAAAGTTTTAAAAAATTTCCAGTATCTGTGATAAAATACAGTATATTTCATTCACTACTTTCCAATAAAGAATAAAAGATATCTGAGCCTGATTAACTTATTTTGTTATGATTATGCTGTAAATTTCTTAGTTTATTATATATTTTTACACAGAATCTTATCCAACAAATATTGAAAACCTTGTGGGAAGGAAGTTCCTCATCTTATTTGTCATTGTAACTCTTCTACCAGTTAGGGAACACATTTAGTTGCATGTGTTGATTTCATAAACAGACATTTTCGATTGTAAATTTAATAGGATTATCAAATGCCTTCTATATTAATTTGTTATTTGGAGAAATCTGAAGCCAGACATAACAAACATGACAACCTTTTAGATTTTTTAAATTTCTGATATTTTTGTAATATTATTAAGAGGGACATCAAAGTTCTCTATTTCAGAAAACCTTCTTGAATTGCTAAGCAAAAACAAAACTCAAACGAACAAACAAAAAGGCATTCTTGGAATTAGAAAAAATTATGATTATATATTCCTGATCCAACAAATAGTCTTATATATTGGTTTAGTGAAAAATCTTTGCTTTATTTGTAGTCCTGATTAAACTCCTCTAAGAATATGTTTCATTGCAATATATTGCAAAACAACTTCTGATACTTTTTAAATTACTGGATGTCATCATTTCCTATTATACTACTTTTTGTATTTTTGTATTTTTGCTTTTTCATTTTATTCCCATGAGAATCTTTTAAAATCTCAGCCTTGTGGTATTTCTGATATATTCCAAAAAAAGGTGATTATAAATTTGTAGAAACTCTAATCAGCAGCTATGTAATCATAAATGTACAATGCATTTCTTCCAACATTAGGACAAAAGACATGTGTTCAGATGAATGACACCTTGTTTATCTTGTGTAAAGGAAAATCTTCACTTGAGCTTGTCCAGCTTCATTGCTCAGCCACCAATTACTTGGCTTGGTATTTGGTATGACTCAGATATGTTGAAATAAATATCTTCCATAATATACTTTTGTATATATTAAAATTCGATAAGCAAGACACTATTCATTTGCTAAGCAAAGTCCTTATTATAGTGTGACCTACTTGATCCTAAAAGCAATATTTTTGTATATTCTCTAACATCACTTATCTTTCATTAGCTATATCTTCCTAATGAATTGACTCTTTTGATAATGAAAAAATGTGTTACTAAAACTCCAATGATATCTTTGTCTTGAAAACATATTTTGGGGGCTGGTGTCGTGGCATAGTGGATTAAGCCATCACCTGCAACTCCAGCATCCCATAGAAGTGCCAGTTCAAGTCTACTTCCATTCCAGCGCCCTGATAATGCACTGAGGAAGCATCAGAAGATGGCCCAAGTGTTTGGGCCCCTATCACCCACAAGGGAGATCTGGAAGAAGCTCCTGGCTTCAGTCTGGCCACATACATGGTAGACTCCGATAGAGTTCCAGATTCCTAGTTTCAGCCTAGCACAGGATCAGCCAATGCAGCCATTTGGGAGTGAAACAGAAGGTATTTCTCTCTCTCTCTCTCTCTCTCTCTCTCTCTGTCTATCTCTGTAACTGCCTTTCAGATAAAAATAAGTATATCTATATTTTAAAAAAGATTGAAGAATTAAACCAATGTTAATCAGTTTTAATGAAATTGAGGGGCCGGCATTGTGGCACAGCAGGTTAAAGCCCCAGTCTGCAGTGCTGGCATCCTTTATGGGCTCCAGTTCAAGTCCCAGCTGCTCCTCTTCCCAACCAGCTCTCTGTCACAGCATGGGAAAGCAGTAGAGAAGTCCTTGGGCCACTGCACCTACGTGGGAGACCTGGATGGAGGAGGCTCAAGGCTCAAGGCTCGTGGCTCCCGGCTTCAGATCAGCTTAGCTCTGGCCATTGCGGTCATTTGGGGAGTGAACCTGCGGAATGGAAGATTTCTCTCTTTCTCTGTGGCTCTACCTCTCTGTAACTCTTTCAAATAAATAAAAAATATTCTTAAAAAAAAAAGAAAACTGAATTTCCAGATTATAAATCATATTTCAAACTGGATAAAGACATTTTAGGGACCAGTGTCACGGTGCAGCAGGCTAAACCACTGCTTCAGATGCCAGATCCTATAGCAGAGTTACAGTTCAATTCCTAGTTGTAAAGCTTTGCATCCAGCTCCCTGCTAATCTGGCTAGGAAAGCAGTGGAAACCAGCCCAAGTACACAGACCCCTGCACACGTATTACAGATCTGGATGGAATTCCTGGCTCCTGGCTTTGGGCTGGCCAAGATCTCACTGTTGTGGCCATTTGAAGGAGTGACAACCTCTTTGTTTCCCTCCCTGTCGCTCGGGCTTTCAAACAAATGAAGCCACTCTAAAATTAATCATGCAGAATGAATTGAAGAAAAATGATATTCACCTAAATATTAGTCTGAATTAGTGTAAGTAAAACTTTTCAGGGCTGAATATAAATCCTTATGTTAAAAATCTCTGTTGATAAGATTGCATCCTACTCATAACTCACCCCTCTGTCAGGCTTTGCACAATGGCTTGCATATATGTCTGTATAATGATATAACTCATTCTAATCATGCATTAATTTATAAAATGCAGCACTAGAGAGTTCTATCTTTCAGAGAACAGACTTGTATAGCAGAGAGAGAAAGTATTGTAATTCTTATTTTCATAAGTGAAGAAATACAAAAATTAAGGAGGTGACTTGTTCATGACAATGTAGGCAGAACTGGAACTCAAATTTAAGTTTCTTCATACTGTTCTTCTCCACTATTTTCTGAATTAACTATATGTGAATTTGAATTGCACTGATTCATATTTGCTTTTAATCACTCTCCAAATTTTGCTACTTTTAAATATTTTGAGACATTCATTCTAAGATGATTGAACACATCTCTAATTGCTTCATTTACTTACAACATCTTAATGAATGGGAATTATAACAGTCAATTTAGGTATAATGATTGACATTAGTGACAAAATTAGATCTCAAACAAAACAAGTTAGTTCTTTTTCATTTGCTAGGAAAGTCACAACCTATATGTGTTTGCATTTCTTTTAAGATTTTTTTTTTATTTGAAAGGCAGAGTTACAGAGAGAGAGAGGGAGAGAGAGAGAGAGAGAGAGAGAGAGGGAGGTAAAGGTAAAAAGAGAGATCTTCCATCCACCAGTTCATTGACCAAATGGCTGCAATGATCAGGGCTGAGCCAGGCCAAAGCCAGGAATCAGGAGCTCCCTCTGGTTTTCCCACATTGGCTCTCCCGAGCCCAGGGACTTGGGCTATTCTCCATTGCTTTTCCAGGCGCATTTGCAGGGAACTGGATCAACAGTGGAGCAGGTAGGCCTAAGAACCAGGGCCCATATTAGATGCCAGCAACCAGGCCCAGGCTTTACCCAATATACCACAATACCTGCCACACACCCCACCTGTTTGCATCTTTACAAATGGTATCAGTACTGGCAAAAAGATCTCATCTGTATTAACTCTAATCAGTTGGTATCTGCCATTTTATTACCATTTGGAAATGAAGAAAGTTCCCATGAAACAATGGACCTGACATTATCATAAACTCTAGTCTCTTGGGAAAGAGGGACAATGGCACAGTGCATTAACGCCCTGGCCTGAAGCGCTGGCATCCCATATGGGCGCTGGGTCAAGACCGGGCTGCTCCACTTCCAATCTAGCTCTCTTCTATGGCCTGGGAAAGCAGTAGAAGATGGCCCAAGTCCTTGGGCCCCTGCACCCACATGGGAGACCCAGAGGAAGCTCCTGGCTTCGGATCAGCTCAGCTCCGGCCGTTGAGGCCAACTGGGGAGTGAACCATCGAATGGAAGACCTCTCTCTCTCTCTTTCTCTCTCTCTGCCTCTCCTCTCTCTGTGTAACTCTGACTTTCAAATAAATAAATCTTTAAAAAAATTAACACATACAATACTTCTAAAGAACTAAAGATTATACTGTTCCTTACATCAGATTACAAAAAGCAATATTTTCTTGCTCCTTCAGTATAGTTGAACCTGTGATTTGTTCATTTTATCTATCATATCTCAGTTAAACCTTACATCCACCTGGTAGGAGAAATATTAAATTGCACAAGGCAACTGATATTCTGAATTAGCAATATCAAAAATTTCACAATTTATAGTCATAAGATTAATAATGTTTTCTGGAACTGAATAAGTTAATTTATTAAATTTTTGGAACCGGAATTTGTATCTAGTAGCTGAATGTGATTTTTAAAGTCAGTCTGTGTTCTAACATTTCAGAAGATTAATCTACACTGATGTATTGTGCTGTAATCTGGATCTTTGCTGTACTCTATGTAGATTTTTCTAGTTTTCATTAGAAATCAAGAGTTTTTTCTTAAAAAAGATTTATTTTATTTGAACATCAGAGTTACAGAGAGAAAGACAGAAAGAGAAAGAGAGAAAGAGAGAGAAAGAGATCTTCCATCTCCTGGTTCACTTTCCATATGGCCACAATTACCAGGGCTGGGCCAGACCAAAGCCAGGAGCCTGGAGGTTCTTCTGGGTCTCCCACATGGGGTACACTGGTCCAAGCACTTGGACTGTCCTCCGCTGCTTTCCTGAGCATGTTAGCAGGGAGCTGGATGGGAAGTAGAGCAGCTGGGACATGAACTGGTGCCCATATGGGATGCCAGCACTACATGTAACAACTTAACCCATTACGCCACAATGCCAGCCGAGAAATCAAGAGATTTTAACAGCTCTTTTAAAAGAAAGATTATAGCAATATTTTCAGTTTTGTTTACATGTTTTGCTTTTTCCCAAAGATTTAATTAGAAGTTTTGTTGTAATGTAAATAGAGCAGTTGTAAAATTCTATATTTTTTAAAGATTTAATTATTTATTTGAAAGGTGAAGTTACAGTGGTAGGGAGAGAGAGAGAGAGAGAGAAGTCTTTCATCCATTGATTTACTCCCCAAATAGCCACCATGGCCAAAGCTAGGCCAATCTGAATCTAGGAAACAGGAACTTCCTCTGGGCCTCCTACATGTGTGCAAGGGCCCAAGGACTTGAGCCATCTTCCACTGCTTTCCCAGGCCATAGCAGAGAGCTGGATCAGAAGTAGAGCAGCGAGGACTTGAGACAGAGCCTATAGGAGATTCTGGCACCGCAGGCAGTGGCTTTACTTACGATGCCACAGCACCATCCCCCATATATGCTTAATAAGAAAAAAATTCTAGCATTTGAATTAATCTTCAGAAAAGCAAGTAGAAGATAATAGATCACAACTATAATTTTCAACATAAGACTATTATTCTGTCTTAAAAGGCAATTATCTTCAAATAAATCTTTATAAGCCATATTTAGACATAACAAAATGGATTATTTCTTTCTATAATTCCCATTAGATAATGCCGGAAACAATCACATAGAATTTTGAATTAAAATAAGATACAGTGGTTGACAATGAGTGTACTCTTCAACCAGAATCGTTTGTAGAAACTCTGATTTTAAAACTCCTGTTGAGTGCAAGTACTTTGGCATAGTGGGTTAAGCTGTTGCTTGAGATCCCTAGGTCAGAATTCCGCCTCTGCTTCTGATCTAGCTTCCTGCTAATGTGCACTTTGAGAGGCTGCAAATGAAACAAAGGCAGATGTTCATGGGCATTGTCTACCTTAGAAAAACTACTACAGAACATGCCTGTGACTAAAGACTTGTAGTTCAGGCCACCGAAGATTAGAGATGGGACATGGGCACTCCCTTGACTTGCATCCTCTGGTCTGCTGTAACACAAACCAGGAGGAAAAGAAAGCTAGGCATCAGAAGCAATGGGTGGCAGGCCTATTAATGGCTGATCTGTAAAGTGATCTGCCCTCAAGGAGACCCAACAGGCCAGTCCACTGCAGTGGCTTTCAAAGTGGAAAGCCTGGGCTTCAGCAGAAGTCAGCTTGTGAAGAGCCCAGGCAGCTCTGCCAAGAGTTGGATCACTGAAAATGGACCTGCCCTGGAGTCGAAGGATGCCCAGGTCAGAGCCACAGATCTTATTGGCTCTAAGCTGAAAAGCCCTTCACTCAGCCCAACTTCCAAAGTGACCACTGCAGCTGAGGGGATGGCCAAGTAGGGTCAGCAACATTGCAGGCAGAACTGTAAATTTCTTGTTAGAGATGCCACCTGCCTTTACCTAGCCAGCTCTCCTCCCAGGCCAGCCAAGTAATGAAAGTCAACAGAGTGCCTTCCCCTAGGAGGTTCACACCTCCCTTAGGATATACCCCATGTGAAGAGATAGACAGGTCTGAGCCTCTTAACTTACAAGGCCTAAAGCCCACCAGATTATTATCAAGCCCCTTCTATCAGGTTCTATTTGCCTCTCAATCAGAAAACTTAATTGTAGCTTAGACAGCACCTTTCTTAGCTCCTATAATAATGACTCTGTCCTTTGTTCTAGGCCCTGTCTAGTGCACTTGGGCCTCATTCCTTTGTAATCATAACCTCTACTCTACCACCAATGGCTCTACTCCCAACCTGTGTGTACTGATGGTCCTCTTCCTCACTTAATGCTGTATAATTGTTCAAACCTGGCAAATGCCACTCTTAGGATCATTGGTTACTATCCTCACTCTGTCTTTTATGACCTTGTCTAAATATGATCAGAGTCGGCAAACTTGGAAGGCTTCCATAGCCTTGGCAACTCACGACGAGAGCGTAGGGTGGTTACTGGCGCCATAAACTAGAGTGTCAATTTGTTGGGTCAACAACAGGAGCCACTGTGCACTTGCTCCTCATGTGGGATCTCTGTCCTTAATGTGTTGTCCATTTTGATTTAATGCTATAACTAGTACTCAAACAGTATGTTTCACTTTGTGTTTCTATGTGGGTGCAAACTGTTGAAATCTTTATACTAATTTGATCTTCTGTATATAAAGAGAATTGAAAATGAATCTTGATGCAAATGGAAGGGGAGAGGGAGCGGGAGAGGGGAGGGTTGCGGGTGGGAGGGAAGTTATGGGAGGGGGAAGCCATTGTAATCCATAAGCTGTACACTGGAAATTTATATTCATTAAATAAAAGTTAAAAAAATAAAAATAAAAAAAAAAAACAAAGGCAGATGCAAGATAGCAGGTTCCAGTCTCCCAGCCTCCAGCTCTTAATTAAAGTTATCCTTGCCCTTCCTTTATGATTGCTAATTGACTATACACTGAAAGAATCTCCCTGATTTGGAGAGTGGTACCACTGACCTTGTGAAATTGTCCATCTTGATGGTCAGTATTGTCTCAAGCAATTTCTTACCAGGAAAGAACTACCACCTGCATGTAGCCCCTGAGTGAATGAAGCCCACATTCCTGTCATAAAGAAAGCATATCACAACCAATCAAGGAACACCATGAGTAACTCGGACCAAACAGGAGCCTGGGTTTGCACTGACACATCCCTTCATCCTCAGTGTTGAACTGGTTCACTCTGTTTATGCTTTCAGACCCCAGGAGTTGAGCTGCCCTGCTCCATGCTCTCTGCTTCCCAGTAGAAGCCTCCTTTCTCCTGCCCTCCCACTGACAATGATCGGGAATGCACGGCAACTTCTCCAACTGGTTTTGGGGGTTATTCTATAACTTCTGTCCCAGATGGAGTTCCTGGCTCCTGGACTGGCCCAGTTCTGGCTCTTCAGAGTATTTGGGGAGTGAACCAGTAGATGTCACTCTGTCACTCTGTTTTTCACATAAAAATTAAACATAAACTTTTAAGAAATCTTCCTCCTGAAAATGATGGAGTGTTCAATGTTCATGATAGGCAGTGCCATACCACAGCAAGTATCACATGTGATCAATTACATTTGTTTTTTCTGCAGCTAGAAAAAGATAGTATTTAAAAAAAAAAAAGGTTGCAGAATGAATTTTAAAGACAAGTTAGGTCTAGTGCAGTGCCTGAGAGAAAGTAGGGATTCCGTAATACTGTTTTTAAATGAGTGAATGACACAGTAAAAATGCAGGTAAATGTAAATTCACAAACTCTGCCACGTATTTTCATCTCCTAATGTTTGATCCTAAAAGAAAAAAGACTTCAGATCAGGAAAGCGAGGAAGCTGAAAAGGTTTTTACAGTACAACTGCACGGACTTTATGCTTTCTATTCAAAAAAAAAAAAAAAAAAAAAAAGCCACCCTGGCAGGAGCGAGTGGGTGGATTCTGTGAGAATCAGCGGATTCTTTCACCCTCTGCCTGTGGCACACAGACAGCTTTCTCCCGGGAGCACTTGATCAACAACGTGGGTGAGCTGCGAACGCCTGGTGCTGTGTCTGTTAAGGATGTACATTGCTGTCTGCAGGTTTTGTCAGCAGGAGCCTGAAAAAGAAAAAAAAAGTAAAAAGAAATTCAACTGAGGAAATTCACAGGGGGGTGAAATGCACACATCAGTAAAGTGGAGGTGGCAGAGTGTTCCAGCATCCACCAGGAGCACTATCGGAAAAAAATGAAAGTGCTACTTTGGATTGTAAGGAGCAGCATGGGGTGAGCTCCACAAAGAGAGAAAATAACACAAATTGTCTACCTGTGATAAACTAGTCAAGTTCCTGGAGTAGTGGTTCAGAACATCCTTGCTTCTTCCTTCTGGTCAATTGGAGGCTTTTCAGGTGGAGTTGATGCAGTGCAGGGGTTGTAGTTAGAGTAATCGAGGGTTTGAGGATAAAATATTTGAAATATATAATGTCTAAGTGGTTATGGCCGATGGGCACTCACTTAGGCAAAGGAAAGAGTAGGAAGGAGCCTACATACCTTGAGATACATATAAAGTGTATTTTACTCTACTAGAACTTTAAAACCTATGACAAGCCATTTGGGGCAATAAAAGGACTTTTTCATAGAGTTTTATACAATGTGACATTTTGAAAGGTTGACATTCACCCCAAAGAGATTATAATAGACTATCATAAAATGCAACCCCATTGCCCTGCTTTTTACATCCTGATATCAGTCACTGCTTTTCAAATCAGTGAGGAATTTAATATTACTCACATAATTATCCTGATTAAAAGACAAGAAGAGGAGCAAAGAAGTCAAAGGTGGAGTTTCCGTCTTGTCTAATGAATAGAAACTTGGATTTATTTAGCCTGTGTGGCTTTGGAGTAAGCAATAACAAATACAGATACTCCATTCCTTTTCATTTTTAAAAAGCAAGAGCTTCATTATTCATGCCTTCATTTAGGACATATTATTGTGGATTTTGGAATTCTATGTTTTGCATGCCTCTAATGCAAAATCAAGTGAGAATGTCATTAAAATTTTAAAAAAATTATTATGAAAACTATCAACCACCTGACATTTAATTTAAATCAGACCTGCCATTCATTTTTAATAACATTTATGAATCTCTGAGGTGGAAGAAATCAATACACATTTTTAGAAAAACAAAATCAGCAGGAATAGAAGACCCTCAGCAACACTTTGATTTTCCTTTGGAAAAGCAGCAAACGATGTTGTTTTGTTGTTCCTGTTATCTAAATGCTCCTGAATTCCTTTAGTCATACAGCAGTGTGTTGTTAGAGAAACATTTTTACTAAAAAGCTAAAGCCTTCAAAGTGATTGTTTGCTGTGATCTTTTCACATCTCTCTTCCTTCCTCTCTCTTTTTCTTTGGGCCTAGAATTACTTAAAAAGACAAACAAATGTGTAGGAAGCAGCGTCTACATCTTTTGTTTTTCGAAGACTAACGGGAATCAGGGATGTAGAATACCACAGAGTAAAGGAAGCATCTGCTGGACAGAGGAGGAAGGAAAAGAGAAACCGAAAGGAGTGCGGGATGGGAAAGTGAATTTGCAACACCTTCCAGCACCTACACTGGTCATGGACCAGTCTTTAGGAGAGCAGAATTCTTCTCTTACATGACAATAGGTCTGATTTCAATGACCAAGGAAAGAGTCTTTCTGAACAAAATGCAGGATTTCCTGATTAGAGTGAAAACACTCAAAGCCTATGATAGCTGCTCAATATATAAATTATCAAATTACAAATGTCTGGGAAACTCAGAGAGTTAATAGTTCAGAATTTTGTATAGCCATTATAATTTAGTAGCTTAGTATAACCATCGTAATTACAGAATAGTCTCTTTTTAAAGTGGATTCCAATCCAAATCCTATCTGTATACCACTAGCCTTGCCACCCAGGGTTTCTTAACTTCAGTATTGCTGATTTCATAGGCCAGATTTAATATTATTAATATAAAGAACTATCTTATACAAGCAGATGTTTAATACACGCTTGACTTACACACCCTTGTGCAAATTGCAGTACGATTACTTCCGTGGGAGGAGAATTGCTGCCCATCAAAGCAAGCATTTGGTCTAGGAGTAAACTGCTATTTGGGACACTCTTATCTGATATCAGAGAACCTGAATTCAAGTCTTGGATCCACTCTGATTCTAGCTTCTTGCTTTTGTGCACCCTGGGGGAAACAGGTAATGGTACAAGTACTTGGGTTGAGTTCTGGACTCCTGGATTTGGCCTGGCCCACACTCAAGCTATTGAAGGCATTTGGGAAGTGAACCAATGAGTGGCAGAGTCCTTTCTGTTCCTTTCCCTCTATAGCTCAAAAACATAAATTAATTAAAAAATCAAGGCTGCCCATTGAAAATCACTGGTCGAATCTCAGTGGAATACTTGTGAAAAAAATGTGGATTATTTTCTACTTTCTGGGTACACATGATGCTTTGCTACTCAGTGCTTTACCTATTCTGATTTCTATGTTTTCAGTGGTAACCTATCTTTTTCCATCTATTGTGCTTCTAATTCTCTAAGTCCAAATCAAATGTAGCTCCTGTAAAATTCATGAAATTCCAAAGCAATTTCAATTATTTTTCTGTACTCTTTCATTAGTTTCTACGTTGGGCATATTACATAATAATCGCTTATGTAAACATATATTTTCTACACTGCAATGCAAATTATTTAGGGTCTGGAAATTATCTAGTCATTTTTCCTTCTCGCGTTGCTCAGTATATTATGTTATACCTAAGGACACCAACAATAACAATCACAAAATATACCAGTGACCAACAGTGTCCATTGTGGCACTGTTCCAAGCACATAAAGCAGTATGTGCTTTCTCATATTATTCTCATTCTATTACTATGAGATATACACTATTATTATTCCCATTTTACTGATAAAGGAACTAAGGCCCAAAGAGGCTAAGTAGTGAGCTTGTACTAGTTACACATGTGGGACACAATTAGTTTGAGCCCAGTCAATGTGACATTGGTCCAACATTTTTAAGCATTACACATTACCAAACTCTCTAGTAAAGGAATTGATATTTGTAAAGTTAAGATTGTAAAATCACTGATTAATATAGGGAATGCAATTTATGATGCAATTTACTGTTTATGATGAAATAGAGGAAAGATACAGATTATAGAGATACAGATAACTATAAATAGTGGGCCTAATATATTCTTGAAAAATACCTTTCACCTTACACAAAAATCCACTCAACATGGATTAAAGTCCTAAATCTACAACCCGACACCATCACATTATTAGAGAACATTGGAGAAACCCTGCAGGATATAGGTACCAGCTAAGACTTCTTGGAAAAGACCCCAGAAGCACAGGCAGTGAAAGCAAAAATTAACATTTGGGATTGCATCAAATTGAGAAGTTTCTGTACTGCAAAGGAAACAGTCAGGAAAGTGAAGAGGCAACCAACAGAATGGGAAAATATTTGCAAACTATGCAACAGATAAAGGGTTAATAACCAGAATCTACAAAGAGATCAAGAAACTCCACAACATCAAAACAAACAACCCACTTAAGAGATGGGCCAAGGATCTCAATAGACATTTTCAAAAGAGGAAATCCAAGTGGTCAACAGACACATGAAAAAAATGTTCAAGATCACTAGCAATCAGAGAAATGCAAATCAAAACCACAATGAGGTTTCACCTCACCCCAGTGAGAATGGCTCACATTCAGAAATCTACCAACAACAGATGCTGGAGAGGATGTGGGGAAAAAGGGACACTAAGCCACTGTTGGTGGGCATGCAAACTGGTCAAGCCACTGTGGAAGTCAGTCTGGAGATTCCTCAGAAACCTGAATATAACCCTATCATACAACCTAGCCATCCCACTCCTTGGTATTTACCCAAAGGAAATTAAATTGGCAAACAAAAAAGCCATCTGCACATTAATGTTTATTGCAGCTCAATTCACAATAGATAAGACCTGGAACCAACCTAAATGCCCATAAACAATAGACTGGATAAAGAAATTATGGGACATGTACTCTATAGAATACCATACAGCAATCAAAAACAATGAAATCTGGTCATTTGCAACAAAATGGAGGAATCTGGAAAACATCATGCTGAGTGAATTAAGCCAGTCCCAAAGGGACAGATATCACATGTTCTCCCTGATTGGTGACAATTAACCAAGAACCAAAAAGGAAACCTGTTGAAGTGAAATGGACACTATGAGAAACAGTGACTTGATCAATACAGGGTCTTAGTCCACCCATACAAGGATGGACTGGGCCCAAGGAAAGGTAAGTGTGCCACTCGCCTGTTCTCCAGGCTCCCTTGTTCCCATAGACAGTCAGACGCAGCGGGGTGTCAAGTCAAGCAAGAACCCGTTAATTTCACACATAACAAAGCCTTTTAAAGCACAAAACTGCAGAGTCATTGGGGTAGGGCATAAGGACCAACCAACCACTTAAAAGATCATTTTATGGGGCAATTTTCATAATACTAGCCATATGTCTATACCCTCGTGATCAGTTATTGTCACCTCCCCTGATGTTGTATAGCCAATTAGTTTTAGAGGTAAACAGCTTTGTGTTCCGCCCACCTTACTTCCTTTGGGCACCATCTTTGAATTACCTCGTATAACTAATTTCCCCACAGATCAGCCCTTGTTCTGACTGTTGATGTACAATTTAATACTTTATCCCTTTTAGCATTTTTTTTTGTTCTACTTAATACTATTGGTTGAACTCTGTAGTTAACACACAATTATCCTTAGGTGTTTAAATTTAACTGAAAAGTGATCTCTGTTAAATATAAGAGTGGGAAAAAGAGAGGGAGGAAATGCACAATTTGGGACATGCTCAATTGTACTTGCCCCAAATGGTGGAGTTAGACGTGCCAGGGGATTCCAATACACTCCCATCAAGGTGGCATATACCAATGCCATCTCACTAGTCCAAGTGATCAACTTCAGTTCACAATTGATCATACTGATAGGTCTAAGAGTCAAAGGGATCACACAAACAAGACTAGTGTCTGCTAATACTAATTGATAGAATCAAAAAGGGAGAGAACGATCCATCATGGGAAGTGGGATACACAGCAGACTTGTAGAATGGCAGATGTCCTAAATAGCACTCTGGCCTCAGAATCAGCCCTTAAGGCATTCGGATCTGGCTGAAGAGCCCATGATTGTATTTTAGGCATGGAAAGCCAAGATACTCTGAAAAAAAAAAAATAAGAGGACCTAAATGAAAGATCTCTGCGAGTGAGATCCCAATAGAAAGAATGAGCCATCAAAGAAGGAGGTACCTTTCTCTGATGGGAGGCGAGAACTTCCACTTTCACTATGACCTTGTCTAACTAAGATTGGAGTTGGCGAACTCAAAAGGCTTCCATAGCCTAGCAACTCATGACAAGAGCCTAGGGAGATTACTGACACCATAATCAAGAGTGTCAAATTGTTAACTCAACAACAGGAGTCACTGTGCACTTATTCCTCATGTAGGCTCTCTGTCCTTAATGTGTTGTTCAATGTGAATTAATGCTATAACTACTACTGAAACAGTATTTTACACTTTGTGTTTCTGTGGGTGCAAACTGATGAAATCTTTACTTAATATATACTAAACTGAGCTTCTGTATATAAAGATAATTGAAAATGAATCTTGATGTGAATGGAACTGGAGAGGGAGCGGGAGATGGGAGGGATGCAGGTGGGAGGGAAGTTATGTGGGGAAAAAGCCATTGTAATCCATAAACTGTACTTTGGAAATTTATATTTACTAAATAAAAGTTTTAAAAAAAATACAACCCCAGAGATACCATGAATAAAGCACACTATTTGGCATTTGGCGTAATATAGGGTCTATTTTGAAAAAGACATCATCATCATTATCATCAAAGCCTGCTCACTAAACTTAAATAAAATTGGAAAACTTCCAAAATTTATGGAAAGAAGTATCTTTTTACCTAAAAGACGAAAAGCTTTACATTTTTGCTGACAGAAATTCTCGTGCTACCATTGGTGGGCTAAGTATGAGGCCAAATTTAATGCTGTTAAGCTTATAGAACCTCTTATTTCTACAGTAAAATACATGGCAGCCCAGAATACATTCTAAGTGATTCGTTTTTTCAGCAGGCTGTCTTAAAGTTCAGAAATCGCAATGAATAAAACAAATTTGAGAGCAGTAGACTGGTTTTTGTCAACAAGGAGAAATCAAATAACATTTTATAGATGCACTTAGACATTCATTAAGATTCTTATATTCTTCAAAGCTCACTTCTGAAGATAATTTCAATAAGCAGCACAAAGCTCTCAGGACTGCTCATGTCTGTATAAGTATAACCTTGAAATTTCCTGCAGCCCTCACATATTCATAAGTGGTTGGGACTATCAAACTGTGTTCATCCCTTAGGTACCTTTGTTTGCCAATAACATGATGTATGAGAATCAATGAACTCATGTTACTTGCAGATACAGAAAAATATCAAACTTCCTCTTTCCTGTGGTCATTTGAGAATAAGCACTGTTCTTTTCAGTCTACTGAGGGATGTAAACATGGTTTCAAATTCATGTACACCTTCAGTTATCAAGCTCTTGTCAGTAGGTCATGTCCATTCATTCAGCCACTGCTGCTTTATTAGTATTTAATGTATGATCCTTTAATTAACTGTAATATATAACTGTAATAATTTAGAAATAACAGAAGAGCAATATGTTCACAAAATGAACATTGGCTTGTGGAACCGATAAATCCTCATCTCCTAAATCAGCGGTTTGACACTGTGTTGTTTTAACTCATGTCCCAATCTAAGCTAGTGTTCCTGAATTGGTAACCTATCACATGGTCATTTAGTGACCCAGACTCTACATGTTGTATTCACCTACCCTCTGAAAATTCCTCTAAACATAGTGAATAGAAAAAGAGAGTCAGAATCACTTGAAGGATGTTTCCAAGAATCATGGTTCTCATTGCACACATCGTATTACATTTTCCACAGGTCAGAACTCAATCACATAGTAACTCCAAACTGCAAGGAGGCTTGGGGAATGTAGTTTCTGAGATTTGAAAAAAAGGGAAACAGAATTTAGTAAACATACAGTATTCTCAGCCACAAGTGTTAAGAACCACAGATGGAAACACTTAATTTATGCATATGCATCATATGTATATGTATATACATATACACACATATATATTTGTATATGCATAAGGCAAAGTACTTTAAGATGGCTCTTTCAATTATTTCTGATTTTAATCAATAATCAACCCATTCAATTATTGTTAGTGTTAGTCTATTTGTGTTGTTTCCAGATGTTCTTTTTTTGCTTTTGTGTGTTTTACTCTGTCCTGACTTTTGCTTTTTTCCTGGAATTTATATGTTACTTTTTCTACTGTCTTTGTAGGTGGCACTTCTAACAATTGTATTAGTTGAATAATAGCATTTCATCTGAAATGTTATATTTTAAAAGAAATTTATTTGATCTTATAATCCAAAAAAATTAAATAAAAACATTAGACACTTGAACCCCGGGAGGGGTAAAGATATGGCTGGGCATCAAAAATCAGTAGAACTCGGACTCCAAATGCACCAGGGATCTTATGCTTTTTGTCATCTTTTCTTCTCTCTGAGTGCCAGATTCACTCTGTTGCTACAGAATAGCTGCACAAACATGTCAGTACACATTGTTTTTACATCTTAGGAAATCCACTGCTGGAGAGTAACTCCTTCTTGGTTTCAATTTTAAACTCCACTACATTTAATCATATGTCCAACTTTGGATCAATCAACGGTTCTGCAGAAAGGTCAAATAGAGTTAGGGCAGCTTCCTTAGAAATGAGATACTTGTAGAAGTATGTGGAATGGTTCCAAAAAAGTGGGATGGGTGGGAAAAACGAATTTGATAAGATATGAAGTGGCGCTTTAAGAAACAAGAGCTAGTTCTAGGAAACAAAATAATATATGTGCTTTAGTGGAAACGCACAGACTTCTCAGCAGAATTCTTAGTCCAGTTATTATGCTGCGAAGATTTGCAAGTCTTGCTGGAAACTTTATGTCACTAGTCTGACCTGGTAACTGTATTTCCTCCTTTCTACTTTGTATTTTTGTCTATAAAGATTTACCTCTAATGTCTTTTTATCTATTTTGTCTTCTTAATATCTCTTAAACTCAATGCAATATGTAATAATTACTTTCATTAATATAACCTACCATTATATATTACTCTTGGAGTTATCATCCAAGGTCGCATTCTCTCATTGACCACATATCCCCTAAGAGTGCATCCTTATTAGTTGGCCCTCAAACTTTTTTAACTGTGACAAAATAAAAACTTTTTACTTATCATGACTTGGTATATACATACATATGTGTTTATATAATGGAAATAATGTTTTGGAATAATTTTATTGTGTGTAATGCACACTCTATTTTATTATATTTCATTTGAAAATTCTGTCACAAACAGAATTTATTTCACAACATTGCAGTCTAAGTTAACTCGCCCTGATCATCTAACCTCTTAGCATATATACTGTGTGGTGTATATGTCAACTACTATGCACCCACTTCTGTGTATTTCAGCCACTTACCCATTGGCTACACATAGATCAGGTGTTACCTGACCCCCTCCTTTTAGAGATCATAGAATTACTATGGCATCACTAACTCTAGGATAAAGCAAACCATCCCATCTTCAAGAATTGGAACATCAGGAGCTGGTGCTGTGGTGTAGCAGGTAAAGCTGTCACCTGAAATGCCAGCATCCCACACTGGTGCCAGTTAGAGTCCTGGCTGTTCTATTTCCAATCCAGGTTCCTGCTAATGCACCTGGGAAAGCTGCAGAGGATGACCCAAGTCCCTGGGCCCTGCAATCCTGCGGGAGACCTGTGTGAAGCTCCTGACTCCTGATTTGGTCTGGTCCAGCCCTGGCCATTGTGGCCATTTGGGAGTGAACCATTGTATAGAGTCTCTCTCTCTCTCTCTCTCTCTCTCTCTCTCTCTCCCTCTCTCTCTCTCTCCCTCTTTCCCTCTCTCCCTCTCTCCCTCTCTCAGTCTCCCTCTCTGTCTCTCTCCCCTCTCTCCAACTTGGCCTTTCAAATAAATGAAATAAATCTTTTAAAAAGAGAATTGGAATATCAGATTTATGGACTATATTCTACCTAAAAGGGGATATCGATTATGGCCAAAGTAGTAATAGTTCTGGAATGAACCCTTCAGAGAGCTTGAGTTTTGATGTCATAGGAATAAAAGCTACATAATGTCTTTTTCCAACAGAAGATAATACCATAAAAGTTCCAAACAGTATATTCTAAACATCGGGGCAACAAGATAAGCAAAGTACACACAAAGTGTGCATGCACACTCCAACCTCTGAAAAAGTGGCTAATTATTGTCTGCTCTTTTCAAGTAAACTTTCAGGGTAAGCTATTCAGGCAGGACTTATCACCAGAGAGAGGCAGTAAAAGGCAGCGGGTATTCAAGGAAGAATGAAGATTGGAACAACTAAAAGACCATTGTACTGTGTTTTTCCTTTCATATACATATCATCTGAGGAAACTTAAGTTTAGACAATAATAATCTAATAGTAACTATAACAGCAACCCTCTATTATTCTCTGACAGATACAAGGCACTTCACCTGCTTTATTTCATTTATTTCAATTAATTCTCATGACACCTTTATGATATAGGTATGGATATTATTATCTCAGTCTCAAAGTGTGGGTACTGTACTGTGTTCAGGATTACTGCCAGAAATTTTGAAATAACAATTTGATCACCAGATCCATCTCATTCCTTAATGACTTTTTTTTTCTTAAGATTTATTTATTTGAAAGGGAGAGCAACAGAGAGACGGATCATCCATGTGCTGGTTCATTCCCCAAATGGCCACAACCCGGACTCAGCCAAAGCCAGAAACCTGGAGCTCCATTCTAGTTTCCAACATGGGTAACTGGGTCACAAGCACTTGAGCCATCTTTGACTACTTTCTCAGGCACTTTATCAGGGAGCTGCATTGGAAGTGAAGCAGACAGGACACAAACCAGCATGTGGTGGGGGATGCCGGTGTTACGAGGGATGCAGCTTACCTGGCTTAAGCCACTGTGCCTAACATTGTCCCCTTAGTTGGATTTGCTAGTCTCAAGATGTACTTACAGCTCCCTGTCTGCCACCTTCGCAACTCCCAGCAGCCAATTTCTGATCCATCACTTGCAAAAGTTGTTGATTCACCACATGGTCCATCCCATGATGGTCCAATGGTGGTTATGATCCATCACTTCCAAAGTTGTCACCATAATCGCTGATGCATGTGCTCCAACTGTCACAGGAATTTTTGTAAAACAGCCCTTTTGTTACTCACGTTTTACTTCTAGAGCATACGGTATAATGTGGTAGATATAGCTACTTAAATTTAAAGTGAATAACATTAAGCAAAATTAAAAATTCAGTTTTCATTTGTGCCAGCTACATTTCAGGTGCTCAATAGCCACACCCAGCTTAAGGTTATCAAAAGAGATAGGAAAGAAAGTTTCTAGAGTTGTGTTCTTTGAGCCACAGATACTCTACTACCTATACTCTTTGAACAAAATACTCTATTACCTATGCTATTTGAACAAATTTAATGTCTTTTTTTTTTTTTTTTTGACAGGCAGAGTTAGACAGTGAGAGAGAGAGAGACAGAGAGAAATGTCTTCCTTCCGTTGGTTCACCCCGCAAGGCCGCCACTGCCAGTGCGCTGCGGCCAGTGCGCCACGCCAATCGGAAGCCAGGAGCCAGGTGCTTCCTCCTGGTCTCCCCTGTGGGTGCAGGGCCCAAGCATTTGGGCCATCCTCCACTGCCTTCCCGGGCCATAGCAGAGAGCTGGACTGGAAGAGGAGCAACCAGGACAGAATCCAGTGCCCCAAATGGGACTAGCACCCAGGGTGCCGGTGCCGCAGGCAGAGGATTAGCCAAGTGAGCCACGGCACTGGCCAAATTTAATGTTATTGATTCCTTTTTTGCTTCTTTAATTAGCACTTATGAAAATTAATATCCTGAATCATCAGAAAAATCACACCTATTCTTATTCATCTGTGTGTGTCTCCTATGTATTCCCCAATTAGAAGCACTTTAATCTTAAAAAAGAAAAAAAGAAAAAGAAAACCACTTTCTGAAACTGATTAAATATTTACTTAACTCTGACTGGCCTACAATGGTCTAGTGCCAATGAATCCCCAGAAGTGTGGTTAACGTGAATGCAAATCTTGCCAATGTCTTGGTGCTTCCTCGCTTGTTTGTTCTTTCCTTCATCAAACGTGTGCTGAGGAGGACTAGTGACAGACAGCATAATAGGAACAGGCAATACATAGAAATATGGTCAAGTGAACCTGGATCTTACAGAGATGAGCCTAGAATGTACATTCCATAGGGGTGAGCTTTTCACAGGCTTTGTACCCTCACATTATCTCTAGCACTGTTTGGCACCTACTAAGCCCTAAGCTATATATATATATATTTTTTTTTAGTAAACAAATGAATGATATTTTCATTTTCATCTAAGTCTTGCCCACTACACAGTACTTATAGAAAAAATAAGATGAAGGAAATCTGCGAAATCCTAATCTCATTGCTTGCCCACTCCCCACAGATATGGTTTTAATGTAATTTAATTTAAAGCAAACTTTTCTCACATAAACACTTCAAACAAATCTCAAATGTGTTACTTAGATCCTGCTTTTCCTAATAGGTTTAAAATGTAAGCAAAATTATAAATTGAAACAGCAGGCCTAAAATTAGATGTGAATTCCTTTGTGGTATTGGCCATCACACTTCGTGTACCTGATTCCATAGAAGCATTATTGGAATTATGCCGAGGTGAACCCCAGATGTTCACAGAACGCTCACTTTCCTAGGCAAAATTAAAATAGAAACCCCTCATCCTGGCAGCTGAAATGCTAACAGTTGGCATGAAGCCTCTCGGAGACTAATGAGAAAGATGAGAGTGATAACACTACATTGAGATTCTATTTCATTATTCATCCGCTTCTCTATGGAGGCTTTACAAACATTAACTAACGCTCAAAAACAACCCTGGGAGGTGGTTTATCATTGATGTCTTTGTATTGGATCATAGAAACCAAGGCACAGGGAAAGATGCAATTATTTCAGCAAGTTCATCTAAAAAGAAATCAACAAAAGACTAGAAACTACATTCTTCAAAATTCCTAACTCTTGATATACTCCTTATTAAAATATTAGGCATATACAGAATAAAATATTAGAGTAGCCAAACTGATTTCAGGAGCAAGAAATTTGTTCCTTAATTCTTCTTACTTTGATATTTAAACAATGATCTAGTTTAAAAATTACACTTCTGATGTAATACCCCAGTGAACTGTTGGCATTATAAAAAAAAAGTCCTCAAATTATGTATCATATGCTGTCCTTCTCTCCAGTTCACTATGCTGCTTTACAACATGTTATGAAAAAATATGGAAACCCAATTTTAACGTCTAATAATATTCTACAACATGGTTATGTTACAATCTAGACATTTATTCATCTTGTGTTGAATATTTAACTTTGATTTTTATCTACTAATTTAAATACCACTATAGTCAATATTCTCTTATATAATTCTGTCCTAATGACCAATTATTTGTTATATAGTAGATTCCTGGAATAGAATTCAAGGATATGATCAAAAGACAGGGGAATTATTAATACTCATGAGATATTTTTAATTTCTTCTCCTAAAAGGTAATATCAATTTATCCTCCCACTAGCAGCATGATAGGAACTACTTTGAAGCACTTTCACCAAGTCTGAGTATAAAATTGAACAAATATTTCATGATTTAAAAATCAACACTGAGGTATCATTGATTAATCTGTAATTGAATATGAATATTTTAAACAGATGATTAATACTTCCTTTTAGTTCACCTTTAGAGAATCAAACTAAACCAAGCCTGAAGCAAAAATTAAAATAATTATAGATTTTGGCTAAAAAATGGATTATTATTACTGGGCTAGGAAATGATATATAAATAATTATGAGAATAAATTTATAACATTTATACATTTTCATTTTCAAAAATATATGTGCTACTTATTGGCATCCACAGAATATCTTCAAATACAGAAATAGATTACTAGACCTCTTTGGGGATGTCCCATGATAATAGAAGGATTACTCACTTTGGATATTTGCAATGTATCTGCCTGTAATTTCTGGGTTTATGACTCAGTGTGCTGAAAGATTTATTTAGTTTAAACCTTGTGTGTTTCCAATGGTTTAGCTGAAAAATGAAGAAATGGGCAACATGTGGAGACATTCTCAGCATTTATGGAACACAGTGGCTACTCAGTAAATATTAGACTTTTTTCTCTTGCCCCAGCTTCTCTTATCTTCAATAACTCCTTGAGCTCTTTTCCTAGTAGAGGCAATAAAGTTTCTTATCCTATAGGGTGTCTCCAACGAGCTTCATCTCCTCTACATGATAAAGCATTTCTGAGACAAGTTGCTAAAGCCTAGAGCCCTGAGCAGATCCACAGAACCTATGATAATGACACATCTTCCTCATTCTCAAGAGCATCATATCTCGCCAATTAAACTAACCAGTCGCAGTCACTCTAGAGGACTTAAGTTATGATTTATCCTTGTATCATTTTCTGATTCAGCCTCTATCTTCACCACTGTAGGATCATTGCTCTCTCTTGAGAGAGTGACCAAGAAAGAATGAGCAAACCACTTTTACTACTTAATTTTTTATTAATTTTTTGCTTAATCTGCCAGTTGAAAAACATTTAGCATAATAAAAAAAAGTCCATCTGCAATTTCTTTTTGTAGGTAATTGTGACTCTTCACATTTTAAGGTATGGCTATGTATTTTGTCAACCTGTAAGTGCCAAAAAATAATAATAAATAAAATATGACTGTTAATTATGCCACCATATTTATTCTTTCATAGTAATACAATTTTTAGATTGGCATATGACATTCAGTAAAGAAATTCTTTTTTTTTTTCAAGATTTATTTATTTACTTGAAAGTCAGAGTTACACAGAGAAAGAAGGAGAGGTAGAGAGAGAGAGAGAGAAAGAGAGAGAGAGAGAGAGGTCTTCCATCCGCTGGTTCACTCCCCAGATGGCTGCAATGACTGGAGCTGTGCCAATCCTAAGCCAGGAGCCAGGATCTTCTTTCGGGTCTCCCACATGGGTGCAGGGGCCAAGGGACTTAGACTATCTTCTACTGCTTTCCCAGGCCATAGCAATGAGTTGGATCAGAGGTGGAGTAGCCAGGAATTGAACAGGTGCCCATATGGGATGCCAGCACTGCAGACAGCAGCTTTACCTGCTAAGCCACAGCCCCAGCCCCATCAATAAAGAAATTCTTATTTAGGGCACTCCATTTATTGGCTATTGACAACTCCCAACAAAATCTAATCCTAATTTATCAGTTATTTCATGAATGCAATTTTTAATTTAATTTTCAACTCATTCTATATATATCAGGTTTTTTATCCATTACCATAAAACACAATATTTTAATCAGGGTGTTTAATGATTTATTATGTTGTATGGGTTCCATGGCCATCTCTGATATACAGGCCAAGCAATTCCTTTTTTTTTCCTTTTTTTAAACTTTTATTTAATAAATATAAATTTCCAAAGTACAATGTCTGTATTATAGCAGCTTTTTCTCCCCACAACCATCCCATCTCCCACTTCCTCTCCCATCCCATTCTTCATCAAGATTCATTTTCAATTATCTTTATATACAGAAGATCAGTTTAGTATATATTAAGTAAAGATTTCAACAGTTTGCACTCACACAGAAACACAAAGTATAAAGTACTGTTTGAGTACTAGTTATACCGTTAATTCACAATGTACAACACATTAAGGACAGAGATCCTACATGGGGAGTAAGTGCACAGTGACTCCTGTTGTTGATTTAACTATTGACACTCTTATTTATGATGTCAGTAATCACCTGAGGCTGCCAAGGCTAAGGAAGCCTCTTGACTTCGCCAACTCTGATCTTATTTAGACAAGGCCATAGTCAAAGTGGAAGTTCTCTCCTCCCTTCAGAGAAAGGTACCTCCTTCTTTGATGGCCCCTTCTTTCTGCTGGGATTTCACTCACAGAGATCTTTCATTTAGGTTCCCCCCCCCATCCACAGTGTCTTGGCTTTCCATGCCTGAAATACTCTCATGGGCTTTTCAGCCAGATCTGAATGCCTTAAGGGCTGCTTCTGAGGCCAGAGCAAGCAATTCCTTTTTGTCTGAGCATTTGAAAATGTTAGTTCCTGAGTCACTGGTTTCTAGAAGTTTATTTTACTCATTAGATGAAAATGTTTGATGCTTATTGTTATAAAAAGTCATCTGGGGGCTTCCACCATCCCATATGCGTGCTGGTTTGTGTCACAACTGCTCCATTTCTGATCCAACTCCCTGCTAATGGCCTGGGAAGGGCAACAGAGGATGGTCCAAATACTTGGGTCCCTTCTATCCATGTGGGAGACCTGGATGACTCTCCAGGCTCCTCGATTAGGCCTGGCTCCGTCACTATCTTACCATCTGGGAATAAGTCAGCAGATGGATCTCTCTCTATCCCCTGTGCTCTCTATAACTGACTTTAAAATAAATAAATAAATCTTAAAAAAAAAAAACAGACAAAAAAAAAAAAAAGACATCATCTGGGCATTTAAAGATTATTTTGCCAGGCTGCATAATCTGTCTTCATTGTGGATGTTTTTGCAGAAATTCTAGGAAGGCTGCTTCTTTTCTGAGCTTATTGACTCTTCTGCCATTTCAGCATTACCTATTGCCTAATATGGAGGTTTATCGCCGGCGCCATGGCTCACTTGGCTAATCCTTCACCTGCGGTGCCAGCACCCCAGGTTCTAGTCCAGGCTGGAGCGCTGGCTAGTAGTCTCGGTTGTTCCTCTTCCAGTCCAGCTCTCTGCTGTGGCCCGGGAGGGCAGTGGAGGATGGCCCAAGTCCTTGGGCCCTGCACCTGCATGGGAGACCAGGAGGAAGCACCCGGCTCCTGGGTTCGGATTGGTGCAGTGCCGGCCGTAGCAGCCATTAGGGGAGTGAATCAACAGAAAAGGAAGACCTTTCTCTCTGTCTCTCTCTCACTGTCTATAACTCTCTCTGTCTCTGTCTCTGTCTCTCTGTCTCTCTCTCTTGTCTAACTCTGCCTGTCAAAAAAATAAAATAAAAAATAATAATAATAAAAACATGGAGGTTTATTATTAATCTACTTTTGGTGTGTCATTGTTGTTTTATTCCTAGAGGATGTCCCTAGCTCAGATTTGTCCTGAATCTAGTTGGGGTGTGATTCAGAATGAATTAGGCAAGTGTCTGAAAACAATATGGTCTTTATTTACAAGTTTCTTTCTTGGGCTGGGATAGGTCCAATGCCTAATCCTGTGGCTACCAACACTCTAATGCTAACTCAGACTTAGAACCTACAGCCCACTGAAATAGCACAGCACAAGTTAGGACCAATGCCCATATTTCTATGGACTATGTGCTGCTGAGGAGAACTCCCAGCCCAAGGCCACTGTATCCACAGAATGTGAAGCTGGGATACATGTCCAGTCAACAGGGATCTCAAGATTCCCATTGGCACCAGGACAGAGACCCTGTCTGTGGCCAGTGACCTAGGTAATGGGACCACTAGGATCTTCCCAATATTGGGTTTACCAGACCAGCACTGAGACCCATGATACAGATCTGTGGTTCCTTCTTGTCTATCCAAGGTTGAGGGAGTGGTGATGCAACAGCCTCTTGGCTACCCAGGCTGACAGTAAGCTGGGTCATCTCTGGGTCTCTTCATCACCAGGCCCTGTAGAATCTAATAGGTGCACACCAGGTTCACAGGAACTTGGTGGTGTTAATTTCTGAAATGAGTTTTTTCCACTAGGGTTCAAATGTCTCCTTGTTTCCAGGACAACACTGGTGGCTACATCTTTGAACAAGGATGTGGGACCAGAGACCCTTGGGCTTTATCAGGTGCTGGATCTCAGCACAGTGAGCCTGGCTCTGAGGTCCAAGGCAGAGTTATAAATTCCATTTCCTGCCCTACTCTGCAGGAACTTCAAATTCTGCTGTATGCTGGAGGTCATTGGAAGGATGCTGGAGGCAGTCTAAAATTAGCTCTAAGATTATTCTGCAAGTATAGGTCAGAGGTCATTAAACCAGCACTGGTTTTTAATGTCGTCAGTCTAATACTGGGTTTAAAGTTAAGATCTGGATATAAGACCCTTCCCTTTTCCCATGACATCTTTCTCCTCACTGCAGTACCTAGAGCTGAGGTGGCATGGCAACTCTTTCCCTCTTGATTTCTTCAATGTATCTTCTATAATTTCTACTAAAACTAGACACTGGTATATATAACTCTTGTGAAGGTGACTTGGTTCATGAAGAGCTGTTCCAATTGGCTTCCATGGAGAGATGATCAACAGAAAGCCTAATTATGTCACTATCTTGCTCCACTTCTGCAGTACCTTTTTCATTGGGTAATAATATTCTGTCTACAAAAAATTCTCCAGAAGACTCAGGATCAATTTTCTCTAATATGGACAGATTTCTATGTGTCCCTACCTAGTGGAAGACACTGAATCAGAGAATTCGGCTCTGTATTTATGATATGCGCTATTGTCTTCACAGAGTTGTTCCATCATTGTCTACCTAATACATACAATTAGCTATACGATGTAGGTAAATATTATTAACCCACAACTGGGTAAAATGAGAATCAGAGCCTTGCCTGAGGCTATATGGTAGATAACAAATTAAAGGTTAGGATTTAAGGGTTTCTGATCTTCCATTTTTTACAGTTTTATCTTTTTCTTAAAGTAATTACATTCTATCGCAGAAGTTTAATTTCTGTAAAGGTTGAAATTATTCCTGAATATTAATTTTTTAAATGTATGTTAGTTTTTTGAATTATCAGTGTGGCTCTTTCTCTGTTTTATGGAAGCCATATTGCATTCAAATGTAGTTTAAATCTTCTAATATTCAGCAATACATATAATCCAAGATGAATAATTCATTTATTCAGCAAAAGTATTATAGATACTTAATAATGCCATAAAATAGCTGGTGCTAAGGCTAGAAAGAGTCAAAATACTAAAATCCCTTTCTTAATAATTTCTTCATAGTTCACACTTTATATTGTTGAGAAGCACAAATACTACTAATGATGTGTATATACTTTATGTATATATGTAATATCATCTCAAAAATAATGAATTTACGTAACTAGGCAAAATACAAATAGTTCACTGTTGTTAATAAAGAATTTCGGCCAGCGCCACGGCTCACTAGGCTAATCCTCTGCCTGCGGCGCCGGCACACCGGGTTCTAGTCCTCGTTGTGGCGCCGGATTCCATCCCGGTTGCTCCTCTTCCAGTCCAGCTCTCTGCTGTGGCCCCTGGAAGGCAGTGGAGGATGGCCCAAGTGCTTGGGCCCTGCACCCGCATGGGAGACCAGAAGGAAGCACCTGGCTCCTGGCTTTGGATCCGCACAGCGTGCCGGCCATAGCAGCCATTTGAGGGGGTGAACTAACGGCAAAGGAATACCTTTCTCTCTGTCTCTCTCTGTTTAACTCTGCCTGTCCAAAAAAAAAAAAAAAAAAAGAATCATTAAAAAAAGCAAACAATTTCAAGTTGAAAAGGTGTGGTTCATATAGAGATATACAAGTTAGATTGATAAAATATTAAAATATTCTTTTACCAAATATAGACCAAAGGCATAACACTCTAGGGGGTTAAGATTTTGATTTAAGCAAGAGATTATTTAAACACAGCAAATAACTTTAATTTAAAGATGTTTTATACAACTACATATAAACACTAAGCTTGTGTTCCTTGAAATTTGATATTTTCTTTGTGTGGGAAGAATTAATTCACTTCAGCTCTGAGTTATAAAGGAGTGAATGTCTCAGGAGTAAAAGCTTTATTTCTCATAATCCCTAAGAGAAATTATTGTTGAAGATATTGGATAGATATATTTCTAAAGGACCGATATCATTTAACAAGAGAGAGTGGTAAAACCTAATGAAATTTGAGGCCTCTTACGAAATCAGTGGCTCCAGTGTTGTCTTCGTTGTCTTTGGAACTGTTTCTATTAACTTTGTTAGAATTATTTAGTTGGTTTGAATTTGAATAGATTTTTTTAACCACTAGAGCTCCCACTCTTCAATACTGCACAAAACTTTTCAATGTTATGCTATCATTTGAGAATGATAGCAGTAATTTATTTTATGGGAAGAAAATTTAACAAAAATCAGGGATTGTCCAACAATGTGGGAAGCAGTCTGCACTCTGTCATTGGGGTGGAAGCCAAGAAACTGAAAGAAAATGTTTTAGTTCTTATTTAGCCCACAAACACAGGCCTTGTCTTTTGTGAAAACCACAATTGATTAAAAAACATACTTAATGCACTCCCCCAGTTAATAAAAAAATTGACTAGATAATTTTCCCAAATATCTTAAATATATACTCCTTACATTAAAATGCTTGTTGCTTTACCGCTGAGGTCAGTAAGTGTGAAAGTCTTATCCAGGCATTACTGATAAGAAGATGGAGGTAGACAGGCTCAGATGACATGTTCATTGCTTCAGAGGAAATTAATGACAGCTCTGGAATCAAACTCAGATAGTGATTGTGTCCCTGATATTTTGCATATTTGCTAGAAATAAAGTGTCAACTAGTATCTGACTGTTGAACTCAAGAGTGACTCTTGGCATGGCACCTGCATTATCTCTACAACTTAGAAACAAAGGAGAACAAAAACAATAAACACCTCTATTTCTTATTTTTTAATTAAGTTCCTCAAATGAGAAATAGCCTGATGTACTTTTGTAAAATTCCTAAGTGGAAAACTTTCCAAGCAGTAAGTGCCTCAATAAGCTAACTCAAACGTTCCATGACATATTGCTCCGAAAGCTTCAAGGGAGTTTGAGACTTGGATTACAATAGGGAAAATTCTCTAACAGTCCATCTGGTTATAGATATTTTATGTGGAAATTCTCATTATGTTTTCTTCCATGGACATGTGTATACCTTTTTTTTTCTTAAGAAATCAGTATTTTGCTATTTGTTAAATACAGAATAATTGTGCATTTTTAGAAAAGAAAAGAAAAAAAAAAGAGCGGGACGCCTGGAAAGTTAATTAAAGTACTTAAAGATAACCATTTACTCTCCCCTTATAAGTATAGTTAATTCCATTCAACTTAATTAAATATACTGTTCATTCCTAAGGCAGTAAAACATAGAGGTTAGTACCTGAAACACTCAATGTTCACAAATTTCAGTTTCTCTAACTAAATTTGCCTATAACTGAAATGAATAAGACAGAACTGATTTCACCCAAATGAAGAAAATTGCAGATAACGTGACAGGGATAATTCCAGCTCAATAATTTGAAGGAATTTTCCCCCCATTTCCACACACACTACAAAATGCTTTATATTGAAGGTTGTTTGTAACAGTTTACTATAAAGGGATAGAGTTTTCCTTATTTATAATGTGTCTTCAAAATTAAAACAATTTAAATTGAGTCATAGATACAAAAGAATGAATGAAGGAACTAGAAGCAGAACAAGATGGGGATGGTAAGGTGTAGCCAGTACAGGAAAGAAAGCAACAGAAGTGGCAATAATATTCTTGTCATGACTGTGCCCTCACCCTAAATTTGGATTTTAAAAGCTAAAAAGTGAAGGTAGAAAAAGAGCACAAAGAAAAAAGAGTTAAAGGTGAAAGTGAGTGAAAATGGACCTTGAGGGAAATGCTGTAGTTGGATTTACAAATTCTCAGGAGTAGATGTTCCCATATCAACTCCCACCAATCATTCAGCTACATTAAGTACTCTGTGTACACTGGAGGGTCCTTAAACATTATTTGTTGTAAGCAGGATTCAGCATATGAACCTTAGTCCAAGAATTTTAGTTTGCAAAAGTATATCATTATGACTCACCTCACATTAGTCCCTAGAATATAATTATAGCAAAACTGTTGGGACACATGTACTTCTGGTATGTATGTGTGCATAAGATTCTTTATTGTATAAATTTCTGATTTACTCTCAAAATAGATAGGAACATATCCCATATTATCAATGTGGTTTGTGTATTTTAGTTTCTACTGCCACCATAAATTTCACTCTTCTTTCCACATTAGTATTAAAATATTCATTTCTGCAAATTTCAAAGTACATTGCCCACAGCAACATCCTGACTGTCTAACAGTGGGTTAGTATTCCACCTTGCCTCAGTGGTAGCTTTCTCTAAAGGGTTGTTTTGGCAGTCAGTAGAGAAGAAAAATACAAAATTATCAGGTATCCTGTATAGTGTTAGACTCATTGTATAAAATATTTATAATGTTATTTAGATATTCAGAATAAAAAGGTCTAACTTAAAATGTATATTTTGAGAGGATGTACCTCATATAGACTCAATCACTTCTAGTCAGAAAGTAACCAAAAATTGTATAACTTTTATTATATGATCGTCAATGCCAAGCCAATTATTACTTATTTTGTTGTCCCCAAATATATATAATTTATTTAAAAGCTTTTTGGTGTGTGCATTACATTTTTACTGATGATCTTTTCATTTTTTTCTATCAAGGCAATTAAACGCATGTTCTGTCTTCTGGCAAGGTGAATAAAAATTAAATATTCATTTAAATAATCTCCATGCTTATGTTCAACAATCCACATCTAAAATATTATTAACGTGCTAAATTATTAAACATAAATCTCAGGACAAAACTTTCAGCTTGTAAAAGTCGCCAAGGTGAGTCACAGATATCTGAATGTCTTTCAGTTTTCTATTATACAAATTGAATTTTTAAAAAGGTATGTAGTGCTCATCCATATAAAAAGTTATTTAAGAATAAGTAATTATTTCATTATGCAAGCATGAAACAACAAACTGTTTATTCACTACAATAAAATCTGATTTTTGAACAATAGTATTAAGTCCATAGGTTTCAATTTCCTCTGAATAAAACTTCTAATCGTTCTTGAAACTTAAATACTCAGTCCTTAAATGCATTTTCTTGTTAAAAAAAATACTTTGTGCATACACATAGTGATTCACAAAAAGTAATACAAACATGTTGAGGACAATAGGAATAAAAGAAATTACAGTGAGGAATTTGATCATGGATATTTACTCAAATAATTCAAGCAAATAGATGACAGTATTAATCAAGACTCTCTCAATACTAATTTTTCATTTTATTGTAAGTTGTGGAGATGTTCATCCGAAGCATGTTTTAATAATTATAACCTTTACGAGAAATTAAAAAGATACACTGAATAATAAAAATGTACCCTAAAAGTCAGTCTGCTCCTAGCGAGCAAGCGTGCTCTTTTCTGCAGTGTCTAACCCAAACTATGGCACTTTAATAAATGATCACATTTGAAAATGTAAATGCACTTCTCTCAAGCAAAGATCAAACAGAACTCTTGTTTAATTCATGTTACGAATATAGTTTTCAGTTCAAATACTCTTTCAAGATGTTTTCCTGGTAAAATTCATATATTACATATACATAAACATATAGAGTATGAGTGTGAAAATTGTGTTGGAGAAGTTTTACACTTTGCAAGTCCTTTAATGAGAGTCAGCATCCACCATCAGGAAGACTCAGAAGCCTGTGTGAAATGAAATTCATTTTAATGAAAACCTCTTTCACACACACCTCATTTGTAGAATTATACCATACTGAGCAGCTTACATTTCTCATCTGTCACTTAAGAGTTTAGGCTCATTGAAATGCACCCGGGACCACAAAATGCTCTCTTTCTCCTCTCTCAGTTTCACCACTGCTGAGTTTTTATTTTGATGGCCATTGATTGGTTCTGACAAGAAAGAAAAGCCCTACAAACAGGCTGCTTTGTGAGGGACAGATTGTCAGTGTTGTCACATGTTTTGGTGGACTCCTACCGGAATGGATGTGTGAAATGATAGATGTTCTGAAAGAGAATTCCTTCAGGTATTAATGTTATTTCAGAAATTCAAAATTTATCTCCTTATTAGAACGACCAAGAGCCCCTCTCTGGCTTGAATTTTGCTGATTAATTGGTCTGGAAAAACCCTGTAGTGAAGCACACATGCTTTTTAGTGTAAATCCCCCAGAACAAAGTGCTCAGAGTCAGTATAGAATACAGGGAGCCGTAAAGTGTGCTCTGGCTGAGAAGAGGGACTGCACAACTTTGTAGATCAGAATGTGAAAAACACAATTACTAATTTATGGCTTCTCAGGTCTATTCCCACGGCTCATTTTGTTGTTTCTGCTTTCCACGTTTTGAAGCACTACCACCAAACCAACTGTGTTCTCACAGCTCACATGTGCTCACGATCTAAAACACTTTCTGTTTTTTTGTTTTTGTTTTAAAGTATCAAGATTTTCTATAGAAGTTCCAGAAATATTAAAGTTCGGTTTTGGAGTCTCAGGTAAGTCTTTGCAGCAGTATTGAAAGGCCTTGTAATTCATTATTTTTACAAACTAGATTCTTTGCGCTATAAGTTCATATTTATTCTTACAATGTATATGTAAACATTAATAATATGATGATATTTTCTATAATTATTTATCTACAACTTGTTCAAAAGTTTCATACTACTAATTTCCATGAATTTGAAAGCTACTAAAGGCTATTCCTTGATTTGTTGCTTCTTCATTTTCCTGTCTTCATTACCTAATGGCAGAACTTTCTAGATATTTGAACTCTGAGGATGTTCTTGACTACATTTACGCTTTAGCTAATTTGCTTTCTACAACATATCTAAAAATATAATTTCTGAGTTTCTCAACATCAAATATCTAACCATTGGTGAATTCACCTGTATCTCTTCAAGTAAAATGAACAGTAGCTCTCTTTGGTTGTATCATCAGATAGGAATGCATTGAAAGGTAGAAAACATTCAAGAATTAGCTTCAGTATCCTCTTTCTTTAATGTTCTCTCATGTGAGAGCTTCATATGCCCATCATATTGTGAATTCTGAAGACCCCTTTGTGTTAAGATTGGCAATGCAGTACCACCACATTTCTGAGCACTTTTAATATGCATTGGTGTGTACTCAGTTCCTTGAGGGCTGTCACACAGTTTAATACCATTTAGTGTAAAATTAATGGATTATTTTATTGTGGTGTAATTAGAATGCCAAATATAAAA
Source organism: Lepus europaeus (assembly GCF_033115175.1). Lineage (NCBI taxonomy): Eukaryota > Metazoa > Chordata > Mammalia > Lagomorpha > Leporidae > Lepus > Lepus europaeus. The sequence goes on from NC_084831.1 coordinate 73,479,461, forward strand.
AGAAAAAGACAATGAAACTGTTGCTGTATTTCAAATCACTTACTAGTTTATGTCATTTCAGAAATTCAAGAGTTACCAATTTGAAAAAAAATTAGTTTACAAAAATGCATAAAATAAAACACTAAGTAGATAATTTCCAGTTTTGAAAATCTGATAGTAAATGATTGATAGAAATTGTAAACCTATCATTAAGTTGAACAGTTTTACATATTGTTTTTTTTAATTTATTTATAAATTCAGAGAAAGAGAAAGACAGACAAACAAAAATAGATCTTCTATCTGCTGGTTCATTCCTCAAATGCCTAGGCTGGACAAGGTCAATACCAGGACCCCAGAAATCAATCCAGGTCTCCCATGTGTTTGTCAGGTACCAGAGTATTTGCACCATCACCTGCTTCTCCCAGGGTGCAAATTAACAGAAACCTGGAATCAGAACCAGGGTCCAGACAGTGCATCCAATGCCAGGTACTCTGATAAGGGATGTTGGTGTCCTGAGTATTATCTCAATCACAGTACCAAATGCCAACTCTTATTCGCTATATTTAAATATACTACTACTAGGTTAGTGTGATTGCTTTGGATCACATATTCATTAGTACTCTAGTTAATGTGTTCTAACATCTTTTGGACCATAACAATCATGATTTGCACATTACTAAATTAAGATTGTTACAACCAAATATTTTGGTATGTACCAATGAAGTAAACATCATACAGATTTTAAAAAGAAATGATCAAAATATTGCATAAAATAATAAAACAAATAAGATTGAATGAAATATTTTGTGTTTATTTTTTAAAGATTTATTTATTTATTTATTTGAAATTCAGAGTTACACAGAAAGAGAAGGAGAGGCAGAGAGAGAGAGAGAGAGAGAGTCTTCCATCTGCTAGTTCACTCCCCAGTTGGCTGCAGTGGCTGGAGCTGCACCGATTTGAAGTCAGTAGCCAAGACCTTCTTCCAGGTCTCCCATGCAGCTGCAGGGGCCCAAAGATGTGGGCCATCTTCTACTGATTTCCCAGACCATAGCAGAGAGCTAGATCAGAAGTGGAGCAGCCAAGACTCGAACTGGTACCCATATGGGATGCCGGTAGGCCACAGTGCCGGCCCCGAATGAAATATTTTGTAACTTCTATTTATACATGTATACAAACCTTTGAAGTATCCCTATTATTAGTTTCAGTTTACCTGTCAAAAATGACTCAGGCCTAGCATCTAGGCATAATAGCTTCTGTCACTGATTTTATTGATACAGAGATCATTTTGTCTATTCATTCATTTAGCCAACACATATTTAGTACATCTTATTGGAGAATAGGACTATAAAGATACCGCTTTCCTTGTGTTATCTACTACTGTGGTACTTCTACGTTCTTCAATGTCTCCCAGCTTAATTATTTTTCAAAGTACTGAAGAGATGACTTACAAAACAACTCTTTGCAACCAGTGGTCATATTCTTCCATTCTTGTGTGTGGCTCCCTTCTGTAATACACTCCTCAGGCTTCAGTTCTTTTGTTGCCATCAATGATAAATACAATAACACATTAAGGATCAAAAACAAGAATATCCGGAGTAAGAGTGTGAGAAAATACAAGCTTGCAAGAGTGTTCTTTTATAATACATGGAGAAACTACCCACATGCCACCACCTCCACTGTTGCAGCTCTAGTGAAGGCTACCATCATCTCTTGTCTCTGGATTACTGTAAACGCTTTCTAGCTACTTCCTATGATCTGAAAGTCTTCCTCAGAATTTATGTGCTAGAAATCTAATCTCCAATGCAACACTGTTGCAGTGGGGTCTTTGTGGGAGGTAATTAGGTCATGAGGACTAAGCTCTCAGAAATTCGTTAATGCTGCCATTGAGTGGGGCTGTGGGAGTGAGTTCTGTGCTTTGCTCTTCTGCTTTTGATAGCACAGGTTCATCTCCATTTGCCCCTCTGCCTTAGAGCATGTGTGATCATGCAGCGAGAAGGCCTGCACCACATGCAAGCTGCTGGTGACTTCATCTTGGACTCCTCAGCCTCCAGAAATGTGAGACATAAATTTCTCTTCGGGAGGAATTGCCCTTTCTGTGATGTTATCTTATGTTTTTTTAAGATTTCTTTTTTTTTTAATTTATTTGAAAGGCAGATTACAGAGAGAGGAGGACAGATAGAGAGATCTTCCATCCACTGGTTCACTCCCCAAATAGCTGCAATTGTTGGTTCCAGGCCAGGCCAAAGCCAGAAGCTCAGAACTTCCTCTGGGTCTCCCAAGTGGGTGAAGGGGCCCAAACAGTTGGGTCATCCTCTGCTGCTTTCCCAGGTGCATTAATAGGGAGCTGTATTGTAAGCGTAGCACCCAGGACACCAACAGGCACCCATGTGGAATGGCAGCGTTGCAGACAGAGGCCCAACCTGCTGGCCCCAGTGATGCTATCTTACGACAGCACAAAGCAGGCTAAGACAGAAACTGTTTCTCAGAAGCTGTCTCGGGGTGAGAACTAAGTCACTAGGCTTCATGTGTTGACATTTCCTCACACCTTCGTTTTCAACAGAGCTTTCAAAGAGTTTATTATGCCTCTTTTCAAGATCCTACAAGAACCTTTCATTTCAGAGTGAAAGCCAAACTGCTATGTCGCCTCATTTCCGGTTCCCCGTGATTTCTCTGACTCCATCATGTTCTATCCTTGCTCACGCTGTACCAGTCATACGCGCCTCCATCTGTTCCTCAAAAATCCCTGTTTGCTCTGCCTCCACAGTGTTTGAACCGCTCCGCTATCTTCCTGAAATTCTCTTTTTCCAAATAACTACTTGGATAAGGTCTGTCCCTCCTTCAAGTCTTTCTTCAAATAGCATCTTACTGAAAACAACAGTCAGGCTAACTGCATGGGCTAGGCAGGCAGCCTCATGGGATAGCCCACACGTATGCATGAGATTTTAGGGTTTTTGTTGTTGTTGTTGTTCCAGGTGTCGGGTTCTAAACTAGACTGAAAGGGATTGCAAGCATGATGAAATGAGAGCCCTATTTATTAAAGGCTCCTTCAAAATTTAAAAACAACGATAGGAAAAGGAAACAATTCACTCAGAGAAGCTGTGTGTGCTTACAAGGATCTTCACACGGCCTTTCTCCATGCTTCACCACCAAGGCTTTCAAGAATCTGCAAGAGTGAGTAACCCCAGGGACTGTTCTTTTCACCTTAGCAAAACTTTAGGCGAAAATCACATTTGCTGATGATGACAATAGAGCATGGGAGGGTTGGCTACCCAGCATTCACTTCCCACCGGAGAGAAAATAAATGTGGTTCAAACACTAAGAGAGGTCGGAGATGCTCCATCCTTACCTGATGACGGAACCAGTGAGTGTCCTGTAAAGTGTCAGGTGGTGACAACACCGGATTTGAGGAAAAGGAAGGAAAAAATGCTCCCTGGGTAAAAGATAAAGTGGAGGGGAGAGAAGATTTTCAGAAAGTCTAAAATTCCTCTCCAAAATCCATTTTTAGAGGTAAAAGGAAAAGTTAAAATCTATGTTCAGTCAAGGTTGGTAGCATACGAGCTGGGAAAAGGACGGTTTGGAGGGTGTGCTTCCTTTAAGACTTAAATTCTGTTCTTTATTTTTTATTATTTTATTTGACAGGTAGAGTTATAGACAGTGAGAGAGAGAGACAGAGGAAAAAGGTCTTCCTTCCATTGGTTCACCCCCCAAAATGGCCGAAGCCAGGAGCCAGGTGCTTCTTTTTGGTCTCTCATGCGGGTGCAGGGCCCAAGCACTTGGGCCATTCTCCGCTGCTTTCCCAGGCCACAGCAGAGAGCTGGACTGGAAGAGGAGCAACCGGGACTAGAACCTGGAGCCCTTATGGGATGCTGACACCACAGGCAGAGGATTAACCAAGTGAGCCACAGCACCAGTCCCCCTTTAAGATTTAAAAAAGTGGGATAGGCATTTGGCCTAGGGAGATAGATGTCAAGGAATGACCACATCCCATAAAAGAGCGCCTAGGTTCAGGCCACCTGTGCTTCTGACCCCAGTTTCCTACTGCAGCTCATCCATTACAGGTGATGAGTCAAGAACTTGCGTACTTACAGGAGAATGGGGTTGAGGTCCCAGTTCCTGGTTTTGGCCTTGACCAGCCCAGCTGCTGCAAGCATTTGGAGAGTGAACCAGTGAATGGGAGGTCTGTCTCTTGTCTTACTCGCTCTGACTGCCTCTGTTTCTGTCTCCCTGACTTTCAAACAAATAAATAAATTTTTTAAGAGATGTATTTATTTACTTGAGAGGCAGAGTTAGAGAGAGAGAGAGAGAGAGAGAGAGAGAGAGAGAGAGAATCTTGAATCCACTGGTTCACTCCTCAAATGACCACAACAGCCGGAGCTGGGTCGAACCAAAGCCAGGAGCCTGGAGCTTCTTCCAGTTCTCCCACGTGGGTTCAGGGACCTAAGCACTTGGGCTTTGTTCTACTGCTTTCCCAGACACAGTAACAGAGAGCTAGATTGAAAGTGGAGCAACCAGGACTTAAACAGGGACCATATGGGATACCAGAGCTGCAGGCCCTACTATGCCACATGCCAGTCCCCAAATACAGAAATTTTAAAAATTAAAAAAATAAACCAGGAGTGAAGATAAAGCACTGCCACATACCTGTATGTTGTCCCAGAGGCTTTATGTGAAACACTCCCATCCATTCTAATAAGTCATTCCAAGTTGAAGATCAAGGGGAGGGGGAGGGAGAGCCGTGAGACCCAGTCCATGTGTCAGCAGTAATGTGATTGTGTGATGTGTCTTTTTCACTGTTAAGTTAAATACATCCATGGTTATCATGAGAATAAATTGAAATATATTTTTTGAGTCTAGAAGTTTAGCCACATGGACAATGGTTATGTTTTACTGGCTGATTTGTGATAACACAATTTATCTATCTAAAAATGCCCCCCAAAATCATATGGTTTACGGTGTTTAGAGGTAAAATAGATTTATCATGTATTACTAATCTTTAGAGCCAGCTAACGGTGTCATTTCTTATTCCTGTCTGGCTTTTTTTTTTTTTTTTCAGTTCTTTCAACAGCAGAACCCACAGATAATTTTGCTCCCACACTGCTGGTGGTTGTCACCTTCTGTACTGTCTTCGGAGGCTTCCTTAATTATTATTGGCTGAGTAGCACTGTATGACCACCAAAAGCACCTAGTTTAACCGTTCTCAAGTTGGGACAGTACTGCTAAGATTAACCATGTCACAAATAGATGCTACTAGTTACAAAGGGCACACATTGATGTGTCCTGTTTACTCTAAGGTTTAAAGCTCTCAAACATTTCCCAGCGGTGGGTATGTGGTACGGCACTTAGGGCACCATTTGAGATGCCTTTACTAGAGTGTCTGGACTCTTGTCCTGGTTCTGCTTTCAATTCCTGCTTCCTGCTAATGTACACCCTGATAGGTAGCAGGTGATGGCTCGAGTTCTTGGGCCCCTGCCCCATGCGTGGGAGACAGATGCTCCCGGCTTGCAGCTGATTCTGCCCAAGCTGTTGGAGGCCTTTGGAGAATGAACCCAGGATGGAAGGTATCTGTCTCTTTCTCTGGCTGTCTGTCTGCCTTTCAAATAAATAAAAATGAGTTTAAAAATATTTTTTAGTTTCATGAGAGTCAAGTGGCAGATCTACACAGACTCTAGAATCAGATAAGACATACTTAAAATCATGTTTTCTCTACTATGTCATTTATAATCTAAGTACGTGATTTATCATTTTCACTTCCTTATCTACAAGTTAAAATCCAGCTTGCATGTGTTTGACATTGTCTAAATATATTTAAATGATTATTTAAAATGATTTTACAAAAACTGGATTGTGGACTTGTGATACCAGCATCCAAATGGGTGCCAGTTTGTGTCCTGTCTGCTCCACTTCTGATCTAGCTCTCTGCTAATGTGCCCGGGAAAGCAGTGGAATATATCCCAAGTGCTTTGGCCCTGCCAGCCAAGTGGGAGACCCAGAAGAAGCTCCTGGCTCCTTAGACCTAGTTCAGCCCTGGCCACTGCAACCACTTGGGGAGTCAACCAGTGGATGGATGATCTCTTTCTGTCTCTTTCTCTTTCTGTAACTTTGACCCTCAAATAAAAAATATATATATATATATATAAAATAAAATAAAATATAATAAAATTGTATTACATTAGGTTATCGTTATGGCTGTAAATAAAATTAAAAGCAATTAAAGCAATGGCACAGGGTGGGAAGAGAAATTAGGTGAGAACAAATGTTTCTGATTTTCTGCTATGTAGGCTCAATATATGCAATTGATTACAATGGCTAATCACTTCCAGCCCCGAAAAGGAGCTGTAAGGATATTGTACTCACTTTACAAACTACAGAAAACTGAGAAAAAGTGGTTGTTCAATAAAAATATAAAATATCCATTTTTGCTTGACTACACATACAACTTAGGAAAGTATCTTAACAAATATACATTCTGTGATTTGATTCTTCATAGTCTTTTTAATATTACATGGAAAAATACATGGTGAAAACTAAATGTTAAAATAATTAAAAGCTATCTTTACTGAGCTAAAACTTTTAGAACAAATTAAAAATCCATCTAAAGTAATAATCATTCTCCTCTAGGGTCCACAATAATTCATTATTTTACTAAGCAATAGAGCCTAAAAGTCAAGGCTCCATTAAAACCAGTCTTTTTAAGGTTCTACATCCTTCCTCCAGCCTCCCTTTTCCTGACACAAAGTGTGAAGTTAAATAAAATAACAATTCTGAAAAAAAAAATCTGTGAATCCTCTACCTAGTTTCAACTTTGGCTGTCAATGAACTACTGTTGAAATATCAAACAACAATTAGACATGTTCTTTAGAGGTGAAAATTGTCACAGTCCTTTGTGTTCCCCATTAATGTAATAAGCCTTGAATAGATTTTTCTCCCTTTGTAGCAGAATATAACATGTTCTTTCTCTAGAAACTTCCAGGAAATGATTATTTTTCCATGAAATGAGCCAATAAAAAGCACATAGTCATACTTAAGTATGTAAGTGTCAGTAGTAGCTTGAATATGATGAGCATTTTATAAGGTTTCCCTAAAGATTATTTGCAGCCATAGGGAATGAACATTTACAATATAGTTGAGGATAACTTTGCTCTTGCTAGTAAAGCAGGGAACCTTGATTTTATTAAATTTCCAGAAAATATCTCATTTTGAATCCCCACTGAGAATTCTGTATGGTCATTATTAAAAGTTCACACATCCAAATGAATTCTCTCATCATTTTCTGTTATTAAAATTATTATGCTCTTTTTTTTCCAAAAGAAATTATTTAAACTCATGTTTCCAGCAAAAAATATTGTAGTGTGAATGTGATTGTGGTAGGCAATATCTGGTATATCTTAAAGTGGCTGTGATGCCACATTTCCCAGATTCTATGGAATTGAAAAATAAGTGCATTTCCCTATGTATAAACTTCTGGGCCCAAAATCACAATCACTTAGTTCGTTTCTATTTCATTTGTATTCTGTGACCTTGATTTAAGCATGGGTTGCTCGTAGATTTTCACCGCATGCTCTAATTTTACAGCGTGAATTCTCAGGTTACACTCAAGAATAAAAATTAATAGTTTCTACCAGGAAAGAGTAAAATAAGAACAAAAATGTGGGGTTAGAGATTTTTTTCTTCTTTCTTTCTTTAATTGAACTGCAAACATTTTAACAATAAAGCCCATGAATTATCACAAAACTGGCTAAGTTAGAAAACAACTAGCAAGGTCAAGAATCACAGCTCGTGTTCTAAACCACATCATTATGAATTTTCCCAATCACTCTCCCAGTCCTTTTCACAAAAGAAAATAAATGTCCTTAATTATGACAGAATAGTTTTTAATCCCCATAAATTAGAATTGTATGATATGTTTTTTAAAGAAAATTGTATGATTTGTTTCTCAATATTATATTTGTGAGATGTCTGTTATAGTATGTAGCTGTAATTGCTCATATTTTTTAAGTATTTACCAATTTTTATACCTGGAACTTTTCTAGATGATTCATGGCAATGTGTCTAATCATGTTTTTTCTGTATGGCTGATCAACTGACTTCAATAAATTTGTTGAAAATTTTACACAGTCAATGAATATTTGACTGTTATGAAATGTCTCTCTTTTTTAAAAAAAATTCATTTATTTATTTGAAAGTTAGAGTTACAGAAAGAAAGAGGAGAGTCAGAGAGAGAAGTTTTCCATCTGCTGGTTCACACCCCAAATGGCAGCAATGGCTGGAGCTGGGCAGGTCTGAAGCCAGGAGCCAGGAGCCAGGAGCTTCTTCCGGTTCTCCGAGTCCCAAGGACTTGAGCTATCCTCCACTACTTTCCCAGGCACAATAGCAGAGAATTGGATCAGAAGCAAAGCATCTTGGACTTGGACTGGCCCATTTGGGATGCTGGCACTGTAAATGGTGACTTAACATGCGACGCGATGGTGCCGGCCCCTGAAACATCCCTCTTTTTAATCTAGTAATACCCTTTGCATTGAAGTTTGCTTTGACTAATATTGATAGCATACACTAGATGTCCCATTAGTTATTTTGGTCGTATATCCTTTGCAATGATTTTTGTTCATGACATAAAATTTATTGTGCTATATTGATATGATAAATTCATTCAAATATTTCTGTTTCTTCTTTATCTTTTGACTTTCTCCTTTTTCTATTCCTTCAATAACATTTTCTGAATTTGTTCTAGAGCCTCTTCCTTTCTCACTTAGTGGGTTATCTTACTGATACCCATTCTTCATGTAATTACACATGCAAAGTATCTTGGCGGTGGTGGAGTTTAGTTTTCCTCCTCTTGAATTTGAGCTGACTCAATGACTAACCCAAAGAATGAAGCATATATGATACCGTGCCAGTTCAAGTACTATTTTCAATGCATTGATAATGTCTACTTAGGATATCTCCTGGAATACTTGGTCTCAGAATGCTTGTTCCTCTATGAACCCTATGTTCACACATTAAGCAAAATAAATCACATATGCAGCTTATGTTTGCATCTTTCCATCAAAAGCCCCACCCAAACTCACAGCCAGCATCCATCATCATCTATCACCTGTATGCATCAGCCATCATGAATACTTCCAACTAGTTGAACTAATGAATTTAATAGAGCAGAAGATGGGAAACAGAACTACCAACTGAGATTAGTCAACCCACAGAATCATGAGAAGTAAGGTTTCGTTGTTTTAAGTTATTAAATAATATATAATTTGAACAGCAAATGCCTTTGAAATTCAAATTTATATCTCTGTCCTGGATCCATTTTCTGGTTTTTAAATCCTAGAACTCACACTTGATGCTTCTATTCATATTTGACAGAGATATTTTAACTTAGCTTCCCGATATTCTCCAATTTTTTCAAATCTTATTCTTCTTCATTGTCTGCTATTTCCATAATTTATACCAGAATCAATGCAACTGTATAGTAGAGAAAACCAGGTGTTATCACAAATTGAAATAGCTGACACTTTTTACTTCTTTTTTATCATATGTCATATTCATTCCATTATTAAAACAATGTTTTCTCTCCTTAATAACTCTGAATCTGTTTTTTACATTTCATCTACCACTGCTCTTATTGCAGGCTAAACTGGGTATTCCTTGAACTACTAAAATAGCTAACTGAATACATGATTCTACTTCTAGAACTACAGAATCAGTCAACATTATCAATTAGAGTCCTTTGTTAAATATTTAATTTTAACTCTGCAATTGCTCTCTTTAAAATATTTTCATAGTATTGATCCAAAGATAATGTCTAAAATCCTGACTATGGATAGCAAAGATACAGAATCTAATTTTGTCCAAGTACTTCTTGAAATTCTTTATGCACTTTACTTATCCATCTTATAGGACACCACATAAGACTCTACTGGGAGTCATTGACATCTTGATTTATTCATCCATGTAGAAAATATTGATTACCTACCATATTCTGGTGTTCTCACATATATTTCCTCACTTATTATCCACAAAATCTATTGGAAATAGAGCTTTTATATATAGAAAAAATAAGACTCAGCGAGACTAAATTAAAGTCAAACAATTTTGAAAAGATGGAGACAAAAATAAAATTTGCAAATTGTCTTGCAGAATTCATTTTTAGTTTTTTCCAAAAATCTCTGCAAATGCAATTTATGTGACAAACACAGACTGAGAGAAGAGGTTCCAGACTTTGGTTATTTTTTACAATGCTAGGTTTCCTTCAGATTACCTTCTCCACAGTAAATTACATCTTCCTTTAGCATTCCATGCAGTCGTCGCACAACTACAACATACACCTGTCTTTAAAATGGTTTCTGTGTTGTATGCATACATGTGACAGTGGTTCACTCCCAATGACACTTGACATTGCTATATGGTTTGTTGCCACATTAGAGTATGGGTCAATGGTTTTAGATCGCCCATCAGATTCAAGCCTCTCTACTTTGAACAGACCTCAGATTGTACTACTGTTGCATAATAAAACAATTTTAACTGGGCATGTTAAAGAATCCCTGTTAAAGAATATAATTTTCAGCCTCCCTTGTAACTTATATGGCTATGTAGCTAAATTTTCACTCCTGGTATGTGAGCAGAAGTATGTATAATTTTCATATGATTTGCCCTGGATTTATTTCCCTTTATTTTCATGAACAACCATCTGAATACTGCAATAATTTAGATTTAACCAGCCGGACAATATCAACATCCCAGGGGATCAAAGGGAAATAGAGGATTAGCAGAGACTACTAAGTGATGATGTTCAATAGCACTTCTCTGCAGTCTTGGTTAGGCCAAACAGAAGTTCAAAGAGATAAATGTCTATTGTATTTACTTTGCTGATGTAGCTTAGTCTTTACCTTAACATTTCCCCAAAATCAAATTCAGAACCATCTCACTATGTCTTGAGGAACCACTGTCATATTTAATGCATTAGTTCACAATTTGTTTTGTTTCAATCTTACTTCCCTAGCCATGTATTTTTAAAAAGCTATTTATTTATTTGAAGGTCAGAGTTACAGAGGAAGAGACAGAGAGAGAGAGCGCTTCCATCTGCTGATTCACTCCTCAGATGGTTGCAACAGCTGGGCCTGGACCTAGCTGCAGCCAGGAGCCAAAAGTTTCTTCCTGGTCTCCCACATGGTCGGTGGGGCTCAAAGCACCTGGACTATTCTCTATTGCTTTTCTTGGGCCATTAACCATGATTGGGATTGGAAGTAGAGTAGCCAGGACACGAGTGGACACCTATATGGGATACTGGCTTCGTAGGCGGAGGCTTTAAAATATATCCTTTACACGGTGGTACTCAATACATATTTGCTGATATCTTTGTTTTCAGATTCATGAAATTAGTCTGAAAAGGAGTTTCACTGTCACCTAAATAAATTTTCTAAGGACTCAGGGTCTGAATTAATATTGAACATTAAACTATCAGTTAAGAATGTCTTAAGCTTTGATGACTCTTTGGCTGGACATTTTGTCTTTCACCCCATTTCCCAAAAGGCAGACTGGTTATCTCATTTTAAAAAAAAAGTCTTTGATTTATGGTGATTAATGCATCACTTAAAAACACATGCCTAAATAGCAAAATTCAGTGACAGGTTTCAGATTTGCAATTCTAGTAAAATTCATATTATGTAGAACTTCTCTTATGTTAGAAAATCTATGATAGTCTCAATACTGTTAGCTTTCTTTTGAAGTAATTCTTAATACATTGTATAGCACAAATATAAACATAATTTTCACATCAGCATTAACAAATATAATAAAAGGCACCTATGTGACTAAATTTTCTAGTAACTACATTAAAAAAGCAAATGATAAATAATTTAACAATATATTTTAGTTAATCTGATATAACAAATGCCATTTAAGCATTTAATCAATATAAATATTTTTAAGGAGAGATTTTAGGTCCTTATGTCTACAAAGTCTTTAAATATTATGTATATTTTACAGTTACAGTAAATTTCTTCATGTGGAAATATTGTCACTAAATTTTCATAAAGAAACATTTAATAAATGTTTACATTTCAAAATTTATACTTTAAAATTATATAAAATACTCAAGTGGTTCAAATCATGTTTAACATTTCAGTTAAAAAAATTAAATTTAAATTAAATTAAGTAAGTTTAAAAATCCAGGTCCATGTCATTCCAGTCTCACTACCACTGCTCAAAGCCACATGTGGCTAGAAACTACTATTTTCAATAGTTTAGCAATTTTCTGTTGAAAAATCTTCAGCAATTTGATGTTCACAACCTACTGATTAAGAAATTGCCCATATTTTTAGAATATATTCTGTTACTGGGGTTTTTATTCTGCAAACAGTTCAACATACTGAAAATTAAAACAAAAAAAAAAGAACTATTTTTCATTTCTACTTAAGCTGTTATTTAGCCTTTACTTAAATTTGTCACCAAGATGCAACAATTAAACCATATATAATAATTCAAAGTTACTGATGTATTTCTAAAACTGAACTTGCTCTTTAACTGTCAAAATCTGATTATTTAAATAAATTCTGTATTTTTGCGATATCTATGAATACAAAATTTCATTTTTTTCCTTGATGGAATGTAATGCAGTGGAGGGACCTATATATAAGAAATTCCAAATAGAGGAAATGTAAGATAGAATTTATATTTAGTAGAATTTTTCCTTCCAGCCATAATGGAATATAAAGGGTCAGATTTATCCTCTTGCCTAAAGCAACCAAAACAATATATGGAACAGATTAAGAGAAAAAGTTTTTGAAGATTTTTGATGTCGGGAAATAAAGGGTCATGACCCCTGAGATGGGAAGCAAATGACATGAGCTTTAGGAATGCCTCAGCTTACTGGCTACAGAGCTTCTAATCTGTGGCTCAGAAAGAGCGAGAGAGGAAACCCATGACTCTCTGAGATGGGAAGGATAGTTGTTCGGGAAAATCAAAGCAGCATGAGTTTTCAGGACAAAATATCAGACATGCAAGAGGTATTCTGAGGAAAGAGAACTCTGAGATTCCAAAAAGCTCACATAGTGACTTCAGTTAATCATAACATGGGGGTCAGAAAAAGTATATCAAAGCCAGAATGAAGTCAACCCAAAGAATTAGCCAGAAAAAAATGGTGTGCCTAAGCACAGCACTAGAGTTGTATGTTTAAACCCTCCAGAATGGAAAACCTCCCTCGCTTGCAGAGCATCATGTAGAATGCCTCAAGTGTGAGACAAATGGTACCAGGTTTATTGTTGTCTCTAAAACAAAGATTGAAAGCAAGCCACTAGAGAATCAAAATGCCTCTAAGTAACTACACCACTAAGCGAAGGTCAAAAATATTGGCAGGGACATAAGATCTAGTACTCAACAAGGTGAAATTCACAGCCTGGCAATAAATAAAAAATTACCAGGCAAGCAAAGAAGCAGAAAAATACCTTCCATACTGAAGAGCTGGATCAATGAATGGAATCCCAGGATTGACAAGGTGTCAGATAAAGCCGAAAAAGACCTTTCAAGTTATTTATATCTATATTCCCTATGTTCAAAAGTAATGACACAGCAAAGATAAAAGAGATCCAAACTGAACTTGCACAGGTGAACAATACAGTGTCCAATATAGAAATAATAATATTACCTGACAGTTACATGCTATTTGTCCTGAAACAAATACTTTATATAGTAAAAACTTAGATGCTACAAAGGAAAAAAAATGATACTGAATTTGAAAACATAGCTATAGAAACTTCATAGTGAAACAGAGAGGAAAGGAAATTTAAGAAATGAAGGTGGCTGGCAGGTGCCGCAGCTCACTAGGCTAATCCTCCGCCTTGCGGCGCCGGCACACTGGGTTCTAGTCCCGGTCGGGGCACCGGATTCTGTCCCAGTTGCTCCTCTTCCAGGCCAGCTCTCTGCTGTGGCCCTGGAGTGCAGTGGAGGATGGTCCAAGTGCTTGGGCCCTGCACTCCATGGGAGACCAGGATAAGCACCTGGCTCCTGCCATCGGATCAGCGCAGTGCACCGGCCGCAGCGCACCTACCGTGGCGGCCATTGGAGGGTGAGCCATCGGCAAAGGAAAACCTTTCTCTCTCTCTCTCTCTCTCTCTCTCTCTCTCACTGTCCACTCTGCCTGTCAAAAAATAAAAAATAAATAAATAAATAAAAAGAAATGAAGGTGGCATTAGTGCTTCTTAAGTTGTATTAATATACATATATCAACTCTAATTTGTCTTAAATACTGATAAAGGGATCTGAAAATTATCAGAAGAAATAATTCTTGAATTTTTCTAAATTTGATGACAAGTATAAACCAAGATCTATAAACCCAAGGAAGAGATTAACAAATTTTCATAAAACTATATCAAGGAATAGAATTATCAAGTTACAAAAGGAAATTGCAACTTAAACTCATTAGGCAGCAGAAAACAATACCACAAGAAAGACAAAACACTAGGAAGATAAAATATTTTTCTTAGTTTTTATCATCTCTAAAAATTATTGTTTTTTGAAACAAAACAATTACAGTCTATTTTTGGCTTTTTTAATATATGTATAAATAAAATGCAGGATAATAACAACAAGGACTACAAGAGGAGAAATGGAAATTCATTAAGGTGAGTTTCTCTATATATTAATTTAATAGTAGTTTTATTATTGAATAAAATGTAAATGGACTTCGATGAGTTAAAGGTGTATGCTATAAACACTTAAGCAACCATGAAAGTATCACAATAAGGCTTCATAACTTATAATCCAACATGGGAGGTAACATGGAATCAGTAAAATAACTAATGAAAAAGAAGTCAGAGGAACAAGGTAGCAAACAGCAGCGAGACTACTAGAAAGTGAATAGAAAATTAATATTTTTAACCCATCCATATCCACAATCAAGTGAGGGTAAGCAATTTAAGCACATCAACTGCAAGGCAGACAGTAAATGAAAAAAGCAAGATTTTTCTTTTTAAGAAAAACATTTTCAATAAAATTAACTGTACTACCTAGGAAATCACTTTGGCTCCCTTTATGAGACAAAATATCTCCTAATATTTCTGTTACATTTGTCCTATGCCAAATACTGTATATATGCTAATTCACTAATTCTTTTAATAATCTTAGGAGGTAGATACTGCTGTTATGTATTCCCTCCCCCCATCCTTTATTGTTTCCATAAGGAGATCAAGGGAATAAAAAGACATAGGCCTGGATGGAAGCCACCGAATCACTGAGTTGTTAAGCTGTTCTGGAAGGGCCCAATGGTGGTGTCATTTCAAAGAGAGGGGCAATGCAGGGTGATGTCATGGTTATTTATAAAGGAGAAGCAGCATAGAAACATAGAAGATAATATTTAAAATGCTGCTATAAGTTAGAATAACTGAAACTTAGGGCAGATGTCAGAACAGAAAATGAAAAATTTCTATGTGGAATTCAGGGAGATATTTCCCCATTCTCCCACAGTCAGTTGTAGATACCTGTAAAATCAACACCAGTTCTAACACTGAAGTGCTGTTTCTTTACATGTACATCAGACACCAATTCAGCCATGGAGGACACCTGTTCATTTGTGTTACAAAGATACACTGTGAAAAAATATAATTACATAGATACACTGTTATCTAAAATATTGCCGGGTAAAGTGTGTTCCACAAAGTAGCATCACTCCTCAAACTTTTTTTTTATAAGTCCACAATAATGTGAAGCAAAATTTGAAAGAAAATTTTGTGCAATGTTTAACAAAGCACTGATCTTGCAAAAAACTGAAAAATGAAAGAAACAAAATAACTAAAACCAAAATCGTGATACTTCCCAACAGAGAATTTGAGAAGCTCTGGCTTGAAACCTTTCTTTGATTATAGAGTTCCCTGGTTCATGGTTTTCTTTTCCCTAAGGCTGGGAGTTTCAAGACTCTTAACTTAATTACATCTGCATAATTCTATTTTTTTTTTATGTCATGAAAGGTAACATATTCATAGTTTCTGGGGGGTGTAGGATGTGGATGTCTTTTGTTACCATTATTCTTTGTTCCAAATTAGGGTTTCTTTACAGTTACTCAAGGGTCTGTGGACACAATTAGGGATGGAGTTTATTGGGAAACTGAAAAAACAGGGAATTGCTGGGTGAGAGTTGAGAGGATGAGGGCTCTATCCAGATTGACCAGCAAGACTAAAGCATGTGCAAGAATGCAAATTCAAATTGCTACACCCTTCAGACCCGAAATAAGTGGCTGAACTTCTATGAACTTCTTCCTTAAGCCTGGAAAGTGAATATTTCATAAAGTCTTGGGAAAGATTAAAAAATACATATCTGATGCTTACATTATAGGGTCAGGGGAGAATGGTGTCCTTTGCACATTATGTCTTTTTGCGTTTGTCAGTGACTTTGTTCTAGAACTGCAGAATTCAGTGAACAAAAAATTTCCCTGTATTCTCTTCCTCATCCTCAACACCATTGTCAACCAGGGAATTTAAATCTCTTACTAAGGTCATTGGAGATAGAGCAATCAAGCCCAGCCTAGGTGTTCTGAATAGAGATCATATTTTATGTACACAGTTTTGCCAGTTGTATAACTAGGTGAATACTATAAATTTAAATAAAAGAATGAATTCTTTTATATTAGCACTTTTATCTCCATTTATAAAGTACAAGTGGCAAATTAAAGCAACAATTTTTATTAGTTTCTCAAAGGTGTGAGATACAAGATATTTATATGAGTATGTGTGACATCAAATTGCATTCATATATCTTTAAAATCTACCTTCATTTATTTTCCACTGATATGAAAGTCTTAGCTGAAAGCTTTGCCAACACACTAATTAGCTCTCAGTTGCAAGGTTTGTAGTAAAATTCCACTTACAACTTGTATGTTTCATTGTCAGGTAGCCTGAAAAATGTATATCATTTTTAAATGCTAAACAGGTTAAACAACAGTAAGTAATTTCTTTTTTTTTTTTTTCATTTCACATTGGGAAGGCTAAGCATAATGATTTTTTTTTAACTTTTGTCATTGTTTCATTGTTTTTCTGTAAGAGACTGTTGAGGAAATTGCATTTGCTTTTGTCTTTTACCTATTTTGGTCAGTTTCCAGAGTGCTATAATGAATAGTACCCATATTTACTCATAATATGTGATGGATGAGCAGTCCTAACACACAGCAGGAGATCAAAGTTTATTGGTTTTAATGAATGAAAATATTAACAAATAATATAAACATCTTTTATGTCACTAACCTGATCTCTTCCCATGTAAAATGGAGACAGGATTTAAAATTTTGCTTTTTTATACTTAATAATTTATTTAGAAAACTGGGAGGAGGAAGGAGGCAGGATTGTGCAATATTCAAAATTCTGATCTTCTCTCTTCTTTGTTTTAATAATTTATTGTTTCAATTCTTCTTACTCGGTCCCACCACAAAAAAAGTTCCAACTACCAGTACAAAAATCTTACACTGTACTCTAAATCAAATAACAAAAGAACTGTGTGAAAGAAAAGCATAAATATTTGGATTGATAACCACAAAGTTATTTTTATTGAATCAGTAATTAAAATAAAACCCTACTACTGGAAACAGACAACTGATGCCCACACACCTTGGAATGCTACTTAGCAACCAAAGGAACACTCAACTGATAGAAGCAACAGCTTGAATGGATGAGCAGGGAGTTACATTAAACAAACAAACAAAAAACTATGACAGAACACAATTTTTATTTATTTATTTTATACTTATTTATATTTATATAGATATAATATTTATATGTATTTATATGTATTCATTTTGTTATTTACAATATAAATATAATATTCATATATTTATTTATTTTATATTATTATTTATTATTTATTTTAATTTATTTTTTTTATTTGACAGGTAGAGTTATAGACAGTGAGAGAGAGAGAGAGAAAAAAAGGTCTTCCTTTTTGGTTCACTCCCCAAATGGCTGCTACATCCGGCATTGCACCGATCCGAAGCCAGAAGCCAGGTACTTCTTCCTGGTCTCCCATGCGGGTGCGGGGCCCAAGCACTTGGGCCATCCTCCACTGCCCTCCCGGGCCACAGCAGAGAGTTGGACTAGAAGAGGAGCAACCGGGACTAGAACCCGGTGCCCATATGGGATGCTAACACTGCAAGTGGAGGATTAACAAAGTGACCACAGCGCTGTCCCAACAGAACACATTTTATTTTTTAAGTCAAGTTAATGGTACTTCAAGTTTATTATGGTGGCCCTAAGCAATGAACGTAAATAAATAAATCTTTAAAAAACAACTCATGCATAAAAATTCTACAGTTTATACTGAATTCATTCTAGGAAGCCATTGATATGTCAATATTAAAATAGTTTCTAAAGGTGCCAGTATTGGGGCACAGTGGTTTAAGCTGCCCCTTACAATGCCAGAATCCCATATCAGCAAGCTGGTTCAAGTCCTGGCTCCTCCACTTCTGATCCTTGTTATTGCACTTGGGAAAGCAGCAGAAATACTTGGGCTTTTGCTACCCATGCTGGAGACTATATGAACAGAGTTTCTGGTTTCTAGCTTTATCCTCACCCAGCCCTTGCTATTTTGGCCATTTGAGAAGTAAATTGGCAGATGGAAAATGTCTTTCTCATTCTCTCCCTCTCTCTCTGTCTCTTTGCCTTTCAAATAATATTTGAAAATATTTTTTAATGGTATCTTACTAAGATTTCTAGATTACTAAAATACCACTCAAAATTAGCTTCAGAAATGAAAGGAAAATATTTCTGGAAGGCTAACAATGTGAATAGAAGACTGCACATAGATTAATAAAAGAGGCTACTGGAAACTCTTGCTGGTTATATTTTTTACCATCTCTTCTGTCATTTTTATACAGATCTCTGCCACCACCAGATCATCATCAGAAATTCACTTTACAGAATATACTAAATCGAAGTATTGAATTTTTCAATTACATATTATATGTATTGCTAACAATGTTGGGATTATTATGGTTTTTATCAAACTACCCTTAAACATTTCCCTATTATTACTACAGACTGAAAATCTTGTTGTAAAGTGCCAGAGAGATACTTTGTTTTGTACATTCAATACATCTTTGAATAGCAACACTCTTACCCAAGAATAATCTAATAATATTCTTCTTCTGATTTTAGAGTAGATTTTCTGAAAATTTATCTATCTCCCTTTCTCTCTTCCTTCAATTCTCTTTCTTTCTCTCTCTCTCTCTCTCACACACACACACACACACACACACGCACACACACATAGATACAGTAGAAACTTGGGGTTGTGCAAAAAATGCTTCCAATTTTATATGACTTATTAATTAAGCAAAATTTGACTATTTAATATCTCTGTGTCATCTTCATCTCAGTCATGAAATTATATACTCTAAATTTAGGATTTGTTGTTGTAACTAAATAAATAAACCAACATAAACCATTTATCACAGTGCCTGAAAAATAAATAGTAAGTACTAAATCAATGGTGTCAATAGGAAGTTTGAGGATTTCTTCCGTGGCTTCTGTGTAGCTATTATTTTTAACCTGCAGTTCACATATAATCAGTTGCTTTCTGCAAACTCTCATCGTCAAGATAATGCTTACATAGAAGCAACTTCTGAGATTTTAAAGTAAATTTGTAAATCCAGAGCAGAGATAGTAGCCCTGAAAGTGCAGCTTTCTATCTTAAGAGCCAGACTTCTTGGTGACAGAAAAAGTATTTTTTTTCAACAAAGGACTAAGAGGGCAGGAGAACTTGGTGTAGGGGTACAGACAGAGAGGAGATATAAAACGCTGCCTGCATTGGTGGAAGAGAATTAATGATAGAAGAAGAGAACTAAAATAGTTCAAGCATGGCTGCTGATTTAGGTGCTGCTCGCATCTTTCCTTCAGGATGCATCTAGAAACGTCATGGAAGTTTGGGACATCTCCAAATGAAGGCAACTGTTGGCTCACTTTCTGAGGTAGCATCTCCACAGACAGATTTCTTATCCAGAAGGCTGCAGAGACAGGGTCCACACAAGCTTTGTGGCCCAGATAATCTCTGTCATGACTTTTCAATGGTGCATTCATTAAACATCTTGCAACAATTCCTCACAGCCTCATAGCTTATGGATAATGCACACATTCCTTCATAATGATGTTTAAGCTCTTTTATTCTGCTGATTTCTCTGGGCTCTTCTCCCACATGCTTGGTGCAATCACTCCATTATTCAGGCACCCTGACAACTGCAGTTTCTCATTGACTGCATTTGCTTTCTTAATGTAATTACTATTTTCCCAAAGTGTGTTCTGGATAACACAAACCTCCTTGACTACAAGAGCACTTCAGAAACCTAATGGAGAATGGAATTAAGACATAAAGTGATTTTGATGAAATTTTCTTTTTTAAATCATTCAATCATTTTTTGTAACAGGCATTTTTCATGAATCTTTCTGAATACTCCTCCTTAATATTATTTATTTCTTAAGTACAGGTTTCCAAGTTTAAACAGTGTGCATATGGTAATTAAAGATAAATAACTATTGTAAAATTGCCCAGGATCTAAAATACATAGCGTATGGTCAGTCTCCACAAGGAATACACCAGTATTTCATAGAAAGAAATTATTATCACAAAACAAGCACAGCATGTATTGACATTATCCTATTTCATCCATTTCCCTTATCTTTTCTAATTTCTTATTTCAAGTACCCAGTAACGCCACCTTTTCTATTTTTCTCAAAGCACTCAGATAAAGTGTTTCCATCTTCAACACTTAGGTCATGCACTTCAACTTGACTGTCTGCATGCAGAGAAACATATCTTTAATAGTAGAGCAAAGGGGCCGGAATTGTGGGTGCCAGTTCATGTCTGGTTACTCCACTTCTGATCCAGCTCCCTGTTAGTGTGCCTGGGAAAGAAGCAGAAGAGATGGTCAAAGTGCTTGGGCCTCTGCACCACTGTGGGAGACCCTAAAGAGGCTCCTGGTTCCTGACTTCAGCCTGGCCTAGTCCCGGCCATTGTGGCCATTTGGGGAGTGAGCCAGTGGATGGAAGATAGTCTCTCTCTCTTTCTTTCCCTCTGTAATTCTGTCTTCCAAATAAGTAAAGATAAATCTTAAAAAAAAAAAAAGAGCATAGCAGAATTGTCTTCAGTTAAGCTCCAGATAGTCTCTATGAGTCACCAAGGTTTATTTATATTGGCACTTTTCATGGATCATTAATATAACTTTCCTGGAATCAATGGGGGTTCAAAGTTCTGACTTCAGTATTTCTTATCCAATAATTGCAGGGGCATTAAATCCTTCTAGGAAGAAAAAATAATCAAATACTTTGAAATAAAATGTTCACTAAATTCATGAAAATTAAAACTTCTTTCTTTTTTCTTTTCTGAAGAAAATCATGTTACAAAGAGAAATGTGTAATTGTGGATACGCACAATTACGTGATGTTACTCCAAATTAGGCCATGTTTAAGTTAGGCGGGTAATTAGTCCAAGACAAAACTTGGAGAACTTTTCCACTTCAATCATTGTGTTAATTTTGAGTAAGTGTGAGTTCATTTTAGAAATATTGAATGTTCATGGGAAAATACCAGGCAGTCTTTGCTAAATATTGAATACAAATAATTCACTTTGAGAAACCAGGTGGGTCATCAGATTACAATTATTTCCTCTATACCCATGTGGCTTACTTATTTCAGTTTGCATCCATCTATATTTTTACATGCCTTGGGCTAAGCTTTATTGAATTGACTAGAAGAATTTAAGGATTTTTCATTTGGTTCACTGTGTTGTTAATATTGGGTTTTCAATGACTTGAGATTTCCTTTTTTCTGTTTAAAAATGTTTAGCTAGGAAAATGAAATGAGCAGTTGTTTTATTTAGGACTATCTCATACTTCTTTTTCAGTTTTATTCTTCAAAATGCATACTACGTTGGCAAGCTACAGCTCTAGACAAATGAGAAAATGATTTTCCTGACTTTTGTTCGTTTAAATACTCAATCATGGCATTGTGTTAATGTTATTTTCAAATAAAATGCCTCTGTTTTTCACATGAAAAATGAGGGGAAGGGAATGACGCGGTTGTTCAGACCTTGGGATCAATGAATAATCATTAGAATGGATGACATGGAGCTCAAACGCACTCACTGCATTTATTTTCAGTGACGACACGGGCAGTCATCACAGTAAAGACAGACATCTGTTGTTATGCCAGGACCTTTTTGCAGATATGCTCATCTTAAAATCCTATGTTACTTAGAACCTGGAACAATTTTTATGTCAGAATTTAAGTTAAATCTTTGAAAAATTCAAGATTTTGTGATATAAAATTTTAAAATCAATGTCATACTACTTCTTTCATATAAATGTACAATGTTTCTGAAAAAGTAATTCATTGATGCCCACTAATTCCAAGTTCCAAGTTCCAAGTATAAAGATTTGTGAGTTTTTTTTTTTTTTACAGTGTAGCTTATTTGCTTTTATTTTTATTTCAAAGGCAGAGAGAGATACCTTCCATCTACTTGTTCTCTTTCCAAGTGCCACATCAGAAAAGGCTGGATCAGGCCAAAGCCAGGAGCCAGAACTCAATCTAGGTCTCCCACATGGGTGGCAGTGACCCAAGTACTTGAGCTATTATCTGCTGGCTCCCATGTTTCATATAAGCAGGAAGCTAGTGAAGGAGCAGAGTAGCTGAGACTCAAATCAGACACTGTGATACAGGATGTGGGTGTCACAAGGAGCATCTTAATGACTGTGCCAAATGCCAAATGAAAGCCCTAGTGTATAATTTTTAGTTGATTTAAAGTTTTAGATGTTGAGAGATTCATGTTTCATTTCAATCAGAATGACAATTCTTCACAATAATGATTTTTTCTTAAACATTCTAACAAATCCAATTGAATTTCTCAAATATTTTTCATCTTTGTGCCTCTGAGTAATTGCTAAAGAATAAAGGAAACTGAAAATAGATCTTTGTAAATATTAAAAGTGGGGATAGGAGAGAAGGAAGGAAGAAGTCTGGGAGTGAAGGTAAGAGGGAGGCTAGGGTGGGAAGAATCACTATATTCCTAAATTTGTATATATGAAATGCTTGAAGTTTGTACACCTTAAGTAAAATTTTTAAAAAATGAATAATTTTCAATGTAGACAAGAATCCTTGAACCCATGGTCATTTCTGTTTGCTGGAAATTCTCCAAGGTGACTCAGTAGAAAAGGAAAAATGTCATTGGAAAGTTGCCAGACCCATGGAGTGGATAGTTACATCCCTGATTTTGTACAAATTACTCCCATTGAAGATTTTAGGCTTATTATTTATAGCTATTTTAGAAGATATATTAGTAATCATTTAGACTTGTTACTTTAGTCAACTAATCTTTATTGCTTATGCAAATCTATGCAATACATCAATAGGATATTTCTAAACATGTCAGTAGCTACCTTACCGTAATAAATCAATGAAAATATAAAATAAATGTAAAATGTAACAAGATTAGAATGCAAATAGAAAATAGTTTTGTAACATTTTCTAACTTCATTGAACAAAAAAAGTCAATCTTTTTAAACAAAATAATCTCTTTTATTAGTAATGATATGAAATTATATATTAAAACCAGTTCTGAACATGGTAAAAATTTAAAAGAATTTCTAATTCTTCTTAAAATTTTCATAAAAGACTTATTTTTAAAGCATTACATTCATTGTGCTACACTCCAAGAAATGAATTATTTAAGATAGAAAGCATTATTTTAAAATAGTGTTGAAAATTCTTCCTATGAGTGACATCAAGTGAGCTAAGGATAAAACTTCACTTGGTCTTAGGCAAAAGGCCGAGAAACGATAGAATAAAACTTGAAAAATGATAATAATGCCTAGTGATTTAAACTAGAAACAAATCATATGTCCATAAACATAGATTATGATGTACATACACTATCAACTATTTCACATATCTGTGTAGTAATCATTTATATATAATATATTATAAATTTGTATACACTATAGATATAAATATGATAGTCCATGTAAACTATGTGTACTGGACATCACAGTAGAATGCATATTAAAGGTGTTCCACAAATTAAATGATCACAAAGAAGTTCATTCCTAATAAGAGAAATGCATACTGAAATACTTTAGTTATTTTTTTCTTCCAGAATTAGTTTCAGTTATTTATTTTCAATTTAACAGAACAGAATATTTCTTCTTCACATTTAAGATAAAAAATTTAAACTCCAGTGGAGTGTGGCTAGTCTATTGGACAAAAAAAAAAAAAAAAAAATCCACCTCATACTGTATATGGCCTCACACCAACTTTATAAATTGTAGCTTATCAACCACACCATCTCTTTAAAACTAACATGGTTTAGGCTGAAGCTGCTAATCAAAAAGAGATCTACTTTTTGTTAAAGTTTCTTTTCTTCTGCTTAGAAGTAGTTCTGAATAGCATGAATACCAAAATGTAAAAATAAAAAATCCTGTTTGTTTTTGAACTTCTTTTCTTTCAGTGTGGCCCACCAGTTTTGTGTGCTGTGCCACATCAATTTCAAAGAGTCATTGATAGCAATGGAACAACTCTCATTTAATGGGCTGCTATGCAGCTATCTAGAGTGGGGTCCATTTTATAAATACTGATAGACACAGTTGGGAAGAGATTGAAAATAGCACTTTTACAGCTGCACTTACACTGTCCTGTACATACTTTACTCCTAAACCTAAAATATATCTTTCAAAATATTTTATATGCATTTTATTTCACAGTCTCCATAATGTGGAGCCACTTTTCTAATTTCTGTTAGATTATTTCATTTTAAAGAAAATTCATAAAATGAGATATAATTGGGTTATAATAGGGTCAACTGATCCTAAAAATAATCTGGTTGTTGCATATTCTATTTTATAAAATCAGATGTAAAAAATAAGTTTAAGGAAAAGACTCTGTTATTTAAAGAATTTAGTTTTCCTGGATTTTTAAAACTCAGAAACTATAAATTTTTGTCAGTAGCTAAATAATTTGAAGTTTTGCAATGTCATCAATTGTGAAAATAGTTTTCAAGTTACTAGAATGTTGCATTTTTTCTTGGCCGTTAAGAACTGTGTTTTGTTACAACTTACATAGGCAATATGAAGATAATGAAAAATAATATTATTTGTAATGTTAATTATAAACATACAACAGAATACCTGAGGTTTTACTCAGTAAAAAGATAATTCTATCTGGGTAATACACACACAAAAAAGGTAAGCTACATATTTTCTACGTATTTGAAAAAGGGTCTCTAAAAAATTAAACTTAATCCTGAATATAAATGACAACTTTCAAGAATTTGCTTTATGTGTTATAATTACTTGGGAAAAATGAAATAAAGTCAAAGGATAGTTTTATAACAAAAGCCATCAGAAATAAAAATAAGTTTAGTTGTTCAACACACTAAAGTTCTTCTAATTAATTCTTAAGTTTAATTTTCACAATAATATCTTAAGTATTGATGCTATTTTGCCTCTGATAAATGTATAAAAATACTTGTTAATGAAATATACTAAGCAAAATGGTGCTTAACTTAAACATCACTATCATTTGGATATAAAAACAGGGGTACAAAGTGAATGTAAATTATATTTGAACAATTTTCTCTTGTTGCAAAATATCTATTTGGGATTGTTTTAGAATGCATGATTGCACATGTACAAGAAAATCATATTGAAACTGTCAATTCCTTGAACAATCAATTTTCACTGAAAGAAAGGTAAAGGACATCATTATACTGAAAATAAAAATAATAGATTTAGTCTCAGAATTCACAGTATCATTCATATAGACATTGATGGCTTCATTCCATTAAGAAAGGGGTAAATAATAGTTGACTTTCATGTGTGGTATGAGAATAAAGAAAATAGGAAAGACACACAATTTGCACTCACTGCTATTTAATTTGAGAGCCAATATTACCTATTCATTTTAAGTAATTTTAAAATAATTGCCTTTTTTCTGCTTTGTGTGATAGGCAACATTTGTGGAAGTGTGCCTTTTCTTCTTGTCATGCAATGCAGAAGTTGTGTGTTAAACCCAAAAGTGACAGCAGAGCTTCTCAGGAGCAAATCTCAGTTAAATCTTTTTCATACGAGCAGAATGCTGTGCATGTTGAAGTATCTGTTGCCCACTTTTGCAGCCAAAATGCCTCTATTTGTGATTTGAATGCAGAAACACCTATAGTCACTCTCAGAAGGATTAATTTAATCCATGTCCTGATATCATTAGCACTGACAGGGTTTAGGGTAACACACTGGGAGATAAATGTTTTGATATATTTCTTCAAAGACTGTGTTCTGTCAGTGAACATGTCCAAAAGCATCAGGGCATATAAACATTCCTCAAGTGGGTTTACTTATATCAAATTTAAAATGATGGGGCCAGGAGATGACCAAGGCTTTGACAGCCTGTGCTTTGAAATTATGCATGACCCTTTGGATTCTTAAACAGAATTTGTCTATCTTTAAATCTCTCTTGCTTTAAAAGAGAAGCAGTCAATGCTAAGTATAGCAAAGTGGTGAAAATTATGAATATAATTATAAAATCAATTTTGAAGAAAGATTCAGCACTGCAAATATACCTTGAAATACAGCACAAATAAATCTGCATTTGTCTCAATTTTTAAAGTGCTTCTATAAAAATCCTGACAATACCAGATTTAAAGTCATACTACAGGACAGGTATAATCAGAACAGCCTGGTGCTGGCACACAAAATAGCATGATAGACATGTAGACCAATGGAAAAAAAATAGAATCCCCATAAATCAATCCATGTTTCTATAACTGACTAATGTTTGCAAAAGAGTATTCAATCCCTGGAGAAATGACAGTCTCTTCAACAAATGGTGCTCGGAAAATTAGATCTCCACATGCAGAAGAATGAAATAAGACCTCTACCTTACACCTGATATAAAAATCAGCTCAAAGTGGATCAAGGATCTAAATCTATAGACTTATACCATCAAATTCTTGGATGAGAACATTGGGGAGACTCTGTAAGACATTGATATAGGCAAAGACTTCTCTGAAAAGACCTCAAAAGCACAGATAGTAAAAGCAGAATTAGACAAATGGGATTATATCAAGATAAGAAGCTTCTCTCCTGCAAAGGAAAAACTTAACAAATTGAAGAGTTAATTGATACTATAGGAGAAAATATTTGCAAACTATGCAACTGAAAAGGATTAATAACCAGGATCTATAAACAGCTGAAGAAACTCAGCAACAACAAAATAAACAATCCAGTTAAGAAATGGGCAAAGGACTTGAACAATCATTTTTCAAAAGAGGAAATTCAAATGGCCAACAGACACATGAAAAAATGCTCAGGGTCACTAGCCATCAAGGAACTGTAAATCAAAACCACAATGAGCTTTCACCTCACACTCATTAGAATGACTCTCATACAGAAATCAAATCAAAAAACAATCACTACTAGCAAGAATGTGGGGCAAAAGGTACTAATCCACTCTTGGTAGGAATGTAAACTAGTTAGCCATTGTGGAAGAAATCTTCTGAGAGATTCCACAGAAGTCTGAAAACAGATCTACCATGTGAGTCAGCCATCCAACTCCTGGGCATTTACCCAAAGAAAATGAAGTTAGCATATAAAAAGTTGTATGCGGGGCCGACACCTTGGTGCACTAGGTTAATCCTCCGCCTTTAGCACCAGCATCCCATATAGGCGCTGGTTCTAGTCCCGATTGCTCCTCTTCCAGTCCAGCTCTCTTCTGTGGCCTGGGATAGCAGTGGAGGATGGCCCAAGTGCTTGGGCCCCTGCACCCACATGGGAGACTGAGAAGAAGCACCTGGCTCCTGGCTTTAGATCGGCACAACTCTGGCCCTTGCGGCCATTTGGTGAGTGAACCAACGAAAGGAAGACCTCTCTCTCTGTCTCTCTCTCACTGTCTGTAACTCTATCTGTCAAATAAATAAATAAATAAAATCTTTTAAAAAGTGTTATTTGCACCCTCAGGTTTATTGACGCTCAATTCACAATAGCTAAGATATGGAATCAACCCAGAAGTCAATCAACTGATGACTAGATAAAAGAAAATGTGGTATACATACACTATGAACTATTACTCAGCCATAAAAAAGAGTGAAATCCTGCCTTTTGCAATGAAATGGATGCAACTGGAATCCATTATACTTAGTAAAATAAGCAAGTCCAAAAAGACAATATCACAGTTTTCTCTGATCTGGGGTAACTAATAGAGGGTAAAATGTAATGGATATGAGCAAAATTGACATTCTGAGATTTGATTATTGCTTACAGCCTTTCTGTGTACTGCTATGGAAGTGATTTTTTTTCCTTCTTCTTATTAATTGTTGAATGCTTTACTTAGTGAGAGGTTAAGATTGTGGTTATAAAATAAAATGAAGTATGTCATTGTAAAAATTAAAAGAAATAATAAGAAAAGAGGAAGGATGGTAGGGTGGCAAGTATCACTATGCTCCTAAATGTTTTAGGAGATACATGAAATCTGTTCACTTTACATAAATAAAAAATATTTTAAAAAGAGATAAGTCTGAGGATATATCAAGTGACATGCTTGAACTAATTCACTAATTATAGGCCTTGGCTAAGGGACTACGTGTTGCATTACTTTCACAAACACGCTAATCATTAAACTACCTGTTATCACTTAACTAAAGGCCGATGACTCTAGGCTTTGGAAATAAGTCACTACACTATTTAAAAACCCTCTGCTATGAAGAGGAGTTGTCTCTTATCGAATATTAAATCATGACTAAATGTATTTTTGAGGAATTGCTCCACAGGACCGAATGTAAATCTTTTAGAGTAAACCTTCATGAAGTGCTTTGAGACATGTCTCTTTAAAGAAACTAAAGCTTTCTCCAACTCCAATTTTTCCTTCTTTCTGATGTGGTGCAGTACATTTGATTAGGGGAATTCACATTGACAAGCTAAGATAATTAATGCAAAGAAGTAACTTGTACAATAACAAATGTTCTTTGGGGGAAAACAAAGACTTACTCTTGAAGCAAATGAGTTACTTAAGCATAATCCTCATCAAATTAAGCAAATATCACAAGTAATGATTGAAGTTCTCAAAAAGTCTTTCCACGTGTGCAAATAACATAGGTTATCTGTTCATGGGTTTATTATCTTATAATTTTATTCAAATGCTAAAGAATGGGCTTTTAAACCAATAAGCCACCTGCATTTATAGTAACTCTTCAGTCATGAATGGGTAATTGTTGGTCATCAGGAAAACAAAATACAACTCTTTATGCTTCTATTGGCAAACTTATGATTATGGCACCATATGCAAGAATCCTAACCTGTCTCGATGTTTCATCCACAAAATTTGACAAGTTTCCTGTGGAAGTCCACAGGTTAGAATTCTGGCTCACAATGAATTTCATTCACATTTATTATTATGCACATGTACACTTTTCTCACAAATGAAAAAAATCAAACTTGCATCTTTCAAGTCATTTTAATATTTTTATTTTATGAATGGAGATTAAATTTTCATCTCACCCAATATGTCCTAATTGTCCTTGAAATGAATCCTTGAGTAATCTGTTTCCCTTTGTCATTGTAATTAGATCATGAAACCTTTCTTCCATTTAATTTGGGCAAATCTCTTCCTCAAAGCTATGAAAAGAACAAAACTGGGAAGGGAGACATGCAGCCAGATTATTTATATTACAGTTCAGTCATTTATATTACAGTATGTTAGTGACCCTGAAGATCCCACTGTCCACCATACATTCAAAACCAACTCACTGGGCCCACATTCTGGCACAGTAGGTTGAGCTGTAGCCTGCAATGTCAGGAATCTCAGGTGAGCACCAATTCAAACCTGGCTGCCCCACTTCCAATCCAACTCCTTGCTAATGCATCTGGGAAAGCAGCAGGAGATGGCCCTAAGTCCTTGGGCCCCTGCTACCCAAGTGGCAGACCCAGAAGAAGCTCCTGGCTCCCAGCTTCAGCCTGGCCCAGCCCAGGCTTTTTCAGAGATTTGGGGAGCGAATAAACAGATGCAAAATCTTTCTGTGTCTCCCTCGCCCTCTCTATGTAACTCTGCCTTTCAAAATAAACAAACAAATCTTTAAAAAAAAGAAAAC
Source organism: Lepus europaeus (assembly GCF_033115175.1). Taxonomy (NCBI): domain Eukaryota; kingdom Metazoa; phylum Chordata; class Mammalia; order Lagomorpha; family Leporidae; genus Lepus; species Lepus europaeus. The sequence goes on from NC_084831.1 coordinate 73,509,527, forward strand.
CTCACACTCATGTACAAATTGAAAGGGAAAAGACAAATGTTCACCCTTACATAAGCAAACATTTAATGTGATCTGACCACCTAGATGAGAATCAGGATTTGGGTTCTAAATCTAATAAAATTTCTGATCCTATAATATGCTATAACTCTTCATAATAATGAGACCATGTTAGATAATTTTAGGACATTCCCTGAGATTGATGGAGATACCATAACACCCTTTTGAGCATGGATTTTCTTTTAAATCATGTGTTTCATTTTCTACATGGTCTAAGTAGCAAATTGAGGTAGAAAAATAATATTTCTAAATTTCATAAATATAGAAAAAAGAAATGGCTTTGATAGTTCACTCTTTATTGTATAGTCACTATCAGTTGGACAGCAAGGGCTTGATAATGATAATACTATTGCTAACCATAACTGCTAGTGGTCACTTATGGAAGAGAATTGCCTTGTGCATACTATAAATAAGTGAATCCATTAGAAAAGCTATCCAACACTTTCCAATATAAAATCAATTTATTTGTCCAAAGCCTGTGTTTAGGACCTGCAAGAAATATGTATGAATTCACAGAACATATGTCAAATATGTTAAAGTAACGTATAATGTTGATCATTTCCCTTGTTGCCTTTTAAAAGACAATTTAAAGAGAACTTGCTAATCTTTTTTTTTACTTTATTGTATATCATCAAGGAAGAGGGTTAAGGCTTTAACTTCGTTTTGAAAGGGAAAAGAGCACCTTGTGATGAGAAGTAGAAGAGAAAAGGTCATTTTTCCTACGGCAAGGTAACCAGAGTTTAAGGACCATCAAATTATTTGGAGGGGGTGGGGATTTCTTTAAGAATATGACAGCCAGGACCCTTGACATTTATCTCTTTCCCTTTCGACTGGCCCTGCCCAGTAGGAGGAAAGGAAGATGAAAAGGCTCATCAGAAATGTAAGTGATCTTTGTTAACCTGTGACTTTTGTATAACCATGGCCTCTGGCGTGTGACTGCAGTATGCAATTCTTGTCAAAACAGGTAAGGGAATTGGGCACTGGCCTGAAAGAATCTGTGTGTATGTGTGTGTGCGCACACTAGTACAGAATTAAAAGGTAAATGATTTGAAGAGAAGGTGGAGATGAACTGAGGAAAGTTTTTAAGGAAGGAAAATAATTTTGTGTGCTTTTCCCTTTTACAAAAACTCAAAGTCCTGTTATTTTATAGTTCACCTATCTCATTCTCAATTCCTGCCACATTCCCTTGATTTTCTTTCAGTTAACTCCATTAATTTTCTCTGAAAATAATTTTCTTCCAAAAAAATTGATCACCAAATTGGGAATAAATTGGAAAACAGTTTCCAGTCTCTAGAACATTCTCAAATGTGGAAGAGACAGTTTTCCTACCTGTGATGAAAATAAATGGAAGTATGTTGCAAAACTTGTACAAACACACATGAGGGCACAGGATACATCTGAGAAAGGGAGGTAGGAAGCTTTCCCTTGACCAGAGCTATAATCTTTTTGAAAAATAGATCACTTAAAATGCAGTCATTAAAACTTTCTATAAATTACATGTTTTACTTGTAAAAGGAAACAGGCTAGAGGAGATGTATTTTAATGACAGATTCATTTCCTTGTAGAAAACTACTTACACATAGTAATAAAAACTGGGAAATTATTTCACCCATATTTCCTTTAACCTCTCACTGTTATCTACTCAGATTTGTTCAAAGACATTCATTTTACACATACATGCACAGAGACTGTCAAATTGAAAAGGAAAAGGAAAAGGAAAATCAACTCTAACATCATCAATACTCCCTGCTGTAAAACCCCACTCACTCTGTGTTTTTCTATTCCTTAGTTCACAGAAATGTTTCAGACAAAAATTTGAAAAAGACAAACCTCGCCCTGTGCTCCCACCTGACGGTCTCTCTTTCCCATCGATCTCACCTGCGTTTCATCCCAGGAGCTGCGGGACCAGACCCCAGCACACAGTGTCAACAGCAGCTGCCTCTCAACCACATACGCCTAAGGGGAAACGGTGGGGTGTTTGTTAGCCTAGTGGGGGCTCGTTTGCTCTGGTTCAAAAATCAAACCCTGGGGAGTAGCTGACACCAGTTTTCTGTAAAGTGTCCTACCTGGCAACCATCTTGAAGGTGAAAAAGTTTTCCTGGGGAAATCTACTTTCTAAGATGAGAACTAAATTGAATCAGTAAAAAGAAAAAAATGGTAACAGACTGAAGTGGGTTCACATTTGATGTTGTGTCATTAGGCCACACCTCTGTTGGGGCTGGCATTGTGTTGGAGCTGGCTTTGAAGCATAATGGGTTAAGCTGCCACATGCAATGCCAGCATCCCATATGGGCACCAGTTGGAGGCCCAACTACTCCACTTCTGATCTAGCTCCCTACTAATGAGCCTGGGAAAGCTGCAGAGGATGGCCTAAGTCCTAGTGTCTCTGCACCCAAGTGGGAGATCTAGATAAATTTCCTGGCTCCTGGCTTGCAGCCATCTGGGGAGTGAAGCAGGGGATGGAAAATTCCCTTTCTCTCTCTCTTTCTCTCTCTCTCTCTTTCTCATCAACTCTATCTCTCCTTCTCTCTGGAACGCTGTCTTCCAAATAAACAAAATAAATCAATTCATTGTCTTGGGAAGTCAGAAAAGAAAGAAAATAATTAAAGGGCATTAGATTCTAAAGGATAGGACTTTATAATATGGATGTGTATCACTTATACAGTAACACTCTACATTGTAGCCAAAAGCACCTCTGTTCATGTGCCCAAGGCAGGTGAAGTTTGTGCCAGATGACAAGTTCTGAATGTTGATTTCTAATTTGTAGTCTTCCACTAGTGGGGAAGAAAAATGGAGAGCAGACATTCTGGTAAATACCACACGCAATCATGTGGTAATGTGATTTTCTCATCTGTTAGTTGACAGCAAGAATGGAAGGGAGCGAAGATGAATAGGCATAGATTTAGATTTGGATATTTTTGTTTTTTAAATAAAGTTCAAAAGTCATTTTGCTCAGGTTTCTGCCCCAAGATGTAACGCATGGATAACTGCTTATAGGTTCTCCTTATTTTCGTGGAGATCAACCAACTCTCACTTTCCAATGCCCTAAACAACTTGGCATGTGATAATTGCTCAATGATTTATTGATATTTATAGCTCAGAATAGAATTACAAACCAAGGGGTGAATATAATCATGATTCGGCAAACTGGTAGAACAATTTCATTATGGAGGCGGGAGTTTGGTGCAAAGTTTAAGCCACCAGTTCACATTCCCTCATCCTACTTCGGAGTGCCTGGTTTGAGCCCCAGCTCCACTGCTCTCAAGCCAGCTTCCTACTAATGTGCACCCTGGGAGAGAGTCAGATGATAACTCAAGTACTTGGATTCTTGACACTCAAGTAGGAGACCTGGATTGAGTTCTGGGTTCCTGGCTGTTGCAAGAGTCTGGGGAGGGAAACAACAGTCGGAAGAGTGCTCATCAGCTCATAGTTTATGACTATATTCATTGGAATCATATTCAGCTAGGAGAAATAAATGCACCCTCTCCAAAAGCAAAACAAAATAAAGGAGACATTGACCTAAATGATACAGGAATCTTTTCTCTCAATAGATGTCTGTAATTTGGTATTTGCCACTGGTATAGTGACTTTTCCCTATCCAGGCCTCAGACATTTAGAATTCTTTATAACTCCTGCATTCCCCTCTAGGATGTGTCCTTTCTCCTCAGGGTGCAAATTTGTATTCACTGCGCATTGCAAAGAGTGAGAAAATTCTTTTAAAAAGAGACAAATTTCATAGGTGCCAGACTCTAAAGTAAGCTTCTTGGAAGCTGCCTCAGAACACTCTCATTTAAAACATCCTCACTTACGGCTGGTCACTTGATTATATCCAATGGCAAACTAAAAGGGCTTAAGAAACAAAAAAGAACCCAACCAACCAACCAAAGAAAAATGATTGTGATGGAAGGAAGGGGACAGGTATTAAAGAGCTAAAGTTACTGGAGGATCTCCCACATGATTACAGCTAATTGGGAAGTAAAATGCTTTCTTCCACTTGAAATGATCTCTAGCTACAAAGTCCTCCTCTTTATTCTCTCACTCTGAGAACAGAACGGAAGACAGCAATCCAGTGGTAGCCATGCTAGCAGAGTTCACAAGTAGGAGTTAAAATTTAGAGGAGCTACTTCTACATCACTGGACTCCTCTAAAAATAATGAGACTGGAGCTAGGGAAGCCGAGAAAAAGAACTGATGGCAGAGCAGTAAATGGACCTTGCAGTCAACCATGCATCCTCATTTTCATTTTCACTATTGCTTGTGAAAAGTCTTTGTTGATGTGTTAAAATCTCTCTCCCTCCTTTTTTTAAAAGCAGTGTTTTAATTTCACAAGTGTTTGAATTCCTTTTGGAAATATTTCTAAATGTCACAACAAATTTGCAACCTTTTGAATATCCTGTCCACTTTACAGTTCTGTAATTAATATTGATTTACTGTGGTACAATATATCTGTGTGCAATTGTCAAGAATATGTTGAAAGAATATAGCCTGTTATTTGTCCAATTATCCCTCCCTAAAACTTGTGGCCTTTATTTGGAGTCTATAGTTTATTCTAATATTTCCAATATGGTCCAGTTTTACTTCTTATATTTCATTTGTGTTTAAGAAAAACTGGATTGGGACTATGCTTCAGTCGTTCAATATTATTTCCTTATAGTACCATGGATTGGTCCACAAAGTATATGGTTAGTATCATCAGACAAAGAAGTCAAACTTTGCCCTCACATTCCATGAAAGCTGTAAACTAAATCACTTTGATCTTCCTCATTTTCTTCACTTTGATTCTCACAGAATATTTACATCCTCTTATGTTTATATGACCTCATGAACCCATGAGAGTTTCAATAGAGTCAGTTAAAACACACAGTATGTTTTTAAAAACCAAACATACTTTTAATAAGTCTGCTAAAAGCTGATAGGATTTCCCAGACTATACCAAGCATTAATTATCCTTTCTCTTTCTTCAGTCAAAGATTATATGAAAGGGAAAGGGCATAACCTCAGTCCATCTCTCTAGCAAAGATTGCAACAATAAAAAAAAATCCAAAATGTATTTTGTTAAAATATTGAAGTCAACATTTAAAGACTTCTCCAATTGCTTTGCTTAGCTACAGGTTTGTTTATACTGATCATAAACAAATTCAATTTAGATATTGATGTTTGACTGACTTGGTATAATTTAAAAGAATAAAGTGTGAGATAGAAGTAGACACTCAAAGTAAACACAGAAAAGTTCTTTCATGAAAACTTTTTAGTTGCAAATTCACTAATTCTTTCAAATTTTTTTGGCATTTGAAAGTGTTTCAATTTGACTATAATCTGCTTAATATTAATTAAATAAAGAAAAAACATTTGAATTGTAATTTTGCTGCAAATCTCATTCTTTGCTGGCATAAAAAAGGTATAATCTTAACCCAAGAATTAGTAGAGATATAACAGCAAAGGAATGTTGGTGATGCGCAGAAACTGACAAAAAGGGAGATATTTCAAGAAACAATGATGCAATTAGATGTTTTTTATGCTTCTTTCTATCATCTATACTATCTACCTATCAATCTACTCCAAATCAGGAAAGCCTTAAAAGGTTACAAAAGTTTAGATAATGATTGGACAGTATCTTAAAGAAAAATTAGGAAAGAAAGAAGAAACAAAGGGTGATTTCTATATCATGAATTAGATCATCCAAGAAAAGGAACATACAAGTTTATCATTGTGTTTTGGTTAATGTATATGTGACAAAAGCATGATAAATTGCATTATAACCATCATAGTATATTAGGGGAATGTCAGTTGAGGTGTTACATCCCAAATTGGAGTAACTTGATTTGATGCCTGTCTCTGCTCCTGACTCCAGCTTCCTATGAATGCAGACCTTGGGAAGCAGATGTAATGGTTCAGATAGGTGAATTCTTGTCACTCAAGTGAGAGAGCTGCATTGCATTCTCAGTTTCCGGCTTCCAGATCCCAGCTCCAGCCCCAGCCTAGCCCCAGTCGTATTGAGGGTGTTTAAGAAGTGAACCACTGGATGAAAGCTCTCCTTCTGTGTCTCTTTCCTTCTCTCTCTCTCTGTCTCCCTCCCTCCCTCCAAGTAAATGTTAAAAGAATTTCCATATATGTTCATTTTTAATATATTCATTTTTATTTTCTTTGAAAGACACATAAATGCATATAGAGATAGTGATCTTCCAAATTCACTACCCAAATACCTATCACAGCCAGGGCTGGGCCAGGTGGAGATCAGAAATCTCTAACTCATTCCAGGTCTTCCATGTAGGCGCCAGGGACTCACATACTAGAGTCATCTTCTGCTGCCTCACAAGGTGTGCATTAGCAAGAAGCCAGATTGGAAGAAGAGGAGCTAGGACTCGACCAAGGAACTTCAATCAAGGATGGCAAATTCCCAAACAAGTTCTTACCCCCAGTGAAAATATTCATCCCCAAAGGACAGCATTTTTAGTGACGAAGACTGCTAAAAGAAAAAGAAAAGTGAAGGCAATAATCTAATTCATTTGAGTTTAATTCTGCTATGTGTTTGAAGAGGACCCTAAGTAGAAATCCACTTCCATTGGTCTCTGTGCTCAGTTACTATTGCTGTATTACAAACCACTTGAAATCTTAGTGGTTTAAACCAATTATTTATTATCTGTTACTGTTCTTATGTGGGTGGGCTCAGGATGAGATGTTTTTATTTTGTAACATATTGGATGAAAGTGCAGTCATGTTGGGGCTCATTTGATGTGGAACAACAAGTTGACTTGCTGACTGACTGACACGACCAATGGTTGAGGTGGATTTTGACTAGGAGCTCAGCTGGGACTCTGCCAACTGCCCATTTGAGATTCTTAGTCTGAGTTGATCTTCTCATCTCATGACTATTTCCAAGTCATGTTCCACCACTGACTATTTTAAGAGATCCTGTCAAAGTCTGCCATTCTATTTAGCCTTGGGTTTGAAATTTGCAGATAGTCACTTTTGCCCCATCCTACTGAGCAAGCAAATCACTAAATCACCCATTTCCAAAGAGAAAGCACTAGATGGCGTCTGTTGATGAAGCAGTGATAGATGTCATTGAGGAAGGCATGTGGGATAGAAATTGTCATTGAAGACATTTTTTTGTAAAATCTGCCTTAGTTCTCCAAGAATGACCCCAGAAAATTTAAGTTACTGCATATAGCACATATAGCAGAGAATAAAGTAATGATCAGTAAGGGTAGTGAGTGGGTCAAAATATTACCAATTAATCATTCTTGAGACAGACTGGACTTTTATTGTGACCAAATTATGCTTGCCTGATTTGATGAGTGGTATGTCTGACTTTTCTATATTGAAATATAGGATTTTTTTAAACTTTTATTTAATGCATATAAATTTCCAAAGTACAGCTTATGGATTACAATGGCTTTCCCCCCAATAACTTCCCTCCCACCCATAACCCTCCCCTTTCCCGCTCCTTTTCCCCTTCCATTCACATCAAGATTCATTTTCAATTCTCTTTATGTACAGAAGATCATTTTTAAAATATATTAAGTAAAGATTTCAACAGTTTGCACCCACATAGAAACACAAAGTGTAAAATACTGTTAGAGTACTAGTTATAGCATTAAATCACAATGTACAGCACATTAAGGACAGAGATCCTACATGAGGAGTAAGTGCACAGTGACTCCTGTTGTTGACTTAACAATTTGACACTCTTGTTTATGGCATCAGTAATCACCCTAGGCTCTTGTCATGAGTTGCCAAAGCTATGGAAGCCTTTTGAGTTCGCCGACTTTGATCTTATTCCAACAGGATCATAGTCAAAGTGGAAGTTCTCTCCTCCCTTCAGAGAAAGGTACCTCCTTCTTTGATGACCTGTTCTTTCCACTGGGATCTCACTCGCAGAGATCTTTCATTTAGGTCATTTCTTTTTTACCAGAGTGTCTTGGCTTTCCATGCCTGAAATACTCTCATGGGCTTTTCAGCCAGATCCGGATGCCTTAAGGGCTGATTCTGAGGCCAGAGTGCTGTTTAGGACATCCACCATTCTATGAGTCTGCTGTGTATCCCACTTCCCATGTTGGATAGTTCTCTCCCTTTTTTGTTCTATAGGTAAGTATTTTCAGACACTAGTCTTGTTTAAGTGATCCCTTTGATTCTTAGTCCTATCATTATGATCAATTGTTAACAGAAATTGATCAAATGCACTAGTGAGATGGCATTGGTACATGCAACCTTGATGGGATTGAATTGGAATCCCCTGGTATGTTTCTAACTCTACCATTTGGGGCAAGTCAGCTTGAGCATGTTCCAAATTGTACATCTCTTCCCTCTATTATTCCCACTCTTATATTTAACAGGGATCACTTTTCAGTTAAGTTTCAACACTTAAGAATAACTGTGTATTAATTACAGAATTAAACCAGTAGTATTAAGTAGAACAGACCAAAAAAATACTAAGAGGGATAACGTATTAAGTTGTTCATCAACAGTCAGGGCAAGGGCTGATCAAGAAATATAGGAATTGTATTGAAATAGTGATGATAGGAGGTGTTTTTTAAAGATTTTTTAAAATAGTGTAATAATACAGAAATGTATCCATATCAAACAAATAGTTTAATGGATTGTTATTAGGTAAACAACCTTGAAAACATCCCCACTGAAGTCCCTTCACCCATCCCCCTCTATCACTGCCCATTCCCTCCCTCAAAATTGACTACTGACCTCCTTTGTGATAGTAACATTATCATTTCATCGTGCTTTTATCACTCAGTATATGTCCCTAAATACTACAGTTTAATCTTGCTATTTTTAAAATGTAGTTGTCTTTTTATTTTTTAAAAAAAGTTATTTATTTAAAAGGAAGAATGAAGCATATAGGCGGTTGGGGGCCAGAAATAGAGAGATCTTCCATCTGCTGGTTCATTTCCAACATGCCTGTAATAGCCAGGGCTGAGCTAGGCTCATTCCAGGAGCCAGGAACTTCATTTGAGTCTCCCACATGGGGGACAGGGATTCAAGTACTTGAGCCATCCTCTGCTCCTCCCCAGAGAACTCATAAGCAAGAAGCTAGATTGGAAAAGGAAGTAGGACTCTATACCAGGCATATGGATATGGAATGCAGGTATCCCAAGTAGCAGCTTAACCCCAATGCACCACAATGCCTACCCGATTAAGTCATTTTAATCTCCATAATCCCTTTTGGTCTCTTTTTTTATTTGTTTAAAAAATTAGGTCCTTTGCTGATTACCTAATCACTCTCTTTGAAAAACTAACTTGATATTCAATACCTATATTCATTAATTCAATATAAGCTTCAAAATATTGATATTTTAATTCTATAATTTCATTTTTGTTTATTATCCAGAATGATTTTATAACAAAGGTATCTTATCTTATCTCCTAGTTTACTCAGTAATATGATTCATATAAGACTTGATTATTTCCCTAAAGTTTTGATTGCCTTGCACACCTTTTAAGATAATAAATTGATTTTCTGATCATAGAAGGCAGCTTCTCAGATGGCCTCCAAGGAGTTTCCCCTGGTTTAATTCTTTTTTACTGAGCATGAGCCAGACTCAGTAATTCACTTTTAATAAAGACAATATGGCCATATTTGGATATACTCTCCAAGATTAGGTTACAAAAAGACACTGTCATTCTCACACTGTTTTGCCCTCTCTCCCACTAGTTCTAAACGAAGTCTGTTGCCATGTCATAAGCTGCCTTATGGAGAAATTCTTAGGGCAAAGAACTGATATCTTTAGCCAACAATCAGTGAGGATCCTGGCCTGTGTAGAGCTACATGAATAAAATTCAGGTCTGAGACTGCCGCAATGTTGCCTTGAAACTTGAGATTATGAATGTTGTTTGCTTAAGATGCTAAATTTAGGTATAATTCATTACATGGTACACAATAACAAATATAATGAGCAAATCTGAACCCATGGATTTACACTAGCTGATGGTTTCAATCCATTAAAAAACTTTATTGAAGCTCATATGACTCTATTTGTGGGAAACAAGAATCTCTGTATGACTCTATTAATCTTCAGTAATCTTGTTAATCACAATGACAAAATTTATTCTGTTTATCTTGTCCATTTTCTGACCCACACCAGGATTCTAACATAAGAAACTCTTACTTCATTCTTGCAATGGGAAAATGACATTTTACCACAACAATCAAGGCTCTAAGTATGTCATTGTTACTGGGTTGGTCATTTTATAGGCCTTTTATGTTCAATAAATGAAGATAAATGACCTCCTAAGTCCATATTGATATATAACTCTGGACTATAAGATTTAATCTAATCTTTTCTGTATTACATTTATTTCTTTTCTTCTACCTTAAGAATCTGGCTCTCAAGTACAGAGGGTATAATATAATCTGACTATCCCATTATTAGTTTTGACATTTGCTTATTTAATGTCTACACATGTCCAGTACACAATACTCAAATACATATCTCAGAATCTCTAAGGCCTGAGTCTTGGTTAGGAAACCCTGGGAACATTTCTATTCTTCACAAATAGTATACTTACTTAAAATAGTCGCAGTCAGGGAAGGTAGTGTGGCACAGCAAATTAAACCACTACTTAGAAGAGTTGCCTTCCATATTGGAGTGCCAGTTCAAGTCCCAGATACTCCACTTTGGATTCAATTGTCTACTAATGCATCCTGATAGGCAGCAGATGATGACCCAATTACATGAATCCCTATCACCTATGTGAGAGACTTGGGTGGAGGTCCAAGCTCCTGGCTTCAGCCTGGTCCAGTCCTATCTGTTGTGGGCACTTGGGAGAGTAAACCATCTCATGGAAGTCCTCCCTCTATGTTCTCTCTCTTTCTCTCTTTGTGTATGTGTGACTCTGCCTTTCAAGTAGATGACAATAAATACTTAAAAATATTCACAGTTGGGGCACCCATCCTGTCCCGGTTGCCCCTCTTCCAGGCCAGCTCTCTGCTGTGGCCAGGGAGTGCAGTGGAGGATGGCCCAAGTTCTTGGGCCCTGCACCCCATGGGAGACCAGGAGAAGCACCTGGCTTCTGCCATCGGATCAGCGCGGTGCGCCGGCCTCAGCGCACTACCGTGGCGGCCATTGGACGGTGAACCAACGGCAAAAGGAAGACCTTTCTCTCTGTCTCTCTCTCACTGTCCACTCTGCCTGTCAAAAAAAAAAAAAATTCACAGTGGGCAGTCAATTATCTTTTAAAGATATGATGATATGCACATTTAAATTAAAATAATTAGAATTTTAACAACAATTTGTCATTTTTTAGGTGTGCAACAACAGTTCTTCTTTAGGTATCATAGTGTATATTTTTATGAACTCCATAAGATAGAGAATACTAGTATATACATAATCATGCCTCAATGTAATAATTATCAAAATTTTAAAACCTGTGGCCTGCATCATATTCTTTTCTAGGAAGTGGTTTTTGTTTCATGTTAAATGCAGGTATCTTTCCAGTTTGAATTTCAGCTGTGTATTATGAACAAAGAAAATTATTCTAACTGCTTACTATTCATTAATCTATCAATATACTCAGTAAACTTTAGTAGACATAATAACAGTAATAAATACTCTCCTCTGAGTGGCATAAAACATCATTTTTCCAAGCACTGTACATGTATTATGCATTCAGTCTTCACAATACTACTGAGACTGGTTCTGCTATTCTCATTTAAAATGTGAGGAAAAAAAGTCATGGGAAATAACTTTCTGGGACCATGGGTAAGTTTGTATTTTTCTCCATATTATTCCTATTTTTTTTCCTACAAATATTTGGTGAGTAACTGTGTTAAATTAAATAAGCAGAAGCCATTTTCCTGAGTTTCGCTCCATACTTGAGTTCCTACATTAACAAACTGCAACTCAACATACTAGGCAAACCAATGGAAACCTAATTTAGGAAAATATTTTTTGTAGCAAATATCTGGTCTTCAGTCATTCACAGGCAGCCAACTGATCACAGCTTGCCCAAATAATCCCAAGGCCTAGCTGTATCCAGTTGGGTCATTTCTCTACCTTGCTTTTGCGTTCAGCCTTTAAAATCTTGTGCTCACTCATCTGGGTGGGGTTCTCTGAACCCTCCCTGGTTCTGAGTGCTCCTTGACTCAGGAATCATTCTTTCTTCAAGTAAATGGTGACATTTCTTTTATCTAAAGTTTTTTTTTATTTTTTTATTTTTGTAACAAGTGATGGAAAGAAGGATTTTAGTAAGGAAAATATAAATCAATCAATTATTTATGAGGTGGACTGGATCAAGTTAAAATTTAAAATAATCTAGGTCTTGCTCTAGCATCTCTAGAAAACAAGGCTTACGTGCTACTATTATAGGGAGAAGGACCATTCCAGAAATAAGCAAGTGTGAGGGAAAAGGAAAATGAGCAAAGGAGAGAATACAAAATACAAAATGGTAATTACTGAGTTTGCTACAGCTTCACAAGGAAACATAATTGGCCCTCAGCTAGGCAAGCATCTTCAATAATGGCCTTGAGCAAGTGCTCTGTCTGGAGTGAATTCTTTGCACACGCAGGGAGGAGAGAAATATACTCACTTGTCTCTTCCTGTCTCCTGGCTCTCTTTGGATAAAAGTTTGCTCCCTGGACCCTGCTGACTGTATCTTCAGGCAGAGCATCTAGACCCACTTCCACTGGTGCATTCTCAGTTTAAAGCAAGTGAAAGTGAAGTTAGGGCTTTGCAGAGCAAGTCAGTCTTGTGCAAATGACACAGGTCCATAGGAGGCCAGCCCTGCCCTTGAGGAAGTCTGAGGTATTCAGTGAGTCCCTAACAGCATGGTCAGGTTTCTTCTTTGAGCAAAAGATAAGATCAGTGGCACAGACAAATTCTAGGAGTTGCATAATTTCACGTGACCCTAGCTGTGATCCTAGGTAGGCAGAATCATGCCCTTACTGCCTATTGCAGCACAAAGATGGGATGGTTTTTGGTTATCTCTGGCAAGGTCAAATGAGTTAATAAACTGTAAGTGAAGAAATTCACTACATCTTGCCTAGAACTGAGTTCCTGTCCAATTGCAGTGATAGCACATGTTAGATATTCCATAAACATTTCTCAAATAAGTAAATAAAATTGATTATCAGAGAATCAGAGCACACTCACACATGCTCACATACACACACAGACATAGACATTTTTATTATAAGTATTGGCTCATGAGTTTATAGAGCATGCTAATTCCCCAGATGTACAGTAGGCAAGCTGAAGACCCAGGGAGCCCATGGTGGTGTTCTAGTGCCAGTCCCAAGGCTTTGATCCAGGAGAGCTGAAAGTGCAGTTTCAGTCCAAAGGCAGGAAAAAAAAAAAAAAAAAAAAAACATTGTCTCAGTTTGAATGAGAGGGAATTTCCTATTATTACAGGGACAGTCAGCCTGTTTGTTGCAGCCAGGCTTTCAAGGGATTAGCTGAAGCCAACCACATTAAGAGAAGGCAATCCACTTTTCTCATCTACCCATTCAAATGATAATCTCATCCAGAAATGCTCTCCCAGACACACCCAGAATGATGTTTAACCAAATGTCTGAGCACCCCATGGCCCAGTAAGTTGACACATAAAATTAACAATCACAACCATTTACAGGTCAACTGTCATAAATTTATGTCATTTATAACTATGTACACCATTGATTATATAAAGTCCTTTGGGATACTGCATTAAATGCTGAAGAATTGCCATTAGTATAGAGGGTAAGATTCTTGAGAGTTCTTATAAGAGTTTTGTCAAACAATGAAAACAAAACATTTTGTAATGTGGGGTATTTCTGTTTAAAAATATCTTATATGGGGCTGGCACTATGGAACAAAGGGTTAAAGGCATGACCTATGGGGCCAGCATCCCATATGGCCCCAATTCAATTCCTAGCTTCTCCACTTCAATCCAGCTCCCTGCTAATGCATCTGGGAAAGCAGCAGAACATGGTCCAACTGCTTGGGGCCCTGTACAACTGGAAGAAGCACCTAGCTTCTAGTTTTGGCCTGGCCCAGCCAGGACAGTGTGGCCATTTGAGTGAACCCAGTGGATTAAAGATCTCTCTCTCTCTCTCTCTCTCCTTTTCTCAGTCTCTGTAACTCCACTTTTCAAATAAATAAGTCTTTAAAAGAATACTTTATTTAATGAACATGGCTGATATATTAGCACTGAACTCATAACCAACTGCACTGCAACTCATGCCTGGAGAAAGCTTATCTGACACACATATTTTTTCCATATGCACATTACAGCCTTCTTATGTTTGGGAATGAGACAGCACTTCCACAATACACTTAGGGACCATTTAAACAGCCAAATCACAAACAATAGAGTACAAAAATATGAGAATCGTGACAGTAAATGGATGGTGAAAAGGACAATTGTTTATAGTATGAGAGCTGAAAAAGGAAAGTAGACTGTCACTTTTTTTTTTTTTTAATTTAAACTAGAATTAGGGTTAAGCTCAAAATACATGGGTTGGATGAGTCAAATTTTTGCTGCTTTGCCCATGACCATGGCTGATTGTGAAAATATCATGGGTGTTATGGTTTGAATATGGTCCTAAATTCACATAGACAGTTAAACCACAAAATCATAAGTTAATGGTACTAAGAGCCTGGAAACATGCATGGTAGACACCTAATCCTCTTAACATTAAGAGGTGGGTCTAGTAAAAGAAACTTCTACCACTGAGGTCATGCCCTTGGAAGGCAGTTTTTGAGAGAGGGTTGAATATATGAACTTGAACTAGACTCAGCTTCTCTCTCTCTCTCTCTCTCGCTCTCTCGCTCTCTCGCTCTCTCGCTCTCTCGCTGTTCTTGGCTTTAAATGTGATCCTTCCTTTTCTTGTGTTTTGTCATTGCTGTCCTCTGGCCTCATCAGATACCCAAATCAATGGGCCCATTTGATCATGGCCTGTGAGCTCCTGAAACCACAAAGCAAAATTAAACTCCCACCTTTATGAGTACCTTATCTTCAATATTTCATGGCACTACCAAAAGTTGATTTATACAATAAGTCTTGATTTGGTGTTTACAAATACGTTGTAGCAGGTGGAGAAATCTGCAATTTTGGAATCTGCAAATAATGATGTAAACTCTGTATATGTTTGGGAATGTATTCCTCTGTGTATAGATTTCAATAATTACTTCCAATTGGAAAATTATTTTACTTTTAGGCATAATTTATATATGGGAAGAAGCTTCAGTAACAATTTTCTAATTATTTTGTCATGGTTTTACTTTTTTTCTTTTTTTAATTCCAAGCTCTATTACTCTACTCAACTTTATTGAATAACTCAATTTTTATTCATGACCACTCCTTCAATTAAGAAAATCAATGAGTTTTAACCTTATCTTCTTGAGAAACTATAGGCTGCACTACTGGTCAATTAAATTAAAATTTCTTAGAATGGGTCTAGGCATCAGTATTTTAAATACTGATTAAGGAGCTCTCTAAGTGATTCTAGTGAGCAGCCAGGGTTAGTGATTAGATTTAAATACCAGCACTGACACACTGTTACCCAGGTCAAGTTCCACAATATAGAGTCATTGCTTCCATTTATAAAATGGGCATTACATCCCTGAGATTAAAAAAAAATTGTGAGGATCAAATAAGACAACAGAGTAAAACATTCAATAAATAAACATGCTTCATTATTTTCATATAGAAAGCCTAACATTCATTTCTTTTTGCTCTGAAAGATGGATTTAAATTCAGTAACTCTTCTGAATGTGAAACAATAGGAAGCTGACTGTATCTTCACAAAAAGCACATGCATTTTACCTTAGACTAATCTAAAATGCGTAGATTATTTTTACAGCCTTGCCTCCAACTGTACTCCTTCATGTATCCTACCCTTCCCAAATTGAACTAGATATTGTTCTCCACAGTTACCCCTCCTATCTCGTCCTCTAAGTATTTGGTCAGGATAGTTCTACTGCCTGGGAAGATTCCATCCCTTAGTTGTCTCTATAAAATCTCACTGTATTTTTTAGCACAACTCAACACATCTCATTCCAGTGTTTATATCCTTTCTCTACCTCATCACCATTCTAGAGCCCACACACAGAACTAACTCAGTCTCTTCTGCACTTTGGTGGTGCTCTGCAGGTATATGTATGTGTGTATGTACGTGGTAATACCAATTCAGCTATTACATATTAATTTTTAGTATGTGTATACTAAGTCCAGGCTCAGTATAGATACTAGGAATGAAAACCACTTTTATACTTAACTTTTGCCTCATCCTGTGTCTCTGAAGGTATTGAGAGAAAAGTACAGATTTTGTTTTTTCTGTCCTTAGCTGAAGATGAAGAGGAAGGGTTTACCATTTCTTCTAGTATAGATCAATACGATTGAGTATCAAAGCCAAGGAATGGCTCAGTGTTACATTGCTCTCTATTATTCTTCTAAGCTTGATATTGTCCTTATGAAACAATTCACCATTCAGATCTTAGAGGAGTCTTCAATAACAGAAGTTATTCTCTTGCACAGCTATTCAATAAATATTTGTAAAAGGAATTAACATGTGAATTTATTGCTTTAGGTTAACTGCAGTATTTTAGGTTCTGTATTAGACATGGCATACCAATTAAGGTGATCATTACTTAATATTTACATTATCAAACCTGTATTTCTCCACATGATACTAAGAAAATCACGTTACAGAGGACAAAACTCAAAGTTAAAATGGATTAAGTAAATTGTTTCTCTTTTATTCAATCAATCTGATTGGTTTTTACATGGTAGAAAATTAATTTGTCAGATAGGGCTTGATCTTCATAAAGACAAATTTTCCCAAGATACTGCTCTATTTTGAGAATATTGTATATTTAAAATAACTTCCTTGTTATGGCATAATTTCTCAAGTATGTGCATAAAGCATTTCTGCTAGGATGGGTGCTTGGCTGGGCAGTTCAGCCAGCAATTGCAATGCCTGCATCACCCATTGGAGTGCCTGGGATTGTTGCCCAACTCTGTGTCCAGATTCTAACTTCCTACTGGTTCAGTCCCTGGGAAGCAGTAGTGATAGCTCAAACAACTGCATTCAGCCCTCCCATGAGGGAGACCTGGATTGAGTTCTTAATCCTACTTCGGCATCCTTAGACAATGAGGGCATTTGGAAAAGGACTCAAAAGATGAGAGTTCTTTCCTCTCTCTCTCTCTCTTTCTTTATTTCTCTCTCTCTCTCCCCCTCACTCTCTCATGTCACTCTGTCCTATTTTCTCTCTCAAATAAAATTAAGAAGTTTTTTTTTTAAGATTTATTTATTTATTTGAAAAGCAGAGTTACAGAGAAGAAGAGTCACATAGAGTGAGAGAGAGAGAGAGAGAGAGAGAAAGAGGTCTTCCATCCACTGATTCACTTACCAGATGGTCTCAATGATGGGAGCTGTGCCAATCTGAAGCCAGGAGCCAGGAGCTTCTTCTGGGTCTTCCACACATGGGATGCCAGCACTTCAGGAGGTGGCTTTACCTGATATACCACAGTGCCATCATCGCTTCCTCTTTTTTTCTTTGAAAGGCAGAGTTACAGAGAGGCAGAGAGAGAAAGACAGAGAGCGAGCGAGAGAGAGAAGTTTTAAACCATAAGTTATAAATAGTATTATTACTCAAGCATTTAGTTACTTTTCTTAGAAATACTGACATCAGGGATAGGCATTGTGGTGCGGTGAGTGAGACTGTTGCTTGGGATGCCTATGTCCCATGCTGAAGTTTCTTGTTTGAGTACTGACAGACTACTCCGTGCTTCCAACTCAGCTTCCTGGTAATGAGCCTGGGAGGCAGCAGCTTACGGCTCAAGAGTCTGAGTCTTTATCATCCTTGTGGGAGCCCCAGATGGAGTTCTGAGATTTTGGCTTCAGCCTGTGGTGGGCATTTGGGGCATGGACCCATAGAAGAAAGGTTTCTCTCTCTCTCTCTCTCTCTCTCTCTCTTTCTTCCTCTCTCCCGCCCCCTCTGTCTTTCCCTCTTTGTCACTGTTTTTTTTTTAAATAAACAAATATTTTTTTTTTAAAAAAAGAAACATTGACATAAGCTTCTAAAGGTCTCTGTTAAGCTCTGAAGATGATTATGATATATTTTATGTTAATGCTGAATCTGCAAAAATCAATAAGAAAAATGACATTAAAATAAGAGAAAAATTAATTTTAATAATATAGTAGTATTACATATTGAGTATATATTTTCCTGGGCAATAAGTTAAAAAGATATTACAGTATAGGAGAACCACTTTTAATAACACATCAATATAATATATATGGAGTTTTTTGCATACTCAGTCTATATACACAAAATTTTTGTTAAATGTTTAATATTGTTTTAAATTTTTTATAATTCAGGGCATGTGTTAATAAAAAGCAATCTATGAGTAATATTTGAAGGCAAAAATAATTTTCTCCTTAGAAAAGGATGTTAGCTTTCCTTGCCATTTAAATGCTACTTTTGGCCAGTGCTGCGGCTCAATAGGCTAATCCTCCACCTGTGGTGCCGGAACCCCTGGTTCTTGTCCCGATTGGGGTGCTGGATTCTGTCCCAGGTGCTCCTCTTCCAGTCCAGCTCTCTTCTGTGGCCCGGAGTGCAGAGGAGGATGGCCCAAGTGCTTGGGCCCTGCACCCCATGGGAGACCAGGAGGAAGCACCTGGCTCCTGGCTTCGGATCAGCGCAGCGCTGGCCGTAGCGGTCACTGGGGGTGAACCAATGGAAGGAAGACCTTTCTCTCTGTCTCTCTCTCACTGTCTAACTCTGCCTGTCAAAAAAAAAAAAAAGAAGCTACTTTTCTACCAAAAGTAAACACTTTTAATGTATGTTATTTAATTCATTATTTACAATTGCATGCATTTAATAAGCTTAATCTTTTAAAGATTTATTTATTTGAAAGGCAGAGTGACAGATAAAGAGAGAGAAGAGAAAAAGATACCTTCTTTCTGCTTCTTCTCTCCCCAGGCGCTCGCAACAGCTGAGGCTAGACCACGGTGAAATCAGGAGCCAGAAACTCCCTCTGAATCTCCCACATAAGTGGCAGGAACCCATGTTTGTGGGCCATCATCTACTGACCACCAAGTACAATAGGAAGAAACAGGACCAGAAACACGGATCATCCAGGACTCAAACCAGGGCCTGTATACAAATGCCCCAAGCAGTGTCTTAAGCTGCTAAGGCACAATGCCTGCCTTAACATGTTTACTTGTAAATGTCATATACTGAATATTTTCATTTCTGTCATTTTTAAATCTAAATTATTAAAGTTCAGATGAGGGGCAAGTGTTTGTTGCAGTGGTAAGGCACCATTAAAGAAACCATCATCCCGGGGGCTGGCACTGTGGCACAGCGCTGCAACAGGTTAACATCCTGGCCTGAAGCACAGGCATCCCATATGGGCACTGGTTTGAGACCCAACTGCTCCGCTTCCAATCCAGCTCTCTACTATGGCCTGGGAAAGCAGTGGAAGATGGCCCAAGTCCTTGGGCCCCTACACCCACGTGGGAGACCTGGAAGAAGCTCCTGGCTCCTGGCTTTGAATTGGCGCAGCTCTGGCTGGTGTGGCCAATCCGGGTGTGAACCATTGGATGGAAGACCTTTCTCTCTCTCTCTCTCTCTCTCTCTCTCTATCTGTGTGTGTGTGTGTGTGTAACTCTGACTTTCAAATAAATAAATATTTTTTTTTTAAAGAAAGAAACCTTCATCCCATATTAGAGTGCCTGAGTTTGCATTTCTGGCTCCACTTCCAATTCTAGGTTCCTATTAACGTATACCCTAGGAGGTGGCAGGTGATGGCTCAAATTCTCCAGATCCTTTCACTCATCTGGGAGGCTCAGACTGAGTTCTGGGCTCATAACTTTGGCCTACCCCAGGCTGGAGTAAACCAAGAGATAGAAGGTTTCTCTGTTTCTCTGTTTATCTGCTTTTCTAAATAATTTCAGAAGAGTGTTGACTATATATCCTATTTTATGTATTACTTTTCATCTGTTGATGATTCCATTCTTTCCTTTCAATCTATTCTAAAACAGTATAGGATAAAATGGGAAAATGTATGTAAACTATTAAGATGAGCATCAAATTATTAAATATTATTAGAGACAACATATACAGAATTTTAGTCACAATAAGCAATATTGTTTCCCTTAAAAACATTTAATGATCCTAGAATCAAATTTAGACTCAAACACATCTCCATGACTGTCAACTAATTAGATTCCCTGCAAATTACAGTTCTCATAATAAAGGAGATGTTTCTGAGACAAATGAAGTGAAGTTGTTCCATCATTATACTGTGACAATGCATTGTGTATTGATTTGATGTTCATGCTTTTGCCCAAGTCTGTAATTGCAGTGATGAAGCAGTACTTGTGTGTGTGCTGGTGTGTGTATGTGTGTATGTGTATGCACATACAAACATCAATGTTTGCTATACTCTTCCATGTTGACTGGGGTACACTATTCAGTCCCAGTTTAATTATACTTAATGAAAAACATAGAGGTGACATTCATTCAGAATATGAAACAATGAGATCCATGGTACTGAGATTTGTGTTGCTATTAATGATGCAAGAGCTGCCTTTTCTAGTTGAAAAGAGTTGAGGTAGACGCAATGGTGAGTACAAATGCCCTGAGGCTGAATTGAGGTGATTTTGAAATCAGACATGTTTACTTCATCTTATGTTTTTCTATTGCTTTTCGTAGTTATCATTTATAACTTTTGTTCATTTATTCATTTGAGAAACAGAGAGAAAGAGACTTAAAAAAAAAAAAAACAAGATAGACAGTAACCTTCCATCCATTGGTACGTGATCCAAATCCCTACAATGATTTTTGACCATGTCAAAGCCAAGAATTAAGGAGTTCAACCAAGATCTCCCATGTAGATGGCTGAGATGCAAGTGCTCGAGCTATCCCCACTGTTTCTCAGGGCTTGCATTAGTACAAAGCTGAAGTCAGGATCAGAGCTGGGACTCAAACCCAGGCCCCATATGGGCACAGAGGTCTTAACCACTAAGTCAAATACCCATTACATAGCTTGTCTTCTTCAATGGTCTTTGACTTCTTCCATTTAGTTATTTTTCTTGTGCTTCAGTAATATTACCTGCAAGGGTTTTCAGCGTTTTAATGCTTGCTTCAGTCAGTTTTATACTTCCAGGACTTGGAAAATTTAAATGCAAAAAATACATCCTTAAATGCCAATAACACATGGACTTAGTAAATAAATGGAGGATATAATTCTTTTTTTTAAGATTTATTTATTTATTTGAAAGTCAGAGTTATACAGAGAGAGGAGAGGCAGAGAGAGAGAGGTCTTCCATCTGATGGTTCACTCCCCAGTTGGCTGCAACGGCCAGAGCTGCGCAGATCTGAAGCCAGGAGCCAGGAGCTTCTTCCAGGTTTCCCATGTGGTTGCAGGGTCTCAAGCACTTGGGCCATCTTCCACTGCTTTCCCAGGCCAGAGCAGAGAGCTGGATTGGAAGAGGAGTATCCGGGACTAGAACTGGCGCCCATATGGGATGCCGGCACTTCAGGCCAGGGCGTTAACCCACTGCGCCACAGTGCCAAACCCGGGAGGATTTAATTCTTATTGTATGTACTCTATTAGGTAAAAAGTAGCTAGTATATGTTTCATATTATAAAAATAAGTTAATTTCATAGAGTTTAAGAAAATAATTTCTCCAACGGATATAGAATTCTTAAAATCATAACCTACCTGCCCATCTGTCAAGTATAAAGGCTAACGTCCATATACTAATGGATAACATTCTTATGAAATGACTGGATATCTGCAGAATCATTGCCTAATAAACTATGCAAAAGTAAAGTCCAACTGTACTTTGAGAAATTTTATCTTTGAATCTCATACATTATTATATTTCAGGTAGATTTTCTTCCCCATTGTTAAGTATTAGCCATACTTTGCATTTTGAAATTATGCAAGTATATATAACTCAGAGAGTTTTTATGAGTTACCAAACAACAAAATCAATAACCATACATTTTTTAAAATCAAATAATATAAAAACATATGGTGGGAAGCAATGCTCAATATACAATGGATTGTGGTGGCTAACTAGGAGGAACATTTCAATAGTAAATATATGAAAGGCAAATCCTTGCCTTTGGCCACCATCCTCCAGAGACCAATAGTCATATCAAGTATCTCTGTTCTGAAAATTAATTCATTTAATTGTTCCTGGGAGACATTCCAAAAATCAAAAACAGATGGTCAGTGGGAGAATTAATTTTTTTCCTACTTATAAAATTGGCTAATTAATACTAATAACAACTTCAGTAAAATCCATAACAACAATAATAATAGCTGCTTTCACTGAGCATTATCCAATTCTAGGGACATGTCAAATGTGAAACAAAGGTTAACAGTTTTCTTGTTTAATCTTTATAAAATCTCTACCACATAAAGTAGTGTTATGCCAATTTTACAGATGAGGAAATTTACGAGTAGAGAGGTTTTAAAGATTTCTACCAAGTAGCAAAGACATAGAATATTTGAACACAGGCTATCTAACTATAGATAACCTTGCCACCTATTCACCTATTTCTAAGACGTATTTATCCATTTTGAATCCAGAAACAACTAATTCACGAAGTATCTAATTGTACAAAATCTTTGTCATTTTATATACTTTATAAATGTGCTTAAAATCTATCTGAAATGTTTTCCTTGCACATGAGCTGAAAATTAAAAGGTAGGAGATAGAATACTATGAGAGATTATCAATTTGATAATTTTTTTTAAAAAAAAAAGAGAAGAAAAGTTAAAAAAGGAAAGCAAAATGTGTTGCCTGTAGATAAAAAAATAATAATAAGCTATTGATCAGGGGCTGGTGCTATGGTGTTATAGGTTAAGCTACCACCTGTGGCACCAGCATCCCATGTAGGTACCAGTTCAAGTCCCAGCTGCTCCACTTCCTATCCAGCTCTCTGCTGATGCCTGGGAAAGCAGTGGAAAATGGCCCAGGTTCTTGGGCCCATGCACCTCTATAGGAGACCCAGACGAAGCTCCTGGCTCCTGCTTCGGATTGGCATAGCTCCGGACATTGTGGACATTTTGGTAGTGAACTAATGGATTGAAGACCTCTCTCTTTGTCAGTAATTCTCCCCCTCAAGTAAATAAATAAATCTTTTTAAAAAGATATTAATCAATGACACAGAGTTATCAAATAGTATTCTATACCAGAGATTTTCCAAGTGTGTGTTTATTAACTTGAATGATAGTGTCTTTGAGGGTTAGAATCAAACTTGTCCATGAATATGAACCACATCTAATTCTTTACATCTGAATTCAGATTCTCCTCAATTCTCTAAAACCAATTATCCTCATTGTGAAAAATATCCATCCTTTTATATATTACTAGATACTGGAAATTTCTTTGCAATCACTTAAATTAACATTCATATCTAACTTGATAATTTAAAAATATCTACTATATTGAAAAAACAGTTGAGGTTAGGTGATACAGTAGAAACAATCTTAGAAATTAAATAAGAAATCTTGTGTTTAAGACATAAAGTTCTGTTTCTTTCTGATTGCATGACACTCAGCATGTTAATTCATGTCTTTCACATTCAATTTACTTACATTTAAAGTGACAATAAAATATCCTTAACACATTGTTATGTGAATCATAAGAAGCAATGTATGTTAATATATTTTGCTAACCTTAAGGTGCTGTTTCAATATTAGTTATTATTAAAAGGATTACCTTTGGAAGATAAATTTGCCTTGACAGGCACATAATTTTATTACTATGGCAGCAATGGTATGGCAACATAGCAGAGTTCAGTTATCTAAGAAGACTAAGGTTTTATTTGCGTTTGCACCCAAATGATTTCTTTCAAAAATAAAACTTCTCCTAGTTCAAATGACTAGAATATATCCAAAGGGAAAAGGGGAAGGAAAAAAAAATCTAGCACATTAAAAAAATGCTACACCAATGTTTGACTTCAAAGGAATATCTTTGAGTTGAGGTATTGAGAGAAATGAAAATTGCCTCTAGTTTTTACAGCATATGAAAAAAGAGGCAGAAAAGGGAGTGCCATTTCTCTTTAGCTCCCAAGAGCAGATCTTACACTGTCCACAAATTTTAGTGTCCTCTGAAGTCACTAGGAGTTCTGCTTAAGGAGTCCTTAGAGGGGAAGGCAGAGACAAGTATCTGACTTTTTGTCTCTTCCTATTCTGAATTTTGTGTATGGCATAATGAAAGTCTATTATAAAGTGGGGGACAAGAGACATGATTTACATCCAAATTATACTTGCCTGCATTGTCATAAAAAGATGTAGCAATTCAGCTGTATTCTGTTGCAATGACTGACAATAATTTTTCTTTATCACAATCCCTTTGATGCTCATTAGAAACAATAATAGATGGTCACAATAACTTTCCTTTTCATTGTTTCCTCACTTCGGTAAGGATGTCTGAGCCCTTGCATATTTTGTGATAGCACTTTTCCTCCTTCTGATCCATCTTTGTCCCTTCTTTTAGGATGCATGGGAATAATTTCTTCATCATTTATTTTGCTGAATATGATTTCAATTACTATGTCAATAGTAATATATGAATTCCTTCATCCTTAAAAGAAATGCTTGTTTCAGCAACACATTTTTCCCCCAGAAGTTTAATATTAATGAGAGAACTTGAGTTTTTTTCCACAACAAGCTGACAGCTTGTGTCACAGATTTCTATGTCAAATTTTCAAGAAATATAGAACTGGGAGACAGCAGTAGATAGCTCAGGGCAATAAGAAGTCATAAACGGGTAGCAACAATGTTGGTCTAAAGAGCAGATCAGTATTGCATGTTGGAAAAACATGACCTTCATTTCTTATGTATCTTGTTATCAGTCTTTGAAATGAAAAAAATGAATATTAACCAATGATAAAGCAGGAACAAATAATACTCTCTTTTCCTATACACCTTTGCAAAAATGTATGAAATGACTACAGACAATGAATCACAATTTTAATAAACTTTGTTACTGAGATTACTTTGTGTATTTTACAAATTGGAAAACCAAATATTTTATATTTATGTATAATTATAGAAAAGTCCAGCAACAAATTGCTGGTTATTTGCATTGGGGAGAAAAATATTAAGGGATATTTTTGTTAATTTTCAAGAATTGACTTTTCAACATAATTTATATCACATTAATAAACTTTCAAGTAGTGATGGCCATCTCATAGCCACTTCACCCATTTCTGAATTGTTGGCTAACAATATGGAAAACTTTTGAATCTTTAAATTTATTGAGTCCAGGTTTGCATCTCATTTTAAAACTTGAATTTAAACATAAAATCTCTGCTTTTGTGCCAAATTCAATGAATTGCATATGCATTGTGCAGCTAAAAGTTTATGTGAAAATAGTTTGGACAAGTCGGCTCTATTTTCCTTTCTTAATTCTTCCTTTATCATTGGCCTGAATCAGCAGTGATCTAACTTTCAAAATCTACTCTCCAAATGTCATGTATTCTGATGTTGATTCGCTATTATTCTCTGTGTGAATATGGTTTTCCTTTCCTACTCATTGCACTAATCATTTAATACTTGAAAAGACCACTTGTTTGAGGAGAATGGGAAGTATCATTTGTCAAAACCATAGCACACAGATGCAAAATTATTCCCAAAGGTCTGATGTGACATCCACAGATATTCTAACACACAATTACTACCAGTCTCAGACTTAGAGATTTACTTCAAAATTCATATTCTTGCCTCGTTTTAATATTTCATTACATCTTGGATGATTTTACAATGGCTTTTACTACTTAATGTGTTGCTTTGCTGGAACTTTAATTTACTAACCCTGAAAAGTTATCTGATGCAACTGTAAGAGACTTGGACCGTAGAAACTCTGCACCAAAATAATACCATAATTGTTATCCACAGATATTAGAGCTCTGCTTACTTTGGAATTAATGCAAGTGTTTAATACAAGAGGTGGAATCATTCTTAAAGTTGGGATGGTTATAGCTATGTAAATAAATCTTATGCTAATATTAAACATAGCTAGAAGAGAAATATATAATAAATAGATGACTAACAGACACATATATTGAACTACGCTGTACTACAACCTTATTGTGCTTACCTAAAAATATTTATACCAGCTCATGAAAGTAAGGCTAGTTATTATAAAATTAATTTTAATTGCCCAGGATACAAAACCATGCATATGAATGATCTTTGGAGGAATTATGAAATGATCAATTAGGGTTTATTAAATTAGACTTACTAAAAGCAGAAATAAATCAAGGGGGCGGGCGCTGTGGCATAGTAGACTCCAAAGAAGCTCCTGGCTCCTGGCTTTGGATCAGCCCAGCTCTGGCCGTTGCAACCATCTGGGGGAGTAATCCAGCAGATGGAAATCTTTTCTCTCTGTCTTTCCCTCTCTCTCTCCGTAATTCTGCCTCTCAAATAAATAAAATCTTTTAAAAAATCAACTCTATAATAAAAGTCAATCCTATGCTATTGAATTGAATGCTAAATAAACAAATTTATTTGCAAATAGGTTATAAATCTATATTTTTGTTTTTACAAGCATTGTTACTAGAATTGAAAGTTCTGATTTCCGTACTCTGTGCATTCTTTATTTCATCATTTTTCTTTGGTAGCTATCAAAAGTTACAATCAGATTATTGAGATAACCAAATGTATCAACAAATAGATACCCCAAGAAAATTTATCTCAATTAGGAAATAGTTGACTTCCCATGTGATATTTTTTCTTCAGAAATAGCAAAGAAAAAGAGTGATTTAGCTGTATTCTTAGTACTCTTGCTATTAATAGTGAACTCTTCATACTTGTTTTTTTATTTAATATTTTATTTATTTGAAAAGCAGAGACACAGAGAACTCACAACTGTTCTTTCATTCCCCCAGTACTTTGGACTTTGCCAACCCAAGTGAGGAACCAGGAATTTAATTTGGGTGTCCCACATGGGTGTCAGGCACCTGCTGCCACCCTAGGTGTGCTCTAGCAGGACGCTAGAATCATGAGTGAAGCTGGGACAAGAACTCATGTATTGCAATGCATTCTGGTATCCCCAAAGGCAATTTAATCACTAAGCTAAGCACCTCCACCTCATAGTTGTAAATGAGCTAACTGATAACTTCATTATTGGTATTAAATATGAAATTCATTCAATACACAATATATGTGCATAAAGTAGAGAGAGTGGCTGAAATATCATCCAAAATGTAAGAGTAGTCTGCAAAGAAATCTAGAGCAAATAAAAATGTTTCCTTATTTATATACTTTTACAACTAAAGGATGCAAAATATTTCAAGTGTCAGGCAGATATTTAGCCTAGCAGTTAAGATGCTGGTTAGGACACCAACTTGACGTATTGGAGAGCCCCAATTCAATTCCCCCCTCTGGCTCCTGACTCCAACATCCCCCTGAGATCCTGGGAGGCAGTAGTAGTATCTCCAATAGCTGTATCTCTGCCAACCACAAGGGAGACCTAGACCAAGTCAAGTTCCTGGCTCTGAATTGAGCCAGTAGATTGAAGCTCTGTCTCTCATCTCTCTCTCTTTCTCTCTCTCTCTCTCCCCCCTCCCCTCTCCCCCCCTCCTTTATCTCTCTCTCTACATATTTCCATCTCTCTGTGTTTCCCTGTAAAATAAATAACTAAAAAGTTGTTTGGTGCAGTAGGCACCATAGGACATATGAATTCCATATCTGAATACCTGGCTTTAAGTTTGAGCTCCACTTCCCATTCTAGCTTCTTTTTTTTTTTTTTTTTTTTGTTTATTTATTTATTGAGAGGCAGAGTTACAGAGACGGAAAGACAGGTAAAAACAGGTCTTCAGTCTGCTGATTCACTCCCCAAAGGACCACAGCAGCAGGATCTGGAGTTTCTTCCAGGTCTCCCATCTGGATGCAGTGGTCCAAGCACTTGGGCCATCTTATAGTGCTTTCCCAAGCCATCAGTAGGGAGCTAGATTGAAAATGGAGAAGTGGGGGGACCGGCGCCGAGGCTCACTAGGCTAATCCTCTGCCTGCGGCGCCGGCACCCCAGGTTCTAGTCCAGTTCGGGGTGCCGGATTCTGTTCCAGTTGCTCCTCTTCCAGTCCAGCTCTCTGCTGTGGCCCGGGAAGGCAGTGGAGGATGGCCCAGGTGCTTGGACCCTGCACCTGCATGGGAGAATAGGAGGAAGCACCTGGCTCCTGGCTTCGGATCAGCATGGTGCGCTGGCCGCAGTGGCCATTGGAGGGTGAACCAATGGAAAAAGGGAGACCTTTCTCTCTGTCTCTCTCTCACTGTCCACTCTGCCCATCAAGAAAAAAAAAAAAAGAAGGAGAAGAAAGAAAATGGAGAAGCAGGGACACGATGCCAAGCGGAGGCTTAGACCACTATGCCACAGAACCAGCTCTACTAGGTTCCTTCTAAGTAATTCCCTGGGAGGCAGCAGATGATGGCTGTTGTTCATCTGGGAGATCAAGATTGAGTTAACAGGCTACTGTCTTAAAACTGCCCAGCTTCACTCTTGTGGAAATTTGGGGCATAAACCAGTGGATGCATGATTCTCTCCCTCTCTCTCTCTCTCTCTCAATCTCTCCGTGTGTATGTGTGTCTATTTTCTGCCTTTCAAATAAAATCAAATTAAATACAATTTTAAGTTTTTCTAAAACATATTAAATAAAAATATTTGTAAGTGTCTAAAACATGATGGAGGGGAAGGTATTGTGGCACAATGAGTTAAGCCACTGCTTAGGATTTCTGCATTGCCCTATCTGAGTGTCTGAAATCAAGTTTCGTCTCCTCTTTCAATCTTGCTTCCTGCTAACTGGTTGGAGGCAGCAGATGATGGTTAAACTACTTGACTTCCTGCCACACACATGATAGATTCTGATGGGGCTTGTGATTCCTGGCTTTGGCTTGCCTATTCCTGGTTGGCTGCAGCATTTTGAAAGTGAAATAGTGGATGGAATCTCTCTCTCTCCCTCTCTCTCTCTCTCATGTATGTTGTGTTTGTGTGTGTGTGTGTATCTTTCCCTTTTTCTTTTTGTCTCTCTATATATACCCTTCAAATCAATTACTAAATAAAAATTTAAAGAAATTTTAAAAATAAAATATGATAGAAACGATTCTAAAATACAAGAGAACTTCAAGAAGCTCCTGGAAAAATGGAATTAGAAGATAAATGTATCTTTAAATGCATGTATTTTCCATAAACATTTTTATGTGCCTTTTATAGATTTTTGGAACGAGGAAGACAGAAAAGACATTTTTTAAGAAGCTGATTTCTATACTCCCCACTGATAAGCATTATAGACAGATAACAGGGGAAAAAAACAATTTTTCACTATCCTTTTAAATAGTGAAGAGGATACCTTTTTGTTTGTACTTTATTTTGCATTTTGATACATTGTGCTATATTTTATTATCAAACAAACCACCACATAAAAAACATATTGTTTGGAGTTCATACTGAGCCCAGCACTTTCTAGTTTAGATCGATGCTGAATCCAAATATAGCAAAATCAACTAAACCTGGGCATTGATTTGACATCAACCTTGGCTTTTGATATTTCTTTCTGTGATCTGCCTGCTTCTAAAATTCTACTCTTTAATCACCATAAGAGAGCATCAGTTGGAAAGACTCATTCAGATTTAAGGAACTTTAGCTTTTAACTTTCATATTGGCAAAATAACTACCAAAACTGCCTATTAATAACTATATGCTAGCGGCACCGGCACACCGGGTTCTAGTCCCGGTCGGGGCACCGATCCTGTCCCGGTTGCCCCTCTTCCAGGCCAGCTCTCTGCTGTGGCCAGGGAGTGCAGTGGAGGATGGCCCAAGTGCTTGGGCCCTGCACCCCATGGGAGACCAGGAGAAGCACCTGGCTCCTGCCATCGGATCCATGTGGTGCGCCGGCCGCAGCGCGCCTACAGCGGCGGCCATTGGAGGGTGAACCAACGGCAAAAGGAAGACCTTTCTCTCTGTCTCTCTCTCACTGTCCACTCTGCCTGTCAAAAAAACCACAAAAAAAAAAAAACAAAAACAAAAAAAAATAACTATATGTGAATACTATCATTTTTCTCACTTGAAAAATAATTTAATTTCAATTAAATAATTGAAGAATTTTAATAGATTCCTTTATTTCAAAGGTCAAATACAACAAGGATAAATAAAAGAGACCACTATTAAAACAACACTTTGATCAAAATAATAGAAAAACATTCTTTCATGTTCAAAAAATAGTTTAGTATTGAGTCCATTGTGACATTTATCACTTTCATTTATTTAGTGAACAACATTTCAGTCTTAATACCTAAAATATTCAAAATAATTCAAAATACTTTCTAAACATAAATAATTAATTTACTTTTTGTGACTACATGCACCATATTTTTAAAAATTCTCGCTATATCAACAAAGAAATAAAAACATTAAGGGTAGCAGAATGATGATTAGAATTTCAATATCTCCCTGTAGATTATTTTAAAAATAGCAGGCAAAGGAGATAATGTTTTCATATTCAATTGGGAATATCTGAGTAGTATTTGTGTCCAGCAGACACTTGAATAATATGCCTCTGACTATGGCTTCTTAGTCTTTTCTTTTCAATGACAAACACAATATTAATATTAGTTCAAATAAATATTTATATTAATAAGAGGAAAATTTTCATTTTAATTGAGTCTTGTTGAGTTTCAAGATGGTCTCATTTACATACTGCATTTAAACATTTATACTAAGCAAAAGCAGATACAAGTATTTTTAAAAGAGCTAAATTTTCATAACTTCTGCATTTCTTAAAATTTTTAAAAGCTAAATTAGAAAAGCTTTGGATAAATATAATCTATAACCACTTTACTATATAAATCTTGATCTTCAATAAAGCTCTTTTCAAAGGTATGATTCTTCTATTTTTCAAGAAGTTTTCAGTTAACTGAAAGGTGTTAACTGATTCATGTGAGTCTTGCTGGACTCATTACTGATAATTAAAAGTGTGTTAGTGAAGAATTATTGCGAAGGGTCTATTAACAAGGAGAGTACATTAAACCAATATGATGGTCCTGACCAAGAGGAAAAAAACGAGGACATTTCTGTTCTCCGTGATTTTACTCAGGTTTCTTTCTAATCGGCCCTTAAGACACACTACTGACTGTGCTTACACAGTTGATTCAACAAGAAGCCTGTTCCTTGCTGGAGTAGGAAGATCATCCTTTTTTCATGTGAATACCAGAATTGTGCAACATGTAGCACCCCAGGGATATTTTAAATTTTAAACATTTTATTATTATGTTACTTTTTAACCTAGTAATATATAGCAAAAGCAATGTTTCTCTCACTCTTCTGCCTAAGAATTCTAAAACTTCTCATAGTTCTACTTCAAGGACAATTTTCAAAATATTTAGCAACCAGGTCAACACTGAAACCAACCAAGTAGAACATACATCAGAAACTTTCAGCACACTGGTGCTTTAGCAGGGAGATTATTAGAAGAAGGGTATAGCTACTCAGCTTCCACCTTAGGCTAGCAACTGCAAATTGCAGGTAAGAAAATATGTAAATGAAACATCAATACCTCAATTGTTTATAAAACTCAAAGGCCCAGAATGAATTCGCACCAAAAGAAAATTGTAGAAAGCAACAACAGGAAATGATATCTTTTCTAGAAAGAAACAAGTCAGAATTATTGCTTATCTGATGATTGATTTTACAATCATGTAAACCATAAAGGTTGTACAGTGTGTAAAGTTTTATAACCATCACATGTATGAAGTATAATACTAACTTTTCCCCTCCAAGTGAGAGATTTACTGCTTGGGCCGGGTTCTCCGACCTGGTTACTACAACCACATATGGAGTCTTTACCTATGGGGTACATTTTTAAAGTAGCAATATTCTTATTCTCCATTTGCTTGAAGGCATTATTTGTTTAGAATATGAGCTAAAAACACTTATATAAGCAATCTTCAGTTGCAATTTAGAAAAAAAATAGCAAACTTTAAGGTACTGGTGTCAGTTTATAATTAATATATCTTAAACACTCTAAAACACTCTGCACTGCTCTGTAAATGTAGTAAATTAAAAACAAAGAATTAAATAGCAATTCTGGAAGTTAATATCTCATATAGAGCACCAACCGATCGTCAAACATGAGACTGAAACTCAATATCAAGTGTGCTTTAATTAAACTTTAAGTGGTTTAATGAAGCAATTTTCTAAGTTCTAAGAATAACATTAGAAAATAATAACCCATGTCCTACATATACTTGGCTTTATTTGAAGAGTAATATTTTAATTATTTTGTAAATTAGACTTTATTGAATGAGTAGTATGTCTTGATGTGTAAGAATGTTTTATATTAATTCTAAACACTTCTTAAAATTTTTGACTATACTATACAAATTATGCAATTCTGAGTAGCTTAAGGTATTGGTAACAATGCTAATTTTTATTTTTCCATATTTCTGGGTAAATGTAATCAGGATTGGGGCTGGTACTGTGGTGTAGTAGGCTAAGTCTCTGCCTTCAGTGCCTACATCCCATATGCACACTGGTTCGAGTCCTGTCTGCTCCATTTCCATAGCAGCTCTCTGCTGTGACCTGGGAAAGCAGTAGAAGATGGCCCTAGCCCTTGGTCCCCTGCACCCACACGGGAAGAAGTTTCTGGCTCTTGGCTTCTGATTGACTCAGCTCCTGCTATTGTAGCCATTTGGGGAGTGAACCAGCAGATGGAAGATCTCTGTCTCTCTCTGTTTCTGCCTCTCTGTAACTCTGCCTTTCAAATCAATGAATAAATCTTTAAATAATGTTTTTGAAAAATGTAATCAGGACCAGCACTCTTTTTTAAGAGGAACTAAAGTTGTTGAAGTTTGCCTTATGTTTTCCATGAACCTATATTTGTAATGGCTCATACTTATGACCCTCTGTAAAGGTGCAAGATAAATTCAGAATATGGGTGCTAATGTTTTTGGACCAAGTATATATCGTTTTCTCCACAACAATTGCCATATTTATTACCAGTCATTTCATGACTATTCCCATTATTATTCAATAACAATATTCCAAGATCAGTGCTCTATTCACAATTCAGTCTTAAAAAAATAGACACACTGTGAAGAAAGAGAAAATGTATCTATCTGCTATTAATGTGTTATCTGCTCTTTTAACGTAATATTTCAGAAGCTTTGACTGTCAATTTTGTACTCCTCACAATCACTGCATTAACTTATTAAAAAGGAATAATTTCATTATTTTTCATTTTCATATATTATCTTGAATATTATGTTATAGCAGTCAAAATAACTGTGAAGTATTTCCCTCAATACTTGATTTCATTTGATTGGATTTAGCCCTGACTTTTTGGATACATAAATCATAAAGCCTGAATACCTGGGCATCCCCTAAACTGTATAACACTACAAGCTAGAGAACTAATCTTCGGAAACTATAATTGATTTAGAAGGCTAAGTGACCTTTTAGAACGATGTGAGCTTGTGAATTGAGGAGTTCTTACACTCTCATGGGGGCAATTTAGTTACAATAAGAAGCTAAGTACAAGCAACTCCCTGGCAAAAGCCATAGCTGTGGCTCAGTGGCCTGCAATGCTGGGATTTCCCCATCAGCTGCTGCATTTCCAACCAGGCCCTCTGATAATTTGCCTGGGAAGACAATACAAATGGAAGTGGTCCAAGGACTTCGGCCCCTGCCATCCATGTGGGAGACCAGGATAGAGTTCTTGGCTCCTGGGTTTGGGCTGGTTCAGCAATGCCCATTGCTGCCATTTGGAGAATGAAGAACCAGATGGAACTTTTCTCCCTCCTACTCTGTCTCTCCTTTCTTTTGCTTTGCCTTTCAAATAAATAAATGCTCCCTGGTTATCAGGTCCAGAGGTAAATTATACAAAATTTAGAATGCCTTGCATTTCATATAGCAACCACAAAAATCATATTTGGGGATCATTTTGGTGATTTTAGTGCATCAAAAAGTAAAAAGCAAAGCTTCTGTTTAAACTTATGCTAGCAACAACATTATTTTTTTTATTTTCAAGTTCATAATAATTGCTGTGAATATGATAGTATTTGTAGAGTGAAATGACATTTAGATTTTCACACATGAGGCACAAATTGGTTTAGAGGTTAAGATGCCTGGTAAGAAGTCCACATCTCAAAGGAAGTGCTTGGGTATAAGCTGACTCCAGCTTTCTCCTAAGGTGGACCCTGGAAGGCAATGGTCATAGCTCAAGTAATTGATTTCCTGCCATCCATTTGGGAGACCTAAATTGAGTTCCTATCTCCTGGCTTAAGTCTCAGCCCAGCTTCAGTCACTGCTGTCAACAGGGGAGTGAACTAGTAGTGGGAGATTTGTTTTGTTTCTCTTTATCTGTCTCTCTGTCTTTCATGTTAGTAAATAATTTTAAATAAATAAATTAAATTTCATTGAAAATTAGGAAAAATTACAACCCAATAATGAGTTTATATACTTGTATATAATTCTTCTCTATCACATTCTTCCTTGATGTTTGGGATGCTCAAAATTGACTAGGTGTTCACTTTCAAGGAAGGAGTTAGATTTGATTCAGTATTTAGAAATTTAGCACTTGCATGAGTTACATTGTTTTGGTCCCCCTAGATATATATAATGATAGAGAACCATAGTTTGTTTCAATCTAAGTAATAAATTAGTGATGTCGATGCTAAGAAGTGAATGTTGTGATGTGGCTGTACTAAGGGAGTTGAGAGAACCAAGTCCCTTTTTTCCTACCCAGACTGAATTAGCATGAAGTGGCATTGCTCTTGTTTGCTTTTGTTTTAATTTGGATGTTTAGGCTGTGAGAGGTATTCTAAAGAAGGAATGAATTAGAATTTTCACAACTCAAGAACATGACTATACTCAAAAAGGTTGAAATAACATTTCTGCTGAAATTGTTGATGATATAATTTACAAAGAGAAATATAAAAGAAAGCCTGGTAAATCGAAGAGGGGAGGCATGATTGGTTCAGTCAAGGGTTTAACCAGAGCAACTTTCATGAATAGAAGCTGAACAGAATAAATTGAATAGAAAGCTTTAACAGTCATCTGCTAAGATAATGATAAACCATATTTGTTTCATGCTTAATCTGTATGAAGCAGACTATGAGAAAGATAGTGTGTTTGAATCCACAATCAGACAAAAGAATATAAGAGAGTTGCTAGTTGGACTTTTTTATTTGTTTGTATTTTTACTTATTTTCCTCTGCTGCGTTTGCTTTCAGGAGGCACATTCAAGGGTGTCCCATGGCTTGATTGGCATCTTATAACACTGAATCATTGATCTACTGAGGCCGAGGTAGCAGGTGGTGGAGACTCGGAAGCATTATTCTGACGCCTCCTCTGATACCTGATTTCTGACTCTAGAACCACTCTAATGTACTTTAGTTTAATGGTACTTACATTGTGATCTTTGAGCATCATCTGGGAAATTGTTAAAAGTGCACATTGTCAAGTTAAGTCCCACCCCATTCTGAATCAGAATATTTGCTCTATGGATATTCTCAAAGTATTCTCATGCTTAAATTTAAGAAGCATGGCTATCAAAACATATATTCCTAAGAATTTATTCTATTATTTGGGAAGGTCCTTAATTTCCATAATTAATCATCTGCTTCTTTATTTCCTGAATTTTGTTTTTTACTCTTTCTTAGAAAATTACCCCACATCTTACTCATATCTACCCTACCATGTCAAAAGAGCTTACATATTTACTATGTTTATAGTTCCACTTATTTGCAATGGACTTTCAGAACATTTTTATTTTCTTAATTTTTAAAGAGTTACTTATTTCATAGAAAGACAGAGTTACAGAGAGAGGGATTGACAGAGAAAGAGATTGTCCATCTACTGGCTCACTCCCCAGTGATTGTAATGGCCAGAGCCAAGCCAGGCCAAACCCAGGGACTAGAACTTTGTGGGTCTCCCACATGGATGGCAGGGGCTCACTAAGAACTCGAGCCATCTTCTGCTAACTCTGGAGCATTAGCAGAGAGCTGAATTGGAAGTGGAACAGCTGGGACTCTAACCAGTGCTCCCATGGGATGCCAGCATCACAGGCAGCTGCTTAACCCACTTGGCCACGGTGCCAGTCCTATGCAGAGTATTTTTGTAGGCTTCACCTAATAATATCCTCAGCTGAACAAGGTCTGTTTTTGGTAAGAATAACAATACAATGTTAATAAACCCTTCCTTGTAACTTCTATTTCCTTCCAAACAAATTCACATGTATGCATATGTACAAGCTTGACAGACAAAGACCAAGATATGTAATCACCCACAGTCCTCTATGGAATCAATATAGGATATTGCATTAATCATGTACATAAACATACATGCCTACAGGAAAATAACATAAGCAAAAACATGACGCATCAATGAGAACTCAAATTTCTGAATGCTTCCTTTAGGAATTGGGGACACAGAACACCTAAACCATATTAAGCAAGAAAACAAAGCACTATGACAGTGTAGTTAAACCAGGCAAATTCACTCATATTCTTTCATTCTGAAACTGTCAGTGTCTTACTGTCTACTGGGCCCCATGTTAATTTACAGAAAAAGAAGTGAAGCAAATAGAAGCCCTCTTAGGTTTTAAAGTCTTGTCACTGAGACAATCCTTTTATTTATTTATTTATTTGACAGGCAGAGTGGACAGTGAGAGAGAGAGAGACAGAGAGAAAGGTCTTCCTTTTCTGTTGGTTCACCCTCTAATGGCCTCTGTGGCCGGCGCACCGCGCTGTTCCGATGGCAGGAGCCAGGTGCCTCTCCTAGTCTCCCATGCGGGTGCAGGGCCCAAGGACTTGGGCCATCCTCCACTGCACTCCTGGGCCACAGCAGAGAGCTGGCCTGGAAGAGGGGCAACCGGGACAGAATCCGGCGCCCTGACCGGGACTAGAACCCGTGTGCCGGCGCCGCAGGCGGAGAGTTAGCCTAGTGAGCCGCGGCGCCGGCAGAGACAGTCCTTTTAAAAAACAAAATAAAACAAATAGTTTTCTCCTTCCCAAGAAACACACACACACACACACACACACGAGGTAATAGGGATCTAATATCCACCCAGAGGTAGGAGGACCTGAGATTGAATCCTTGCTCTCTCACTTACTGCCTTTTTCACATTGGACAAGTTTAACATCCCAGGTCAATGCTTACAATAATAAAGATAATAATAAACACCAGCATAACGGTCCCTGTGAATACTAAAAGAGATAACTCATGTTAAATTACTGATTTATTGCTTAGCACACAGTAAATGCTCACTGTTGGTTACTTGCCATGATAGAAATAGGTACATGAGTTCATTGAAAGAAAAATGTTGGCCTGTGCTGTGGCGCAGCAGGTTAACCCTCTGGACTGAGACGCCGGCATCCCATATGGGCACTGGTTCTAGTTCTGGCTGCTCCTCTTCCCATCCAGCTCTCTGTTATGGCCTGGGAAAGCCGTGGAGGATGGCCTGAGTGATTGGGCCCCTGTATCCACATTGGAGACCTGGAAGAAACTCCTGGCTTTGGATCTGTGCAGCTCTGGCCATCTGGGGAGTGAACCATTGGATGGAACCCCCCCACCGCCCCGCCTCTTTCTGTGTAACTCTAACTTTCAAATAAATAATCAAATAAGGCTAAAAAAAAAAAAAGAAAGAAAGAAAAATGCAAGGGTTTGCAAAAATATATAATCCTGGAATCTAATTAAGATGAGCATGTCAAAGTAATGCAATCTAATATTAGAGTAATAGTACCCACTTTTCTGTATTCTGCTTTGTAGAAATGGTAAGGAGCTTAGGCTTCAAAGGACTCCAAGAGGCTGCCAGTCTTGATTTTTCTAATCTAACACCACTTGTGTGACATTTTCTGTTGACCCGAGATCCGAAGTAGAATGGTAAGGAAAGAGACTGTTCAATTGATATTTCCTGTCTTATTGGCTGCAAATGTTATTTTCACACAACCATTTTTATATTTAGTTGAACAGCATTGAAACTATCCAGATTCCTTGCTGTTTGGCAAATGTTCTAATTGGTTATGTTTTGCTACCCTGGGCACACCATTAGACAAAATTGCAACAAAAGACATCAATAAAAAGCAGAAAGCTTCCCAATTGTTAAAATCACAAATGTTATTAATACTATTAAAATGCTAATTGCTGTTTAGTGGAGATTCAGTTGCAATTCTAAGGGAGGAAATGCTTAGGCTGCAGGATCTGAGGCAAGGATTGTTTGTTCCCTAAAGGGGAGAAAATTCACTTTTGTTTAATTTGTGTGAACAAGAAGGCATTCCAAGGAGGTACACTGAAAAGTGCAGACCTCCTAGGGTCAGAACCACCTTCAGCTTCACCCCCACCCTAGGTGGTCCTTAATTGCTACTACAGACTGCCTGGCTGTAACTTATTGTTTGCACTGCATATGACCTTGGATGCAAACTAGAGCACTATGAATTAATCCCTGTAATATTTTGTGTTTAACATCTGTGTTGTCACAAGCCATTATTCAGAGGACAAAAAACAAATAGCTATATCTCTCTTCTATTACGTTTTTTTAAAAGTCCATTCTATTGCTTCTCACTGATTCCCTAAACAAATCACCTATAAAACAGTAAATCCATTCACTTTTGTTATTTTCTGAAGCAAAAAATCTACAGAATTTAGGGGATGATACAGAAATAAAGTGAGACTTCTTTAA
The DNA here is from genome assembly GCF_033115175.1 of Lepus europaeus. Classification (NCBI taxonomy): domain Eukaryota; kingdom Metazoa; phylum Chordata; class Mammalia; order Lagomorpha; family Leporidae; genus Lepus; species Lepus europaeus. Next base: position 73,548,219 of record NC_084831.1, read on the forward strand.
AAACAATAGAAATTCCTCAAATCTCAGTTGCCTCTACCTATGTTAGTATCACCTTTCTTTTGCAGGATCTGTTTTAAAATAAAGGACGTTTCTAAATCACATTTATGAAAACAAAATGGTATTTATCCTTTCTGGCTTTATTCATTGATGAAATGTAGTCACCCCAGGGAGAAGTGTAGTAAGGCTTTATCATCTAGAATAATACAGAACAGTGTATTGCATTAAATGGAGAATACCTCCAAGAGGAAGTGAGTTAATAAAAATTCAATTACTCTAATGGGAACTTTTCAAAGCCCCTAGGGTTAACACCTACATTAAACTCACTCTCACTCTCAAGACACAAATACACACACACACACATACACATACACAGGTGGTTTTATTTCTGGTCACTCATGTTTAAATCATTCTTTTTACATGAATGCAAGAGATAAAAGTAACAGCTGAAATAGTTTCCATATAAAAGCTGCAAACTAGTTGCTCATAAACATAGTGCGCCAACAGTAACAACAATCACAAACATGACACAGAAAGTAACAGAGTGCGGTAGACACAACACAGAGCACTTGGAGGCACATCCTGTCTCCAGGCTGCAACATTAAGTAATAAACAGTCACTGTAGAGCGCAGAGACTTAGCAAAAAGGCTCTTGATTTCATAGTTCCTCCTTAGCTCTCTCTTAAAGGTTATGGAAAGGAATGATCACCTTGTGAGCCCATTTACAGCATTTAAACAAAAGGAGAAAGAATTTTAACTCTAACACCATGGAAAATACAGTAACTAGAATGGAATGGAGACAAACAATAAGTAAATATGATTTTATGGTACATCCCGTACAGAACTTGCACTCTGTTTATGGTGCTAAAAAAGTCAAACCTTGTGGGAAAGAGAATAAATTCTGAATGATATCATAGTCAGATGGGCTGCTATACAGACTGGACTCTTTTAGATGTTAACCACTAATTGATAATGCAAAGCAAGAAGTGAGTAAAAAGGAAAAGGAATGGTACAAATTTAGTTGGAGAAGGAAGACATCTGAGGGTTTGGCACCAGTTAAAAATTCGTAGGCAAATCCTGCTGGGAAGGGAGTTAACAATTTAATGAATAAATTATTATCTAAACACCAGAGGGTTGAAGGTTAACAGGAAGGACTTCAACAATAATGACTTAAGTGCTTCTATACTTGACACATAATATTTACGTTTTTTTGGCCAGTTGTGTGTGTGTGTGTGAGTGTGTTTGAGAATGGTTTCTAAATAAAGTATGGATCAAATATAGATTTTTTTAAGTATTGAAATTAATTAGGAGGTGACTATATAATATTTTCCTTATGAGGTAGGGTAGATAAAAATAATATAGAAAAGATGTTCTTCTCTGAAATAAATCTGATGTTTACTGACAGTATCGATGAACATAAAGGGTTTTCTCTAAAATGGAGCTCATATCCTTTTCAATTTCTCTGTACTTATTTCTATAACCTTGATTCTTTGAATTTCATGAATTGAGTCATCTTTTCTGTCATTTACTCAGACTACAACCACATGTGGCTCTATCTTGTGCATATGGAATACTAGGAGTGGGAAATAAAGAAAGAAAAACATTTTCATAGTAACCTTACATAGCAAACCTGGTAATGTTTAGTATATGGAAAAATATTGGGATAGAAATATTGGGATCACTATAATATTCCTGACTTTAATTATAATTTTCACTCCCCATAGCTTATTTTTTAATCATTTCACATTGTTATCAAAGGCAGCCTGAATAACTTATACCATGATAGTGTGTGTCTACCTAATTCCTTTAGACATATCAATCTTCCCATTTCTTTAGTAGATCATTGGTTTTAAAGGGTATCTTTCAGCACAATATTCCTATTATTTAAGTCTAAAAATATTTAATTGAGATAATATCATTTTCTGATTCATTCTCAGTGATCCTGTTTACATTCTTTACATATCATTTTCCTGGCTCCTATCGGGTTCTTCCACAGCTCTCATTCCTTTTCTTATCACAACTTGTTATCTTCCGGTCACATTTAAAAATTATGGTCTCTTAGACGTACTGGGGTCAAGCAAAGGGAAGTAACTAAGGGGTTTTTTTTGTTTGTTTGTTTTTTGTTTAATTTATTTGACAGAGTTATAGACAGTGAGAGAGAGAGAGACAGAGAGAAAGGTCTTCCTTCCATTGGTTCACTCCCCAAATGGCTGCTATGGCCGGCGCTGCGCCGATCCGAAACCAGGAACCAGGTGCTTCCTCCTGGTTTCTCATGCAGGTGCAGGGCCCAAGCACCTAGGCCATCCTCCACCACCCTCCTGGGCCACAGCAGAGAGCTGGACTGGAAGAGAAGCAACTGGAACTAGAACCCAGCGCCCATATGGGATGCTGGCGCAGAAGGTGGAGGATTAACCAAGTGAGCCACGGCGCCGGCACTGTAACTAAGGTTTAATGAAAATTTCCTTAGCTTCCCCCAGGCTAAGTGTCCGAAATAACTGATTCTTTTTTTTTTAAGATTTATTTATTTATTCAAAAGGCAGAGTTAAAAGAGAGTCAGAGGCACAGAGAGAAAGAGTGAGAGGCCTTCCATCTGATGGTTCACTTCCCAAATGTATTGACTAGCTGGAGCTGGGCTGATTCGAAGCCAGGAGCCAGAAGCCCCACATGAGAGGGGCCCAAGAATTTGGACCACTGCTTTCCCAGGCACATTAGCAGGGAGCTGGGACTAGAACCGGTGCCCATATGGGATGCCGGTGTTGCAGGAGGCAGCTTTACCCAATTTACTCCATGAAATACCTGATCCTTAAAGTTCTTTTAGCCACACTTGACTCTCAGGGCATTTTTTTTTTTTTTCTGCTCCAACTCACTTAATTGCATATTCCCCAATCAGGCTTCCCAGAGAAAGAAAATAAGAATGTGCCTATTCCATTCACTGCTCTTATCCTAAAATTAGCACAAAGTTCCAAAATAGGTGGGTAAACAACAAATGATTGCACATTAATTATGACTATATATAACACAAAATCATTCACTAAGAAGTTGGGCTGTACTCAGTTACAAAATAGTGGTTTAGAAGAGCAGTGATACTTAACATTTGTCTTATTGTCCCCAAGTCCCAAAGTATATTTTCTATAAATTATTTCATCTAAGAATCAGAAGTCCAAGAGTTAAATAATATCACTATTTTCACTTTATATCCAAGGAAACTGAGCACTTCAATTCTGAATCAGTCGTCATAAGTCAAATTCCCTGTAAGCTGCCGAGGTGATACTGTTGTGAACTGGGCAAACCTGAGTAAACACCAGATGTTTTAATCTAAAAGAAACTAATGAACTAAATCACTGAATCTCCCTTGCATTCCTTATTCAAACTTTAGCAGTAACTACTTCTATAAGATCTTGATAACACCTTAGTAGTCCACATTTCTGCTCTTTTCTTTCAGAGAAGTAAACCTTTCCCAAATGTATCATCTTAATCATTTCCAAGCTATCAGCAAATGTCTACCCCTAGTCACTCATTCTTTAGAAAACAGTTTTCTCTTGATTGTCTCCATTTCGTATGATAAACTGATGAAAGCACACATTATATGTATTAGGTTTTTCAAATTCTTCCTGAAAAAATTAACACATGGTTATTTTAGAAACCTTCAGACTTGTCCTTACAAACCTTGGCTGCCTGTTTTAATTACTTCCTTCTGCTGCCCTTCCTTCTACCACTGACTGGTTACCTCTTGTTACTGAATAGCTCCTCACAAAGCTATTTGATCTTCAGATTCCTCCCGATTACAGAAAATGTAATCTCTTATGTTTTAATTAATATGATTTCTTAGTCTATACCTGTCTTCATAACAAATAGAATTTCTATCTCATATTTCTGCTTATCATCAATAACTTGCTTTATTTTCTAAAAGTTATGCATTTTATTTGTTTGAAGGATGTGGAGAGGGAGAGAGAGAGAAAAAAAAAGAGAGGGAGAGAAAGAGAGAGAGAGAGAGAGGGAAACAGTGAGCGCTGCGTTCTATTGGTTCACTTCCCAAATGCCTGCAACCACTGAAGTTGGACCAGGCCCAAGGCAGGAGACCTGAACTCAATCTGTTTCCCAAGTAGATGGTAGGGACTTAATTAGTTGAGCCACCAACTGCTGATTCCCTGCATTAGCAGGACACAAGAATATACAGTGGAGCTGGGACTCGACCAGACACTTTGATATGTGATCCTAACATCCCAATCAACATCTTAACCAATACTCCAAATGTCAGCTTAGTAATTTTGTTTCTTAACATTTAAATCAGTTATAATTTCATGAAATTTGAATCAGATTCTTACAGTGTCAAATTTAAGTAAAATGTGGTTCATGAAGCAAGGATATTTATTCTTTTTCTGGTTTTGAATTTTTTTACTCTTTCAGTAATTGAGTTGCTTCAATTGCCGTTTACCTACCTTTAGTTTTTTTCGTGATCAACAATTTATTTTGAGGTTATAGATTCATTCAGGACATCTCAAGTTCCCTTTAGTTAGTTTTTCTGGTGATGATATCTTTCAAATATAGGGACTGCTGTTGTGGAATAATGGGTAAAGCCTCCACCTGCAATGCCAGCATCCCATGTGGGAGCCCATTTATGTTCCAGCTGCTCCACTTCCAATCTAGCTCCCACTAATGGCCTGGAAAAAGCAGCCCAAGATGGCCCAAGTGTTCTGGCCTTGGCCACCCATGTGGGTGACCAGGATGAAACTCCTGGATCCTGCTTTTGTCCTGGATCAGTGCTGGCTGTTGTGGTCCTCTGGGCTATACTCCAACAGATGGGACGTCTCTCTTTGTCTCTCCTTATCTCTCTGTAGTTATAACTTTCAAAATAAAAAAAATATTAAAGAAAAAAAACCCCTATGGTACAATGTTACCATTAGGGTATTTACAATGATTCAATTCATCAATCTTATTTAGATTTTCATTTTATGGGTATTTATTTGTGGTGTGTCTCTGTGCGTGTGTTTAGTTCTCTGCAATTTCATTGCATGCGAAGGTTTTTATTTCTACAGCCACAATCAAGATACCCAACAGAACATCACCATGAGGCTCTCTTGTGCTCTTCTTTTATAACTCCACACACTGCCTTCCCATCATAATCCCCACCATCTCTACCCACCTAGTTCTCCGTTTCTGTAATTTTGTAACTTTAGGAATGTTGTATAAATGGAATTATACAACACAAAACTTATTGAGATGAGCTTTTCCACTCACCTCCCTAACAAACATTATCTCAATATGGGTTAAAGGTCCAAATGTAAAATGCAAAACTATGAACCTTGCAGGAGAGGAAACAGGAGAAAACACTGATGATATGGGGTTTGGCAGAGACACTTTAGATATAACTCCAAAGGCAAGATCCATAAACTATCTAATAAATTGGACTTAATTAACATTAAAAAAAGAGAGATGGGCTTTTCACACTCATCACAACTCCTGTGAGATTTGTCCGAGTTGTCTGCATCAGTAGCCTATCCTTTTGTATTGCTGAGTAGTATTCCATGGTTTCAGGGTACTATAGTTTAAGCACTCATTCATTGAAAGGCATCTGGTTGTTTACAGTTCTGGGTTATTAAAGAAAAACTGCTACAAACATTTGTGTATAGATTTTTTTCCCATATGTTTCTGGGATAAATGTACACTAACACAATCGTTAGGTCATATAATAATTGCATGTTTAGTTGTATGAGAAACTGGCAAAAATCTATCCCGAGTACCTGCACCATTTTAAATTCCCATCAGCAATTTGTTTGGGTGATTTGAGCTCTTCCACATTCATGCCTGGATTTCGCAATCACTTACTTTCTTTACCTATTCTGATAGGTATTTAGTAGTACCTCAGCTGAGTAGGAAGCTGTATTTACTTTATAGTTTATAATACAGAGCATCTTTCTGTATGTCCACATGCCACCAATATATCCTTTTCAGACAGTCTGTGATCTCTCCTTCACTTCCTTTGTATCAGGAGCAAAGTTTAGTGACTATATTTTGAATGTCACATTTAAAATATATACGAGGATTTGGAAGATAATAAAGAGCACAGATTAGTGAGAAGAAAACCAAGTGTATAAAACCCAAAACTTATTATTTGTTTCTTTTTGTTTTATTTTGTTTGCTTTATATTTCAGTGAGGTACATTCACTACTACATTAAAACTATTTCCTTCAGCTTAGTATGGGAAATTTGAAATTTTGATGCCCACTATTTTACTATGATTAAATTACATAGCATTTATTGAGCATCCATAATGTGATAAGTATATAGAACTTGGAATTAGACAAAATCTGTTACTTAACAGATAATTAATCAAGATGGCTCTTTTATGTTTTAGTAAAAGCTTCTATTTTCCTGAAATCTCTTAGTAGTACAAAATTCTCTTTAATTTCAACTACTGTGAACCCTTTCTTCATTTTCAATGTCTCTCTTAGGAAGAAAATGCTTTTCTTATAGGCTCAACGATTGCTGGCTATTTTCCCAGCATACTCCCATACCATAGGATCAGGAGATGAGGGGGGAATCTTCCTTACTGTTAATTGTCACATTTAGTCTATTTTATCTCCACCCTTCCTAAATAGTTCAAGCTTTGAAACTCACCACATCAAAGCCTGGTGTTCATTTACCCATTGTTCCTGTAGTCATTTAGCATCCCTCAGGTACATGAAAAGTCTTGAGCTCTTGATTCCATGTCAGGCTAACAGCACTCTAACGGCCATGACCCCAGGTGATTCCACCAGCACTCTGCTAGTTCTAATAATATGTTGGCCTCTCAGTTTCTGGATCTCTTCTTTCCCACTGATCTTTTCTTCTAGCTCCCCTTTTACTCCTGCCTATATTGTAGCCTGATCTTACCCTTTTCAGTAATGAAATTTCTCTAAAATTTTAATTTCACACATCTCATTCTACTATTACATCTTAGCTCTCCTCTCACACTCTTAAAAATTAATTTTAAACAACTTATTTATTTAAAAAAAACCATACAGGCGGGGCTGGTGCTGTGCAACAGCAGGTTAAGCCATGGTTTGCAGGGCCAGCATCCTATATTGATGCCAGTTCGAGTCCCAGCTGCTCTACTTTAATCCAGTTCCCTACCAATGTTCTTGGGAAACCAAAAGAAGATGCCCCAAGTCCCTGGGCCACTGAACCCATGTGGGAGAACTGGAAGAAGCTCCTAGCTCCTGGCATCAGCCTGGTGCAGCCCTGGCTGTTGCAACCATTTTGGGGATGAAGCGGCAGATGGAAGACCTCTCACTCTGTCTTTCCTTCTCTCTCTCTATAATTCTTCCTTTCAAATAAATATATAAATCTTAAAAACAACAACAACAACAACAACAACAACAACATAGAGGCAGAGAATTTTAGATCTCCAATCTGCTGGGTTCACTCCCCAAATGCCTGCTAGGACAGGCCCAACAGTTGACAGCTGAGAACTCAAGCCAGGTCTCTGACATGGAAGAGAGGAACAAAGTTGTTTGAGTGATCTCTGCTGCTTCCAAGGGTCTGCACTGGAGAAACACAGGAGTCAGAAACCAGAGGTGGGCATCAATCCCAGGTGCTTTGATTTAGATGCAAAAATATTAAGCAATCACTAAATGCCTGCTCTCTAGTCGCACACAAAAATACACAACTTAAAAATTCTTTGCCTCCAAAAGATGCTACCATTATTTTAAACTGTCTTTACCTTCTAATAGCCTCTCTTTATTTGTTACCTTGTTTAAAGCCTATCGGCATGCATGACTTGTTTAAAGCCTTACACCATGACTCCCATGCCTCTTATTTCTTTATAGTCATCAGCTAAAGCAAGAATCCTGATTCAGCCCAACTCTGGCTCAGCCTTGATGGGAACATACACACTCTCTTACAAACATATTGACTATTCTTATTTTATAATTATTATCAACCTCACGTAGACCCATAATACTGCCTATCATAGAATCATTTACTTGCTTTTTAGACAGGAGCAGATTTTGTTTTCTGTAACACTGCTGATCAAAATGTTAGTTTTCAAGTTTTGTTTTCTGAAAGTGCATTTGGTAGCAATACCTTGGAAGTATGTCATCAGAGAAAACATCACTATTTACTTATGCTATATAACCTAGTCTTCTTACCAAGACAAAAAGTAGAAAGTGATTTTCTGCCTGCACAGAAAGGCATTTGATTGGTTCAAACTTATACAGCATAAAAGAATTCTGAGTAGGAAGAGGGAAAGGTCAAAAACTAAGAGCTGATAGGAGGATGAAAAATAAGATAGTCTCAAAGTTATTTGCCTTGAGAAAAATAAATACAATATTGTATTAGAAGGGAAGAAGTATGTCACATACAATATATAATTAATACATTATAATAAGATTTTTGATGTACATTGTGCAGGAAGTAGGAAACATCAAGGGTTTTTCAGTATGCTAGGATCTTTCAGTCCTTGCTAGTAACTCCATTAGGCATGTGATCTTTGTCCTTTATTGAATAAAAAATTGAGGCATATTATGTTTATGTAATTCTTATAAAGTAATAGGGAATGCCTTGCTACAAGTATTTCACAATAGTATGTCAAATACATATTCACACACATACATAAATAAGATCTTCTTTAGCCAGTTATCATTTAGTCAACAAGTCTCTTTATTTATGCAACTGTCATGCAAATATAATCATAGAGAATACAAATGAATAAAGAGTACATATAAGCAAATCATCATTATCGCATCTTCCTTTGGAATTTACTGAGCATCGATTTGCTTTGGAGTTCATTATGTAATGAAATTAAAAGAAGTCAAAAGCCTTCTTTTTTATATGCAACATGAAATATGCTTAATAAAAAAGTATATAATTTTTCTCTTTTGGCTTGCTATTTACTATCTACCACCTACCATCAGAATTATATGTGAAAAAGATGCTGCCATAGTCAATGGTGAGTATATATTATATGGTCAAATCATATGTGGATATGACATAGGGATTTAATATAAAGTAAGCTCAACTTAAGAAGGCTATCAAAAGTGTAGTGGAGTTTTGGGCTGCCCTTATGTCTAAATGTTCCATTCTAATAATTCTAATAATGCCCTTTCTTTTTACCTTCCTCTCTCTCTCTAGGTAGATAGATAAAAAGATAGAGAATATCTTTAGGAAGGAGTAAGGTACTCAAAGACCTGAAAGCTTGCTTTGCCAGGAAAAAAGGGAGACACCGGCAGAGAGGACCAGGAAATAGCGGCCAGCTATGAAAGCAACCGGGCATGTTTACTTTCAATTTAAAGAATAACTTTCTCTTAGAGATGTCAAGAAGTAAAATATACTTAATCAAAAGATACTGAGCTTCCTGTCAGGGAAATGTTCAAGTAAAGTTTATTTGACAAGAGGGCTGAAATGATTCAGAGGAAAGCCCAACCTCTGAAGTCTGGTGGACCAAATGAACTTTAATTTCCCTTTCAACATCAAAATACTATGCTTTTGAAATGCGCATTAAAATAACCATCCAAGTCAATAAATGCCAGTCACCAAATAACTCTTAAGTGCTAAGGGAGATTAGAGGTGGAAGAAATAAATAATTTCTATGGCGGAAAAAGGCCTCACAGCAATAATGGGATTTGAATTGGGCCTTCAGGAGGGAAGAAGAGGCCAGGTTCAAAGCATTCCAAAAGACATTTGATCCAAGATAAGAGAAAGCCAAATACACATGGAGTGTTCACAAAAAAATAACTTTCTATTTATATTATTTATATCCATTTTCAAAATGTGTAATAAATATCAGACATTACTCTCACAATGTTACTCTATGATACACAGTCATAGTGAAACTACAGCTAGAACCGCATTTTCTACCTTACTTGCAAGTGTTCATTTTACTCTGTCTTAAATAACATTCCACAGTGGAGGGGGGAGTGATTTTTATTAAATAGTAGTTTTATATGTATATATATATATAATATCTATACATATATATGAGTCATACAGCTTGAACTTACAAAGAAGTTCCAAGTTTTAGATAATAAGTCGTAAATATTTATGGCCCACTATTAAACATGTGTTTGCATGGGAAATACATTTATTTGAAGATCTTCTTTGAGCCAGTTATTCTACAGATGATTAAATTGTACATCATTATGGCTTCCTTTATATGTATGTACAGATATTATGAAATCATTTTGAGTTGTACTTGAAACAATTCACATAGTATCAGTTGTTATTATTGTCTTTTGAATGTTCTATTTTTTCTTAGTATGGGGGGAGGGCGGTCTGTATTCCTTCTCCCTGGAATACTTGTCCCTTTATTCTCTTCAACTTAGTCATCAAATATCACACTACATGTTGTTTCTTCCAGGAATGCTTTTTTGGAGCCCTTCTCAGATTTGGCAAGTGTCCCTCTCATATTGTTAGTGGACATGGCTGAAACAGAAGTTCTTGCCTACAAGTAAGAAAGAATTCAGATGTGAGCAAGGTAGCAGGGTTTAATGGAGGAAAGGTATACATCAAAATGGACAGGCACCTCTCCACAGGGAAGTAGAGACAGAAAGAGAGAGAGAAAGAGAGAGGGAGAGGGAGAAGGAGAGGGATGAGGGAGAGGAAGAGGGAGAGGGATGAGGGAGAGGCAGAGGGAGAGGGAGAGGGAGAGGGAGAGGGAGAGGGAGAGGGAGAGGGAGAGGGAGAGGGAGAGGGAGAGGGAGAGAAAACCAAGTTGACATTTAGACTGGGATTTATAAGGCTGTGGGGTCTACTTCTTTCCACCATTTTTCCTTCCCCAGCACAAAGGGTTTGCTGGGTGGGAAATAGGAAAAATTCCTCCCATGTTTTATTACACAATGTTATCAGAATGGGTAGGCCAGCGGTACTGGGCAGAGAAGATTCTCCTAGGGACCACAAGAAGATTTCAGGGTATGGGCAGAACTTGATATTATAAAACTCTGGGCTGCTTCCAAGGTGTGCTCCCAAGGCTGCTGCATTCCTCTCCACAGGTGCCTCCTTTTCCTTAGGCCCCTTTAACACACAGAGGCTAATTTCCAACTTCCTACCTAACAACAAGCACATCCTATTTTCGTTTCCTAACATGCATCACAACTGTAATTAAACATTTTGTAGGTTCATGATTTGTTTAATATCTAATGCCTTAATAGTCTGAATTCCAAGAAAGCAGAGACTTTTTTCCTCTCCAATTTGACATTCTCAGCAGCAAGCACAAAAACCAGCATTTGTAGACTCCTAATAAATATTTTTTAAGTAAATGAAAAAATGAACCAGGGCTAATGCCTGTACAATTAAAAAAATAATGTATTGATCATCTTTTGGTTTGTAATTATTGTTAAGCAAGAAGTTTCATTTGAAAATAAGTTTTATTGTCGCCTCCCCCCAGGAACTATTTATGGTGATATTTAACAAAATTCTTTTATTAAAAAAAACTCACAAAAGTTAATAGGTTTATTTTTCAGCATACTTTTCATATAGTGACTCAGAATATTGGGGTATCTGACAGAACTTCAGATACTATAGGGTTGTAATTATGCAATAATCATAAGATGTAATTCAATACATTTTTAGGAGAGTAAAAAGAAAAAAAAAACTGAGAATGTATTCCCTTAATGTTGCTATAGCTGACAATATAGGCAATGGCTGAAAAAAGGCAAATAATTGTGTTTACTTTAGATATTTTGGTGCCACCTACACAGGATTGTGGTATAAGCAAGCTACTTCATAGGAGGAGGTTCAATGAAATGATCTTTAAATGAAATCACAGCCCTTTAGGAATTTGCATATAATAAATTTTAAAGGATTTACATGCATGCAATTATAGTCTAATAACTTTTTTACTAAATTCAATTTTTTAATATTCCAGTGATGAATGCTATGACTTTCTTCTATGTTCACATATGAGTTTTCATCAGAATTTTCTGAAATATTCTATTTTGTGTTCATAGTTTAGTCTACCTAACTGGAAGGACAACATATCAGAGTTTTGGGGTTTTAAAGATTTAATTATTTGAAAAGCAGTTACAGAGAGAGACCTTGCATCCACTGGTTCATTCCCCAAAGGGCTGCAGCGGCTGGGGCTGGGCCTTGTTAAAACCAGGAGAAAGGAACTCCATCTGGGTCTCCTGCCTGGATGCAGGATCCCAAGTACTCCTCCTGCCTCTTAGGTGCATGAGCAGAGATCTGAATCAGAAGTGTGGCAGCCAGGTCTTGAACCAGCACTCACAGGGGATGCTGGCATTGCAGACAAGAGCACAACCCGCTGCCCAACAACCCCGGCCCCAAGGACCACATATGCTAAGTCCAGAACTGAACCTAAAGCATGTGGTTCGGAGACTTTCAATGGACTTAATATTTATCACAGTAGAAAAAATTAAACAATTCTTTGCATTTTCTAAGGATCCAAGTAGTTTTTGATACTGTTTAGATTAATAGTAATCTAACCACAGGTGATAGTTCACAAATAATAAAGTTCTCAAAACACATATTCAAAATATCAACATACTGTGTGATATTTAAAGCATTCAAGCAAAAGCATTTAAAAAAATATTTATGGGGCCAGTGCTTTGGCACAGTGGGTTAATACCCTGGCCTGAAGCACTGGCATCTCATATGGGCGCTGATTTGAGACCCGGCTGCTTTCTTCCAGTCAAGCTCTCTGCTATGGCTTGGGAAAGCAATAGAAGATGGCCCAAGTCCTTGGGCCCCTGCACCTGTGTGGGAGACCCAGAAGAAACTCCTGGCTCCTGGCTTCGAATCGGTGCAGCTTTGGCAGTTGCCGCCAATTAGGGAGTGAACCATCGAATGCAAGACTTTTCTCTGCTTCTCTCTCTGTGAAACTCAACCTTTCAAATAAACAAATAAATATAAAAAGATTTATATTTGAAAGGCAGAGAGAGAGAGAGAGAGAGAGAGAGCAAGCTTCCATTCACTGGGTGACTGCAACCAGGAACTCCATCCAGGCCTCCCACATGGGTGGCTAGGGCTCAAGTGCTTGGACCATCCTCTGCTGCTTTTCCAGGCTCTTTATCTGGGAACTGGATCAAAAGTGAAGCATCAGCAGTTGAGCCAGGGATCAGATGTGAGATGCTGACTTTGCAAGAAAACCCACTGTGCCATGATGATGGCCCAGAGGCGATAGTTTTAAAAAATTTGGGTGAGTTATATCTCACCCACAAGTACATTTATGAATTGAAAGCACAATTGGAATGGCATTTGAAATTAGTTTCATGTATTCTATCAGTACTGTCATTCTTCTCAATACACAGATGTCCATAGAGACATAAAACTAGGTCGCAATGTAATTTCCACACTTATAACTAATTAATTATGTGCAAATGAAAAGAGCATTGATGGCAAGAATCTGCCAACCCAACAATACTTGAACCACAGAGGGTTACTTGGCAAATGCTGAGTTTGTCAGTGCTCAAATGATAAAGGATTAAGTCACAGACATGATCTGATTGCCACATCCTATCTGTGAAAACTTAAAAACCATTCTTGGTATTGAAATTGTGATTTATTAATGCATTAGTTGATGGTCATTATTAACCCTATAGAGGCCCACGGAGTCAGTCAATTACTTCCTATCAGAGGATTAACCATGGAAAACGCCTTGGATGTCTTAATCACCAATATAATAAATTTGTATGACTACATTTACTTACAACAAAATATAGTCTAATATGTAGCTAGAATATTATTGAAATATAATGGTGCTATAGGAGATATGGATGGCAGATTAATTCATTGAAACATCAAAGTTATTATAATGGCAAAGCTTTTTATGTGTTGTATGATTATTGTGATGTAGCCATTTAGCTTGATTATTAAATTAGTAGCAGTCTAGGAAAATGGTGACATTTTCCTAATAAAACTTCTCTGCTCCCCACAGATGGTGATAAACAGCATTGTAATGCCATAATTGGGTTTGTGTTGAGAAGATGATATAAAACAAAAGTAGTGCTGAGCTCAATACTCTAAATAATGAAGCAAAATACTAATACTTTCAGTTCAGGTGTTATGTTGTAATTCCCATACCAAATAATTATGCAGTAATCTAAAAATAGTTGTTAACTACTATAAATATAGGTTTTAATATGTATCAAGACAAGAGTACTTACAAAGTGCATCTTTTGTCATTTTTATGCTATGAAAATTATTTATTTCCATGAAATAATCATAAATATATTAATTCATTTTAATTGAATGTAAACGATGTAACACATACACAAGAAGCTCATATTTGCTCAATTTGTCTTTAGCAATAGCTGATAGAAGTTCCTTGAAGAAATATTTTTTAAAATATCAAAATCTAAGGGCCGGCACTGTGGTGCAGCTGGTTAAAGCCCTGGCCTGAAGCGCCGGCATCCCATATGAGCACTGGTTCTGGTCCCGGCTGCTCCTCTTCCAATCCAGCTCTCCGCTATAGCCTGGGAAAGCAGTAGAAGATGGTCCAAGCGTTTGGGCCCCTGTACCCACATGGGAGATCCTGAGGAAGCTTCCGGCTCCTGGCTTCAGATCGGAGCAGCTCTGGCTGTTGCGGCCATCTGGGGAGTGAACCATCGGATGAAAGACCTCTCTCTGTCTCTACCTCTCTCTGTACCTGTCTATCAATCAAATAAATAAATCTTTAAAAAACAAATAAAAATATCAAAATCTAAAGTACTTGTGTGAAATTTTAAAAATATAGCTTACAAAATAAATAACATTTTTCCCCTGAGAAGACAAAGAAATATATTTGACCCTTTGAAAATTAAATCCGTAAAAACTGGACATGGCTCCTGGTTGTAATACAGAAAATCTGGAATAAAGGACAGACACTTTGTGGCAGCCGGCTAAGCCACCCCTTGTGATGGTTGTATCCCATACCAGAGTGATGGTTTTCATCTCAGCTGTTTTACTTTGAATCCAACTCCTGGTAATTTAACCCTAGAGACAGCAGATGATGCTCCATTGACTGGGCCCCTGCTACCCACCTGGTCCCTGGCTTTGGCCTGGCCCAGTTCTGGCTGTTGTGTTGCAGACATTTGGGGAGTGAACCAGTAGTTGGGAGATCTCTCTCTCTCTCTCTCTCTCTCTCTCTCTCTCTCCCCCTTCCCCCACCCTCAATGCTCTGGCTTTCAGGTAGATGAAAATAAACAAGTAAACATTAACTACATATATTTAAAAATATATATAAAATATATTTATTTTATGTATATTTAAAATGGGCTTTATTTTTTTTAAAATGTGAATTCAATGTACTGCGGAAGCTGAGCAGGCCATCAACTTTTATAGTTTCTAAACTGTAAGATTCTGTGTCTCCTGTACCTAAATGTCATAATTTCCCAATTCAAGCTTTTCCTAAGAATAGTACAAGGAAGTATAATTAACTGAAATATATTGTGGATAGCTCAATAAACTATGATAAACCCAAGATTTACAGAGCCAATATAAAATTGCTTCTTAATGAATTTATACTTTAAAAGTAAAAGTAACACAACAAAACAATTATAGTGACACAATAAATGGAAGAGAAATTTTCAAATTAAAAAGAATACTTTCAAGTGAATGTTTAGCCTAATGGTTAAGATATTTGTTAAGATGTGTGCATCCCACATATGGGTCCTCAGGTTTGATTCCCAGCTTTGCCTCCCAATTCCCACTTGCTGTTGATGCAGGCCCTGGGGGGCAATGGTGATGGCTTAAGTAAGAGGGTTCCTGTCACACAAATGGGAGACCCGAATTGAGTTATCTCCTCTTATCTTTGCCCTTGTCCAGCCCCAGGTGTTGGGGGTATTTGGGGAACAAGCCAGTGGATTCAAGTTCTCTTGATATATCTGTCTTTCTCGGTCTCTCTCTGCCTCTCACATAAATAAATAAATAACTTTTAAATATTTGAAGTTTGGAAAAGTAAGTATTCTAGTTTTTCATTCTTAGTCCATGTTTAATTATGAACTATTAGACTGTGAAATACTATTAACCACTTTAAATAAAAACTATAGTATGATTTTGGAACTGTAGTCTTGAATTATATTTGAAGTGGTTGTGAGAAATGGTGTGGAAAGTGTTGAGGGAGCTGATGGAATCAGGCCAGATTTTATTGGACTCTCACGATATAGTCAAATGAGTTAAACTTTATTGCTAGTATAAAATTTGTCTATTTAAATTGATGAAGAATGTCTTTAAAATATTACACATCAAAAGCATTCAAGGTGCTCCTGTCAGAATACAGACAGCTCATATCTACACCTAGAAATGGGTGGTGACATTGAGTATGCTTTAATTGTAATGTAATGAAAATTATTGATACAAATATTAGCTCAAGAAATGGTTAAGGTTTTAGGTGCTGTATGGGAAAATAACATATCTTAGCTCAAACTCTCACCTTATCATTAATATGAGAGGCTTTGAAATTTCTATGATATGCAACATATTTACTGTTGATACCCAACATGGCTTAGTGTCTGACATGTATTAGGTCTTCACTAAAAACTTATTCCTGTCTCACAATAACATAAAGTTTTGTACCTTAAATCACACATTTGCTCTACTAATGTTTAATATGAAGCAAAAATGATAGAAATCATTCATAAGTAGCATTTTGCAATTCTAGACTTCTTGGTATTTGATCTTTTAATAAGTTTCAAAGGACCTGCAACATTTAATATAACAAATGCAGATTTTCTAGAGTTTATTCATTCATTATATGTTTATTAGGATAGCTTGGGTTCCAAATCTCTTTCACTAAGTTACTTAACCTCTTTGCAGTTACATAAAATTGAAAATTATAGGATTAATGAGAAATGAGATGATTATTTTTAAAGATATATTTATTTATTTGAAAGAGAGAGAGAAGGAGAGGCAGAGAGAAAGGTCTTCCATCTGCTGCTTCACTCCCGAGTTGGCCGCAATGGCCGGAGCTGTGCAGATCCGAAGCCAGGAGCAGGGAGCTTCTTCCGGGTCTTCCACGTGGGTGCAGGGGCCCAAGGACTTGGGCCATCTTCTACTGCTTCCCCAAGCCATAGCAGAGAGCTGGGCCATAAGTGCAGCAGCTGGGCCGAACAAGCACCCATATAGGATGCAGGCACTGCAGGTGCTGGCTTTCCTGGCTACACCACACCACCAGCCCGGAAATGAGATGATTTTATGGACATACAGTGCTTAAACTGATATGGGCTGGACAGGCAACTAGGTAGAGTAATGGAGCTCAAGGTACCTGCAAGCCACAAGCCCTTGCCCCATGTAATTCTATTCCACTTGTCAATTAAAATGCTTTCTTTGCCAGATGCCTCTGCTTCTTCTGGGACCTGAGAGGGGAGACACCAGGTGAGTTAAGAGTTATGAGGAATTTTATCGTGGTATCATAAAACTCCCAGGTGGCTTTATGTCTGTAGGGGCACCCCAGCAGTATCTCATAAAAGGAGCTACTGAGAGGTGCTCCCTTCTCTTCTACCAGAGACCACAATGGGATGAGGCGCTGGAGTGCTCTCTCTCTCTCTTGCCCCTCCCCTACCCCTTTCTCCCTTTGGACCCACTCCCTATTAGTGATGAGAATCTTTTTGTATGAGGCAACACATGCGCATGTGTGTGTGTCTGCTTTCTCATCTTTTCTTAAAATTTTTTTTAAGATTGTATTTTTTGAAAGGCAGAGGTACAGAGAGAAAGACAGAGAGGGAGGTCTTCCATCAGCTGGTTCACTCCCAAAATGGCTGCAAAGACCAGGACTGGGCCAGGCCAAAGCCAGGAGCCTGGAGCCAAGAGCCGGGATCTTCTTCTGGGTCTCCCACATGAGTGCAGGGGCCCAAGCACTTGAGCCGTTTTCTGCTGCTTACCCACATGCAATAGCAGGGAGCTGGATCAGAAGTAGAGCAGCCAATACTTGAACTGATGTCCATATGGGATGCTTGCGTACTACTACATTACAATGCCTGTCCAAGCTTTCTCACCTTATGCATAAATTTAATTTATATATGTCAGCATCTAGAATTCCTATCTTTATATATAACAAGCACCTGGAATAAGAATTAATATGCCACTCCTTAGCAATAAAACAATAACTGGCAAATGGTAGGTCACAATATATGCTCATCATCATCATCATAGTGTAATTAGCTATTGATTTAAAGGCATAATGATATTTAACCCTTGATATATCGGCAGTATAATAGATATTAGATTTCCAAAAATGTTTATAGACTAACAAAGCCTACAAACCATTATAGGAAAGGCAAGCAGGAATTGAGGAATCTCCAAGATCTCCAAAATTCCTCTCTTCTAATAAAAGTGACATCAGGCAACAATAAATTTTTGAGAATTCTGGAAATTAACCCATTAACTTGCCCTACTTTCATCCATTTCTTTTCAGGTTCATGGTACTCATAAAAACCAACAGCTTACAATTGTGGTGAAAATGAGCATACTAGCAGCCTCTGGAGGTGCACAAGCACATTTGGAGGTCTTCCAAAGCAACATTCTCAAAAATGTCAGTTTTGACCAGTCTGGAAATTCCCTGGGTAACCCACGTCTCAGGACTGGCCTTTATTAGACCTGACTCAGAGCTCTCCCAGTGCTATCAGTCTTCTCCCCAGGGGCAATTGTCAAAAACTATCAGTAGCGATTGTTCAACATCACACATGCCTAGGGCAGGGATAGCAGAGGAGGGCAACAAGAAGGAACAAAAACATAAAAGGAAAATCTGAGAATGAGATAGCCATGCAGGTATTGATAAACTCTGACATATTCCTGGGAATCTTCAAGACTACATTCATTCAAAGACCTTAGAAGGCCTTGTGCTGGCATCTCCAGCTCATCTCCGGGCTGTGTGAAATCACATGCCTCAACAGGTGGAGTGCTTTGATGAAGGCTACAGCACACATTGATTTCCAGGTATTCAAGGAAATCTTAATCATTAGCTAATCAATCAATTAATCAAGTGGAGATGTCCATGGTCACATATGATAAATTCAGAACAAACCTTAAATAATTCATTCAAGAAAGTCTCTAAACAAACACAACATCAAAGAGCAACAAAACAAGTCTGGGGTCAAAGGGAGAATCTGATTCCCAAAGATGCCACATTATCATATTTAATATGTTAGGTTTTTAAAAAAATCATGACACAAATATGACCACACACACGAGAAAAAAAGAGGTCATTGGAAGTGGTTCCCCAAGAAGTCCAGACTTTGGGCATAGTAGACAAATTTTTTAAATAAGGTACTTAAAATATGCCCAAAGAACTAAAGGAAATCATGTCTTAGGTACTGAGAAAGAATATAAAACACCTCATCACCTACAGTAAACCAATATTTATATACAGACAGATTTTTTTTTCCTTTTGAATAGTCAAGTAAAAATTTGGAAGTTGCTAAGTAAGGTATCACCATGACAAAAGGGGATGTTAGAATTTCAAGGAATTTGGTTAAGAAAGGAAGTCTTGAATGAGGCAGTGAGTGAGCTGAGGTGAGCATACTTCTAAGTAGGAAGGTCATGAGAGGATTTTCCTACTTATTTGATGAGAAAAGGAAAGTCCATCTTCAAATTTTAAAGAATTCTAAAGAATTTCTTACTGCCCTTATCTGTATCTCACAATTGTCTGAATCATAAAAATTTCATATGTAGTTGTTTGGTATGAATTAGAGAATACTTAATATATCTGTGTGAAAGTTTTCACATATCACAGTTTTTATTTATTTATTTGAAAGGCAGAGTTACAGAGAGGGAGAGACAGAGCGAGACCTTCCATCTGCCAATTCACTCCCCAAATGGCTCCAATGGCCAGTGGGAAGCCAGGAGCCAGGAGCTACTTCTGAGTCTCCCCAGGTGGGTGCAGGGGCCCAAGCACTTGAACCATCTGCCTTTTCTTTCCTAGGTGAATTAGTAGGGAGCTGGATTAGAAGTGGAGCAACCTGGACTTAAACTGGTACCCAAATGAGATGCTGACATTGCAGATACAGGTTTACCCACTATGCCACACTCTCAGCCACAGGATCACACGTTAACAGAACTATATTTTCAAATAAACTGTTTCCCTTTTTGTGTTATACAAAATGCTTGTTGATGTGGTTTTTATGCAATGAATGTACTTATGATCAGAAGGTGTGTCCTGTAGATTTCTATCATTGTCTTAATACTCCAAAGTGCCCTAAGTACATCAGTTGAATGGATTGTAGCCTCATAAATTTTAATTTGAAGCGGGATACACAGCAGACTCATAGAATGGCAGATGTCCTAAACAACACTCTGGCCTCAGAATCAGCCCTTAAGGCATTTGGATCTGGCTGAAGAGCCCATGAGAGTATAGTAGGCATGGAAAGCCAAGATATCATGGAAAAAAAAAAGACCTAAATGAATGATCTTTGTGAGTGAGATCCCAGTGGAAAGAACGGGGCCATCAAAGAAGGAGGTACCTTTCTCCGAAGGGAGGAGAGAACTTCCACTTTGACTATGACCCTATCGGAATAAGATCAAAGTCAGCGAACTCTAAAGGCTTCCATAGCCCTGGCAACTCATGACTAGAGCCTAGGGAGATTACTGACGCCATGAACAGGAGTGTCAAATTGTTAAGTCAGCAACAGGAGTCACTGTGTACTTACATCCCATGTGGGATCTGTCCTTAATGTGTTGTCTAATGTGAAGTGATGCTATAACTAGTACTGAAACAGTATTTTTATACTTTGTGTTTCTGTGTGGGTACAAACTGATGAGGTCTTTACTAATTATATACTGAATTGATCTTCTGTATATAAAGAGAATTGGAAATGAAAAAAAAAAAACAACCTGGTGTTAAATTGGAAATGGCATAGAAAATTAATTAATTTAAAAAAATATTATGTAGGATCTCTGTCTTTAATGTGCTGTACACTCTTATTTAATGCTATAATTAGTACTCCAATGGTAGTTTTTTCACTTTATGTTGCTATATGGGCAAACTGTTGAAATCTTTACCTAATATACACTAAACTGATCTTCTGTATATAAAGAGAATTGAAAATGAATCTTTGTGTGAATGGAAGGGGAAAGGGAGCGGGAAAGGGGAGGGTTGCGGGTGGGAGGGAAGTTATGGGAGGGGGGAAGCCACTGTAACCCATAAGCTGTACTTTGGAAATTTATATTCATTAAATAAAAGTTTAATTAAAAAAAAGAAATATATAAACAAATAATAAATACTCTATCAGTTAACAATAAAGGTGGCATACTCTCAAAAAAAAAAAGAAAATGCCATATTTCTTCTTTTTTTTTCTAATTTGAATAAAGAGGGAGAAAAATGTAAATAATCCCACAAGAGATAAGATTTTCATCTATGTGCTTGTAAACACCCAAACAACTTTATTAATGTATCTTTTAGTGTTACTTGTATCAATTGGATTGATTGCAAAAAGTATATGTTTTAATTTTCTGTAGCCATTAAAACCTGAATTGAAATGACTGATACATAATTATAAATTGTTGTATATTAATGCATTACTGTTAAACATTTGATTTTTTTATTTTTTCTATTATAAAGCAATCTGTAATAAATCTATATGTGCATTAATTTTAGCACATTTGTCTTATTATTACATTTTATAAGTTCCTGCAAGACTAATTACTAGTTGAAAAATAGGATTACTGATGCCATAAACAAGAGTGTCAATTGTTAAATCAACAACAGGAATCACTGTGCACTTACTCCCCATGTAGGATCTCTGTCCTTAATGTGTTGTACAATGTGAATTAACAGCATAACTAGTAGTCAAACAGTACTTTACACTTTGTATTTCTATGTGAGTGCAAACTGTTGAAATCTTCACTTAGTATATACTAAATCGATCTTCTGTATATACAGATAATTGAAAATGAATCTTGATGTGAATGGGATGGGAGAGGGAGCGGGAGATAGGATGGTTGAGGGTGGGAGGGAGGTTATAGGGGGAAAAAGCCACTGTAATCCAAAAGCTGTACTTTGAAAATTTATATTTATTAAATAAAAGATAAAAAATAGGTAATTTAACTCTTCTGATATATATTATAAAATCAGCTTACAAAACAGTGTATAAATTTACCCTCTTTCTGGCAATGTATTCTTTTGACTTTTTTCTTTTATAACCAGATGTTGCAAGGAATGATTTATTTATTATGAACATCTTACATTAAAATTTTGGTTCTTCCAGTAAAACTCTAAAGGTATTTTTTAATCTTATATTTCATTTCCTTGTATGGGTAGTAAAGAATGTAAGTAAATTTAGTATGACTGGGCACTATATATTTTTTCCAGCTATGTACTTTCTAATGTTTCAAAACTAAGAATGATGAATACTAGGTTGTGATATCTTTGACAAAATTCCTCATAAAACTCTCTGAGACCATCTACTTGGGAGTTAGATTTTGATAAATTTGTTAATTTGGAGGCAAGTTTTTAAAGTGTTTTACCTCTTGATAAATTAACATTGATCAATAAAATAATTATTTTAATTTTAACTTTCCTTACAATAGAAATATGTATTTTAGTTTTCCTATATTTGAGAAGGTTTTTTTAAGTACCTTCAGTTTTTATTTTTCTTTTATTCATTTTCTTTTCTAATATCATCATGAATTTTGCATTTTTTTCTTTAGATACATAAATCTTGCATTTTTATCAAATGGAATTTTTGCTCTTTTTGTTTATGATTTCATGTTTTATTTTTATTGTTTTTATAGATTTTTTAGACAAAGTATTTGATTATATATTTATTTTAGTTTTTTTCCATAAATATTTTATGATAGAAAATTTTAACTAGTTTATTTTTGGTGTCATTCTTTTTTTTTTAAAGATTTTATTTATTTATTTGAGAGGTAAGTTAGAGACAATGAGAGGGAGAGGAAACAGAGAAAGTTCTTCCTTCTGGTGGTTCACTCCCTAACTGGACACAACAGTTGGAGCTGCACTGTTCTGAAGCCAGGAGCCAGGAGCTTCTTCTGGGTCTCCCACGCGGGTACAGGGGCCCAAGGAGATAGGCCACCTTCTACTGCTTTCCCAGGCCATAGCAGAGAGCTGGATTGGAAGAGGAGCAGTCTGGACTCGAATCAATGCTCATATGAGATGTGGGCACCATAGGCGGATAATTAACCTACTGTGCCACAGCGCCAGCCCAGCCCAGCGTCATTCATTTTACATATGTGTACTTATTGACTATAATAAAATGTTTATTTTTGGATGCAAGGATAACAAGAAGAATGCTTTTAATCTCCAAGTGATTTGACTTTTATTTTGTTCTTTGATTGATATTGCTTCTTATTTTTTACTCACTTGGAGTTCTAATTTTGAAAATTTTGCTCCACCTATTTTTCTCCTGCAAAGATACAGATTTATTGAGTGAAGAAAAGAAAGCTTTGTTCTCAATTCCTTTAGTTTATCATATAATTGGAATTTCATGCCCAACAATTATGTCTTTCTTCTGAATTTTATTTTAAAACTACATTATAGAGATAAGCAAATGGAGACATTATATCTGACCCTGAGATAACATTACTGCAACTGAGGCAAAAAAAAATTTAATTAGAATATCAATAAAAATATCACTCTTTTATTTTTAATCTCTCAATTCTGTTGTAGCTCAAATCAGTTTGCAGGTGAAGTAAAAATGACAAATTAATAAACTCTCAAATTGATATGGAATAAATTAAACAATTTATTTTATTCATGCTAAAAATGCCTTGAAATCTATGTGCCTTTAAATCTCTGTACACTGAAAGCAAGACATTTGCAATTTTACATTACTTTTAGCTTATCCATGCTTTTTTTGGTATGAAGATGGAAAACATGAAATAAATATTATGACTAAAGTTTCCATAATCCACTTTATTTACAAAGCAAACACAATTAAATTATCTTCTTTCAATCTGCCAATTTTCTAAACCATCTTGAAGTTTCAATTAAAATATTGCCAAATTGTCAGGGACCATGCAGTAGGTGGCCTTACCTCTTGGTAATAGAAAAACCTGGCGTGTCAGATAAAATGTACTATAAGCCATGCGCCTGTAACCGCCCTGCCCCCCTCCCTAATCTTGTAGAAGCCATGCGCCTGTAACCGCCCTACCCCCCTTCCCTAATCTTGTAGCTTCCCGTAACAGGGCCCCTTCCCGTAATAGGGCCCCGCGGGTTTTTCTTGATTGCGTCAGCACTGCAGTAGCGAAGACAAGCCCTTCCTCTTTCCCATGCCTCAATGATATATAGTGAGCAGTTCAAAAAATAAAGTTGCAGCTTGATCAGCACTTGTCTTGCTGCCATCCTTGTGTCTCCTGCCCCTCTCATTTCTCCTTCTAGGTACTCGACCCCAGTTGCTGTCCCGCGGGTCGGGACATCTGGCGCCCAACGTGGGGCTCGAGTGTGGCCCTTGGGGCTCGAAGTGCCTGTAAGATTGGAGAAACGCCGCCTTCCAGGAGGAAAACTTGGATCCAAGTGATTGTGCGACCAGCTCGGAACTGCCCACCCGAGATCATCAGCATCGGTCGACGCTGAGGAGCGAAGACGGCGCAAGGTAAGTGACAGCCATGGGGCAGGCATTATCGTCACGGGAAATGTTCATTAAAAGCCTCAAAGATACTCTCAAGACACGAGGAGTTCGGGTTAAAAAGAAAGATTTAAAAGTGTTTTTTGATCATATAGAAAGACTGTGTCCCTGGTTTCCCAAGGAAGGCACAATCGACGAGGTTAAGTGGAATAGAGTTGGAAGTTGTCTAAAAGATTTCCATGAGACTTTTGGCCCTGCCAAGGTGCCTATTACCATCTTTTCATATTGGAATCTAATTAATGATATTATAAAAACCCGGCATACAGATAAAGCTGTCGACGCCCTGGTGAGGGAAGGCGAGGAGACGCTACGGCGATGCTCCCAACCCCCCTCTAGATGCCCTTCTGTCATTCTAGATATGCCCCCTGTTTCTGATAATGGCACCCCAGATGACCCCCCAGATGTGATCGAGGAGCCCACCCCTTCCCTCTCCAACAAGACGGGCCAATTATATCCTGTTATTCGAGACCGGTCAGCCTTTGAAGAGAGAGAGGAGACTGCCCATAGTGCCCCAGATCCCCCTAAACCCCCGCCATATAATCCTCACCTACCCCTTACCGTTTGCGCCCCCTCCTTCCACGACCTTAACCCACCTATACCTGACTTGTCGGCTCTGCGGCAGTCACTTCAAGCCAGGCGGGAGCACATCCAGCTCCTTAAAGAACTAAGAACCCTCGATGATGAGCTCCGCCATCTCGCCTTGAAACGACCCCTTCCACGATCTAAGCAAAATAACACCAAGCCCAAAACCCAACCCCTTCTGGCTTTCCCTGTAACCAGGAGACAAGCCCAAGGCCAGTCCGACCCTACCACTGATGGGGAAGATGAGGATGAGGATAATTCACCCCACCAACATGAGGAAGACAGTGAGGATCCGGGGTCAGAGGGAGAGGATCAGGCCCCCCATCAGGGACCGGGAGATGGACAACCGTCATCTTACAAAAGGCTTAGTCTCAAATTTATTGAAAAACTTAAAACAGCTTGCACCCAATACGGCCCCACCGCCCCGTACACTCAGGCCTTATTAGAAAACCAAAAAACCCGCTGGTTCACGCCTAATGATTGGGATTTTCTTGCCCGAGCCACTCTCAGCGGGGGTGATTACGTCCTGTGGAGGGCTAATTATGTTCAAATTTGTAAAGAGTTAGCTCAACAAAACCTTACTAAAGTCTCATCAAAACATTGGACCCTCAAAAAACTTTTGGGAGATCCCCCGTATAACTCCAATAATTTACAAGCCCAATTCCCTACTGGGTTACTAACACAAATTAGCACTGCCGGCATGGGGGCATGGAGAAAACTCCCTCAGAGAGGAGCGGTCACCGCCTCTTTAGCTAAAGTTCAACAAGGGCCCGACGAGCCTTATAGTGATTTCGTTTCGCGCCTTAATATGGCAGCTGAGAGACTCGTCGGCCCGGGAGAGAGTGGAAGCGCGTTCGTTACACACCTTGCCTTTGAAAACGCCAATCCAGTTTGTAAGGACGTTCTTCGGCCTCATAAACATAAAAATGACCTTTCAGAATTCGTGAGGCTCTGCGCTGGCGTGGGATCAGCCCACGCTATGGGTCTGGCTATCGGAGCTGCATTTAAATCGGCTCACAACCCCTCCGCAAAAACCTCCACTTGCTATGCTTGTAAACAGCCTGGACATTTTGCCCGTGATTGTCCCACTGCCTCATCAACCAGGCCTATGGCACAAAATATAACCCCATCCCCTCCAGGTAGGCCACTTCCTTCCACCCTGTGCCCTCGATGCCATAGGGGTTATCACTGGGCAAATGAATGTAGGTCAAAGACTAATTCTTCAGGCCAGCCCCTCCCTCCTAGGCTGCCGGGAAACTCCCAGAGGGGCCAGCCCCTGGCCCCAAATTATCCAAGGACAAACCCTGGGGCGATACGGTTTGTCCCTCCTCAGGCCCAAGCCCAACAACAAGTTCCTCAAATGCCTCAACAATTACTTCCCTCCAACGAGCAACCCCAGGTAGCGCAGGACTGGACCTCTGTGCCGCCTCCGATACAATATTAGATTCCACCCAGGGCCCACAAATTATCCCTACAGGGGTGTGGGGCCCTCTGCCTTCGGGTACCTGTGCTCTTATTCTTGGTAGAGCATCAGCCACCCTTAAGGGCATTCAAGTTTTTCCTGGCATTATTGACGGTGATTTTACCGGACAAATAAAGATTCTAGCAGCCGCTATTAACGGAGTGGCTGCCGTTCCACAGGGCACCCGCCTAGCACAACTAATTCTTATGCCTTTAATTACTAAAAATACATCCTCAATTTCCTCCAGGCCCCGAGGCATTACCCCTTTGGGCTCCTCGGATGCCTATTGGGTCCAGCCAATCACAAAAAATAGACCTACACTAACCCTTACTATTGAAGGAAAGGATTTTAAGGGCATTCTAGATACGGGGGCGGATGCCACGGTCATATCTCAAGATCATTGGCCCACCCACTGGCCGCTGACCGCATCTTTTACTGACTTACAAGGTATAGGCCAATCTAATAACCCCCAAGTCAGCTCAAAGGTATTACACTGGAAGGATAGTGAAGGCAATCAGGGCACTGTAACTCCTTTTGTATTACCAGGCCTTCCTGTTAATCTGTGGGGACGTGACATTCTCTCCCAAATGGAAGTTATCCTGTGCAGCCCTAGTAACGTGGTCACACAACAAATGCTGCGCATGGATTATGTGCCTGGCACGGGACTTGGAAAAACAAGACAGGGCATAACTCAACCCATTACAACTCCCTCTAAAACAGATAAACACGGGCTCGGATATTCGGATTTTTAGCAACGGCCACTGGCCTTCCTGTACCCCATGCAGATAAAATCACATGGAATACTCAAACTCCTGTTTGGGTGGACCAGTGGCCGCTTACTCAAGAAAAACTAAATGCCGCTACAGCGCTTGTACAGGAGCAGCTCGAGGCTGGACACTTAGAGCCTTCTAATTCTCCCTGGAATACACCCATTTTTGTCAAAAAAAAAAAAAAATCTGGCAAATGGCGCCTTTTACAGGACTTGCGTGCCGTTAATAAGGTCATGGCACCCATGGGTGCCCTCCAACCTGGCATCCCCACCCCTGTAGCCATTCCAAATGGTTATTTTAAAATAATTATAGATCTTAAGGATTGCTTTTTTACTATTCCTTTACACCCTGATGACCGTCCTTTCTTCGCCTTTAGCCTTCCCCGTGTTAACTTCCAGGGACCAATGCAAAGATTTCAATGGAAGGTCTTACCCCAAGGAATGGCCAATAGCCCCACCCTTTGTCAAAAATTTGTGGCACAAGCAGTAGACCCAATTCGTTTACGCTGGCCACATCTTTATATTTTACATTATATGGATGATATTCTATTGGCAGCCCAAAATAAATCAAACCTACTTCGTTGCTTCACGGACCTTACTAAAACCTTTCTCGCCCTTGGTTTACAAATTGCCCCTGATAAGGTTCAGTTACAAGACCCCTTTACCTATTTAGGCTTAAAATTACAACAAAACGAGGTTTTCGTGCCTCGCATCCAGTTTCGCTTAGACTGCCTCCATACCCTTAACGACTTTCAAAAACTTTTAGGAGATATTCAGTGGCTCAGGCCCTATATAAAGGTCCCTAACAACACTCTCTTGCCCCTTTACGACATCCTTCGAGGAAACTCAGATCCCTCTTCCCCCCGTGAACTCACCCCGGCTGCGAGAGAGGCGTTAAACCAAGTAACACAAGCCATCAGCCAACAATTTGTCTCTCAAATTTCGTATACCCTCCCTTTAACTTTTATTGTCTTAGCCACGCCACACACGCCCACTGGAGTGTTTTGGCAAAAGGCCCTCACACCTGGTAAAAAGGGTCAACCTCTTTTCTGGGTCCATCTCCCCACCTCCTCGTCTAAGGTAATTTCTGTATACTCTTCCCAAACCACTTCATTAATCATTAAGGCTCGCTCCCTTTCCCGCCAGTATTTTGGAAAGGATCCCGATATAATAATAGTGCCATATACTCAAGAACAGACCCAGTTCCTTCTTCAAACATCTGACGACTGGGGAATAGCCATGTCAGGCTTTATGGGGATTCTTGACAATCACCTCCCTGATGACCCGGTACTACAGTTTGCCCAGTCCTATTCCTTCATTTTCCCAAAAATTACAAAAAGTAACCCCATTCCAAAGGCTGTCACGGTGTTTACAGATGGATCTTCCAATGGGATGGCCGCCTTCGTGGCAAATAACCGTTCTCATGTATTTAAAACATCTTATCAGTCAACTCAGTTGGTTGAACTGTATGCCGTACTTCAAGTCTTTACACAATTTTTCGATCAGCCTGTAAATATCTTTACTGATAGTGCATATGTGGCTCAATCTATCCCGTTACTCGAAACTTCCCCTTTTCTTAAGACAACTTCTAACGCTACGCCCTTATTTGCACAAATTCAAAAGTTAATTCACAAGAGACAACAGCCTTTCTACTTGGGACATATCAGGGCACACACAAACCTACCAGGGCCACTATCAGAAGGTAACGCCCAGGCAGATGCAGCTACGAGGCTTGCCTTCCCCATAATTATGGGATCAGTACAAGAAGCTCAAAAATTACATAAGTTACATCACCTAAATGCTCAATCCCTCCGTTTACTTTGTAAGATTTCACGAGATCAGGCTCGTGAAATAGTAAAACAATGTCCCACATGCATCACAAGCCTCCCTGTACCGCATTTAGGAGTCAATCCGCGTGGTCTTCTCCCTAATCAGTTGTGGCAAATGGATGTCACGCATTTCCCAGAATTTGGCAAATTAAAGTATCTCCATGTGTCTATAGACACGTATAGTGGTTTTATCTTTGCTTCCCCCCATTCAGGAGAAGCTGCTAGGGATGTCATCTCACACTTTGTCACTGCCCTTTCTGTCCTGGGAAAACCTGCTAAAATTAAAACAGACAATGGTCCTGCTTATGTCAGCACTAAGTTTAAACAATTCTGTGAAGCGCTCCATGTTAGCCATGCTACAGGCATTCCCTATAACCCACAGGGACAAGGAATAGTTGAGAGAGCCCACCAAACATTAAAAACTTGGCTCACTCGGCTTAAAGCCACTTCCTTCTCTTTTACCTCTCCCCGCGATCGCTTAAATCATGCGCTTTTTGTGACAAATTTTTTAACTTTGGATAATAATGGTCATTCCGCTGCTGACCGTCACTGGCACCCTTCCCCTAATACGGCTCCACCTATGGTGATGTGGCGAGACCCCCTCACCAACAGCTGGCATGGCCCAGATCCAGTACTTATCTGGGGCCGCGGCTCAGCCTGCATCCTGGATCAAAAGCAATCGGCACCCAGATGGCTGCCTGAAAGATTAGTTAAACAAGTTAATTCGTCAAACTCTTCTAATATTAACCCTACACCAGAGCCTACATCTGGCCCTGAGGATATTTTCCCCTTGTGTTTACAGGAATAAAAAGACCCGGCTGGACTCTACTGGGACTCATTACAGGACTCCTTGTTATTGTCGGTATTGTTGCCATTGTTGCTATTTGTGTATCTTATCTTCTCTCTATTCGCTCTTCCCCTACCACATTTCCTGAGGGCTCACTGATTAACCCCTCTGAAGGGCCCTAACAAAATGTCCCTCTTCCTTGCTCTCCTGATAATGGCAATCTACACCATCCATTGGGCTCCACCAGTCTTTGCAGGGTTTGACAACCCTCAGGCCATTCAAAAACTCCTTCAACAGCATAACCCTTGTACCTGCTCGGGGGGCATAACAGTATTACTCCCACAAACATCAACCTCCTATGGATCCCGAGTCCTCAATCGTAAGCCTCATTTTACACATGACTGTGGAGATAAAACTGCATATCGGGCTGCCACAGATTCCAAATGGCAGTGTACTCTCAAACCTAAACTAGACT
The DNA here is from genome assembly GCF_033115175.1 of Lepus europaeus. Taxonomy (NCBI): domain Eukaryota; kingdom Metazoa; phylum Chordata; class Mammalia; order Lagomorpha; family Leporidae; genus Lepus; species Lepus europaeus. The sequence goes on from NC_084831.1 coordinate 73,578,610, forward strand.
CTTCCCGCCCTGAGGATCAATGCCCATCAGAATGCAATAGTACTATCCACTACTCTGTGCACTCCTCCTGTTATACTCAGTATCAAACCTGTAATGAGGGGAGTAAACATTTATTGTTTGCCACTATAACAGGAGATCATGGGGGAATATTTGGAGGAGACTTATCGTCTTCACGCCTCAGCTCTCCTCCCTGCCCCCCTAAGGGACAAGTGGCCTGCTGGTACCCTGCAGCCCCTGTGGGAGTGTCTGATGGTGGTGGCCCTCAGGACACACTTACCAGGTTAAAAACACAAAAGATGCTCGAAACCGCATTCGAAAGCCTTTATCCTTCTCTCCAATACCACCCTCTGGCTAACATCCGATCTCGAGGAATGGAAGGCTTAGATGCCAACACCGCCGATATCCTCACCGAGTCCCATAAATTACTTAATATCTCTAACCCCTCCCTTGCAAACAGCTGTTGGCTCTGTCTGCGCCAGGGACCCCCCCTTCCTCTTGCCGTATTTTTACCACTTAATAGTACCTCTATGTTTAATGATTCCTCTAACGCTCAGCCTACACATCCCTTTCCTGTTCTTCCTTACCCAGCTGAAAACATCACTTGCCTTTATAAACCTCCCCTTAATAATTCCTTTGATATTGATGTAGGCCTCGCTCCCTTTTGTACAGATAATGAAACAATAGATTTCCCTCTTTACGCCCCCAATTCCACCGTATTTGTATGCAAGGATAATTTAGCCTATACTGTCCTACCAGCAAATTGGAGCGGTAATTGCGCACATGCTACGCTTTTCCCCAATATTGAAATCATTTCGGGAGATACCCCTGTTCCCATCCCCTCCTTTGATTATATTGCGGGGCGACCGAAACGAGCTGTTCAATTTATTCCTTTAATAGCTACATTGGGAATCTCCTCAGCGATGGTTACAGGTTCAACAGGACTAGGAATTGCGGTCCACAAATATAGACAATTGTCCCAACAGCTTATTAATGATGTACAAACCCTATCCACCACCATTCAGGACCTTCAGGATCAAATTGACTCCCTAGCGGAAGTCGTTCTCCAAAACCGTAGAGGCTTAGACTTGCTTACTGCCGAACAGGGAGGTATTTGTTTGGCTTTACAGGAAACATGCTGCTTCTACGCCAACAAGTCCGGCATTGTTCGTGATAAAATCAAAACACTTCAAGAAGACCTGGAACGTCGTCGACGTGCCCTGGCTAAAAACCCCTTCTGGACTGGATGGAATGGACTGCTTCCCTATTTGTTGCCACTTCTAGGCCCCTTTGCTGGAATACTTATTATACTATCTGTAGGTCCTTGTCTCTTCAATAGACTCGTGGCCTTCATCAAACAACAAGTAGACAATTTGGCAGCCAGGCCAATTCAAATACATTACCAGAGTCTAGCCATGCAAGATCCCATGGAAACTTATCATCCCCTCTCCGGCCAATAAAGTATAGCCAATAAGGTCACGGTCCTTTCAACAGCTAACCTTCCCCCGTTCATTGCTGTCCAGTCGGGAGCCCAGGAAGGGCCCCAGGCCTATCAATAAAATGAGCAGTAAGCCAATGACGGGCACCTTCCCGTACCCACACCCGCCTAAGACAGGAGTCCTTGGGGACTGGCAAGGATATCCAGCGACGGGTAAGAGGTGTTAGGGTTTCGGGTCGATTCCTAAGACAGGCACTGCTCGTTCGTCAAACTTGGCCTAAACCACAGCTATCCTTCTTAAATTGATAAAGAAGGGGGATATGTCAGGGACCATGCAGTAGGTGGCCTTACCTCTTGGTAATAGAAAAACCTGGCGTGTCAGATAAAATGTACTATAAGCCATGCGCCTGTAACCGCCCTGCCCCCCTCCCTAATCTTGTAGAAGCCATGCGCCTGTAACCGCCCTACCCCCCTTCCCTAATCTTGTAGCTTCCCGTAACAGGGCCCCTTCCCGTAATAGGGCCCCGCGGGTTTTTCTTGATTGCGTCAGCACTGCAGTAGCGAAGACAAGCCCTTCCTCTTTCCCATGCCTCAATGATATATAGTGAGCAGTTCAAAAAATAAAGTTGCAGCTTGATCAGCACTTGTCTTGCTGCCATCCTTGTGTCTCCTGCCCCTCTCATTTCTCCTTCTAGGTACTCGACCCCAGTTGCTGTCCCGCGGGTCGGGACACCAAATACGTATTGCTCCATCCCAGACTTCTATTAAAGAAGTATATCACTGTATACCATATTTTAATGAAATGGTGAAATCTTTACTTTAACCTAGGAACATTTTTGAAGAAATTTTATGCATTCTATTACTATTAGCTTGAATGCTCACTATTGAATAGTTTGTAATTTGAAGTAGCTTCATGAATTTTATTATTAAAGACAATTCCTTCTTTACATTTTCTGAAATTGTGACTGCCCACTGCTTTGAAGAGGCAGTTAGAGAGTGGAATTCTGTACAGTGTAAGGGGATGGGAGTGGTGTGAGGGATGGACATTGATTCTCTAGGTGCACAATGCTACACCCTGGCCATTCATTCACTGCAGTTTCATAATGGACAATTCCAATGTTGCATTGCCAGTGTGCTCCATCAAGCAATTAACTTCAGACCTCTGTGTATCTTAGTTCACTTCATTCTCAGTAATATGAGGATGGAAATGTCCCTCCAGACAATCCTCGGCTTCTGCGACACAGGAATTGTGGGTAGAAGAAAACTCAGCTTCCCTGTAGAAGAGTGGGACAATCATAAAGTGCATTTTACGTTTCCCGAGAAAGGCCTCACCAGAATGTATCCCGTCTCCTCAGCGGTGACGCGTTCATTAATATGCTCTTCCTTCGTTTGCCCTTCCTGAAGGCTTCCCTTCTATTCCAGGGATCAATCTCTTCCCCCTAAAACTAGTGTCCGCCAGTTTGTTGTTGCAGCATCTGTTTTCAGGTAGAAGTCAAACTTTTCATTTCCACGTATTTTAGTATTGAACCTTGGTGATCAGCGGAAGACCAAAGGAAAATTACTCTTCCGGCATCAGAAAATTTAAAATTTTAGATGCTATTAACTGTGAGAGAAAAGGTTAACAATTTTATGAATAGACTCACTCACAGAGCCAACTGCAAATGAGTGCCTTTGAATCAATGTAATGAACTTCAACATCCTATTTGCTAACCTACTGGGTATGAATTATAAGATAGCTAAAGATTTGTCAATTTTTCTTGCTCTTTTCAAAAAACCAATTCTTGATTTCATTGATTTTACCCTATTTTTCTATTCTCTCATTTGTTTAGCTCTTTTATTATTTCCTTCCTTTTATTAGCACTGAGTTTAATTTATTCTTTTCCTAGTTTCTTCAGTAATAAACTCATGTTATTTGAGTTCTTTTCTTCTTTTATACTATAAGCAGCTGCAGCCATAAATTTCCCTCCTAACGCTGCTTTCACTGTATTGCCTATATTTTGGTATGTTGTGTTTCATTCTCATTTTCATTTTTTTTTTTGACAGGCAGAGTCAGACAGTGAGAGAGAGAGACAGAGAGAAAGGTCTTCCTTCCGCTGGTTCACCCCCCAAATGGCTGCTACAGCCAGCGCGCTGCACCTATCCTAAGCTAGGAGCCAGGTGCTTCTCCTGGTCTCCCATGGGGTGCAGGGCCCAAGCACTTGGGCCATCCTCCACTGCACTCCTGGGCTACAGCAGAGAGCTGGCCTGGAAGAGGGGCAACCGGGACAGAATCCGGTGCCCCAACCGGGACTAGAACCCAGGGTGCTGGCGCTACAGGCGGAGGATTAGCCTAGTGAGCCGGGGCACCAGCCTTTATTTTCATTTGTACCAAGATATTTTCTAATTTTCCTTCTGATCTGATTTCTTTATCTAAGTGTGTTGCTTAAGTTCTACACACTTGCTTCTTCTAGCTGTCCTTCTGATATTGATTTAAAGTTTCAATGAATTACGACCAGAAAAAATATTTTGGGAGTGGGCATATGTGGCATAACTGGTTAAGCCGCCTCTTGGACAGTCTGTATACCGTATCATAGCTCCAGTTTAAGTCCCAGCTACTTTGCTTCTGATTCAATTTCTTGCTAATGCGTCTGGGGAGGCAGCAGATTCACATATTTGGGCACCTGCCACCCACATGGGAGACCCGGATGGAGCTCTATGCTTCTGACCCAGCCCTAAATGTTGTGGGAATTTGGGGAGTGACCCAAAGGATGGACAATATCTCTTTCTTTCTCTGCTGCTCTTTCAAACAAATGAAAATAGATACCTAAAACATTTAATTTTTTTTTAAAAAGATACTTTGTGTAGTTTCAGTCATTAAATTTATTGATGATTAAAATCTTAATGTGAATGGAAGGGGAGAGGGAGCGGGAGAGGGGAGGGTTGCGGTTGGGAGGGAAGCTATGGGAGGGGGAAACCATTGTAATCCATAAGCTGTACATTGGAAATTTATATTCATTAAATAAAAGTTAAAAAAAAAATTATTGAGACTTGTTTCATGGCTTAAAATGTGCTCTATTCTGGGGCTAGCACTGGGGCTTAGCAGGTAAAGTGACTGCCTGTGGTACTGGCATCACATGTACGTGTTGGTTCAGTTCCCAGCTGCTCCACACACTTGATCTTAGCCCAAAGATCTAGAAGAAGTTTGTTTCAGACCTTCAAGAGAAGTTTTTCTATTTACATCCAAAAAGCCCTTTGTTCCAAGAGGAGCAGAGGTGGGGAAGCAAGACCCATCTCCTTAAAACCCCCAGCCTCAACTGGACTGCGCGCTCAGCTCTCTGCATCTTTGCTGAGTTGCCCGCCTGGCCTGGCCTGGCCTGGCCAGGTGTACTCTCCACTCACCCATGTAGCCCCCCCCCCTCCCCAGTCTGAGGGACTGGGCACTCTCTCTCAGGTCCTGTCTGGAGAGGTGCCCATCCGTCCTTACAGATGTTCCTTCTTAATAAACCTTGCTATTTTACCTCCCACTAAAAAAAAAAAAAAAAAAAGAAGAAGATGGCTGAAAGTGTTCCTAGAGTACTTGAGAAAAATGTACATTATGCTGTCACAGGGTGCAGTGCTGTGTATATTTCTGTTATATCAAATGGGTTTATAGTGTTACCAATATCCTCTATTTATTTACTGATATTTGCATGGTTGTCCTATCCATTACTTAGGGTGATATACTGAAATCTATTATTCCAATGCAGCCATCTCTTTTCTCTTTAATACTGTTGATGTTTGGTTTATATATTTAGGAGTTCTGATGTTCAGTGCATGTATTTTATAATTATTAGATTTTCTTGGTTAATTGACTCTGCTTACCTTTTGTGGGGTTTTAACTTAAAGCATACTTTCTTTTTAATAATTATAACTATTGCTCCTGTTTTGGTTAATATTTGCACAGAGTATGTATTTTCACTTTCATCATATATATATATATATATATATATATATATATATATATATATATCTCCTTAGATCTAAAGTGAGTCTTTTGTGGACACCATATGTTTGTATCTAAATAATGTTCAGTATGTTTGCTTTCAATGGTTTCCCCTAGAATGATAAGTTCTTTTCAGAAGCAAGTACAAAGAAATCTCATGCTCAAAGTCTACATTTGTTCCAACTTTGGAATCTGATATGGAGTCATCAGCAGGCCTGATTTAGGTATTTCTATACTCTGATTGTTATAAAGAGCTTCCCAGCTCTTTTCAAGGTAGTGCAATCTGGAAATATTTTTTTCTCTTTATCAATTTAGATTAATTTTAATTCTGTACCATCTCTTACTTAACAGTGTAAATTGTTTCAACTGAATATAGGACAATTCCCTGAGGTCTATTTTGATCCCTGGGACTTGATCATTTATATATTTCTAGCTATATAGGCTGTGCAATCTCATGTGACCCTTAGGGATATTCTAAAAAATAAAAAAAAAATCACAAAAGAGTTTTTTGCCAAACACAATATGACATCCATCATTCTATATTAAAAATAAGTACAACTTTTAGTTCAACAAGTGTTGAATGCTGGCTCCTCAAAATATCAGAAACACAAAGTGTTAATTGCCAAAAAGTAAATTTATTCCTTACACAGTAAAGGAACGAAGTCCATCTCTTTTGAGCTATAGTAATATCCTAGAGGAGGACAACTAAGGGCATAATTCATTGAGAATTGTAGGTTTGTAAGATAGGTCTTCCATACCCAAGGTGTTGACCAGAAATTGGTAATTATTGGTAATTATCATTACCAGTTGGTAAGAATCAGTGGAAAGAGCAATATGATGGTTTTGAGGAAAGATGTTCCAAGAATGCCAGTGCACAGTTGTCTTTTAACACGTTCCATTCAAGCATTGGTAGATCATTCAGAAAGCTACCATAAGTAGAAGTGAACTGTTTGCCTAGGTAAGAAACTCCGGAAAAGTAAAGTGGTGCGGAAAGGAAAGTGCAGGAGCCGGTTTTGTGGTATAGCAGTTTAGGCTGCTGATTGCGGTACAGACAGCTCTTATTGGAGGGTTGGCTCAAGCCCTGCCTGGTTGTTCCACTTGATTCAGCTGCCCCGTTGATTTGCCAGGAAAGGCAATGGAAAATGGCCCAAATATTTGGGCCTCTACAACCTATGTGGGAGACCCTGATCAAATTCCTAGCTCCTGGCTTTTGCCTGGTCTGGACTTGGCTGTTGAGGCCATTTGGGAAATGAACCAGTGGATGGAAGATTTCTCTCTCTCTTTTTGTCACTCTGATTTTCAGATAAGTAAATCTTTTCAGAAGAGACAGGATAGCAAAATCATATTAATGTGGACAAACAGGTGTTGTTTCCATTCTCAGCATCCTAACTGAATGAAGGTGTGGATAGTTTTAGCCATCATAAAGATTGCTACGGGCCTAAAAAAATTTTGCTTTTCTACTGTGCATTGGAAACAAAGACAAACTACAATTCTCAGCCTCCTCTCCAGTTATATAGGTCTCAGTGATTGAGTTCTGACCTATAAAATATCTTGCACAAATCTCCGTGCACCCCAGTGTTTCTCATCTGGTAGCTGAATGTGGATACTAATTGGCATGTCAAAGATGTAAGTACAAGGTGGCAGTGATGCAGAATGGAAGGAGTTCAGGTGCTTGAATGACTGCATACGGAACACATTTCAAGTTGCTGTGCTGCTTCTTTCTCCCAACACAGTGCCCCAATGCTTGTCTACGAGGTACAGTTAAGACATGGAAGCACTGGGATATATTCTATAGTACTTCCGTTAGCTCATCATGTTTCTGATAAAATAAACATTCTTAAAATGGTCTAAATTACTCTGTAAAATCTGGCCCCTTCCTTTCTCAATACCCTCCTGGCTATTATTCTTAGCCATTTTGAACATGATTTTTGTTTGTTTTATTTTGTTTTCACATCAGTAACTTTTTCTAGTTCCTTTGATTGAAAAACTAGTTTCCCTCTTACACCAAAATATATAGCAGATCATGGTGAAAATGTTTATTTCTGATCCACTGTCTGCTATAGTTCTCTGTAAAAATTATTTTTAAAAATACGCAAATTTCGAACAATTAGAATTTAACAGACATCAAGAGAACATAATAGATTACTTTAACACATTGCTTTAACAGAGCATCAGAGTTTAATTCTATGTCAAAGAGAAATTGAGCTTCCTGTGATCTTTTGCTGTGAGGTTTCCTTCCTTTACCTTCTTTCATATTGGTGACCATGTTTCTGTGTTTCTGTGTGTAAGACATCTTTAAGCATCTTTTGCAGGGCAGGATGAGTGGCAACAAATTCTTTCAGTTTCTGTTTGCTGTGAAAAGTCTTAATTTCACCTTCATTCACAAATGAGAGCTTTGCAGGATATAGTATCAATGTGTTAAAGTAATCTATTATGTTCTCTTGATGTCTGTTAAATTCTAATTGTTCAAAAACAGCTGAATTTTTATTAAGAGCTATGGGTTATTTAAATATGTGCTTTTTTCAAAAATTTGAATATCTGCTGCTCATAAAACTAAAGTGTTGTTGGTTCTGTGTTTAGCTGTCCTCCTATAGGTTCCTATGGACTTTTTCCAGCCACTTTTATTGTATTCAGTACTTTGGGATGGCTCTGTAAACAGATGAAGCCAATAATGTATTAACAGTACCAACTGAGAGAAAGTATGGTTAACTGAGGTTACTAAAAAGAAAAAGCAATTCAAATCAATTGGCAATCTACAAAAAGAGTTAAAGATTTTAAAAGCTATTATTAAAATTGATGTATTGGTCTATTATGCTATATTATATGTGTGTACATATTGTATGTCCACATGGGGAAATTTTATTAAGAGTTTTATTTTAAATGGCTTATAGATAAGATTGTCCATAAATTTAAGCTGCTAAAATCAATCAAAGATACATTTTAATTTGTGGGACCTGAATCTGTGTATCATATGTTTTAGACTTGTTGGTAGAAAGAAACTAAAAACATTTTAGATGGTTGTGCTTAAGTTTACTGGCTAAACAAACTACACCATGTTAGATATTTAAGAGGTGTTTTCAAATACATGATTCTTAAAATTTATAGAAGGCATTGGACCTTCTGGTAAATGTTTTCTTAAGTTGTTATCTAATGGTTGAAACGGTTTGCTAAGTATTCATGTGATATTGCTATTGTCAGCAAGCGATCTAGGACTTACTCCCTCATTTCTCTATTCTAAGCCCAACTTGTTCTTTCATTTCTCTATTCTCTTCAAGGTAGGAAACTAATTCTATTATGAAGGAATCTGTAGGATGCACAATTTAATTTTTAGACCTTATAAAAGAGATGGCTAACATTTTTCTGCAATAGCATAGCCAAAATAAGAACTCAAATAATAATCTCATAGCTAGATTCACTTCGCCATCAGCGAAGTATACAGTAAGTAGAAAAAACCTCCCTTTCAGACCAAAGGGAAAGAAAGTTTTAAAGTGAGAATATAATTTTCCTCATGGGCATTGTCTACCTTAGAAAAACTACTACAGAACATGCCTGTGACTATAGACTTGTAGTTCAGGCCACCGAAGATTAGAGATGGGAAACGGGCACTCCCTTGACTTGCATCCTCTGGTCTGCTTTAACACAAACCAGGAGGAAAAGAAAGCTAGACATCAGAAGCAATGGGTGGCAGGCCTATTAATGGCTGATCTGTACAGTGATCTGCCCTCAAGGAGACCCAACAGGCCAGTCCACTGCAGTGGTTTCCAATGTGGTAAGCCTGGGCTTCAGCAGAAGTCAGCTTGTGAAGAGCCCTGGCAGCTCTGCCAAGAGTTGGATCACTGGTAATGGACCTGCCCTGGAGTCGAAGGATGCCCAGGTCAGAGCCACAGATCTTATTGGCTCTAAGCTGAAAAGCCCTTCACTCAGCCCAACTTCCAAAGTGACCACTGCAGCTGAGGGGATGGTCAAGTAGGGTCAGCAACATTGCAGGCAGAACTGTAAATTTCTTGTTAGAGATGCCACCTGCCTTTACCTGGCCAGCTCTCCTCCCAGGCCAGCCAAGTAATGAAAGTCAACAGAGTGCCTTCCCCTAGGAGGTTCACACCTCCCTTAGGACATACCCCATGTGAAGAGATAGATAGATCTGGGCCTCTGAATTTACAAGGCCTAAAGCCCAACAGATTATTATCAAGCCCCTTCTATCAGGTTCTATTTGCCTCTCAATCAGAAAACTTAATTGTAGCTTAGACAGCACCTTTCTTAGCTCCTCTAATAATGACTCTGTCCTTTGTTCTAGGCCCTGTCTAGTGCACTTGGGCCTCATTCCTTTGTAATCATAACCTCTACTCTACCACCAATGGCTCTACTCCCAACATGTGTGTACTGATGGTCCTCTTCCCCACTTAATGCTGCATAATTTTTCAAACCTGGTAAATGCCACTCTTAGGATCATTGGTTACTATCCTCACTCTGTCTTTTATGACCTTGTCTAAATATGATCAGAGTCGGTGAACTTGGAAGGCTTCCATAGCCTTGGCAACTCATGACAACAGCCTAGGATGGTTACTGGCGCCATAAACTAGAGTGTCAATTTGTTGGGTCAACAACAGGAGCCACTGTGCACTTGCTCCTCATGTGGGATCTCTGTCCTTAATGTGCTGTACATTGTGATTTAATGCTATAACTAGTACTCAAACAGTATGTTTCACTTTGTGTTTCTATGTGGGTGCAAACTGTTGAAATCTTTATACTAAATTGATCTTCTGTATATAAAGAGAATTGAAAATGAATCTTGATGCAAATGGAAGGGGAGAGGGAGCGGGAGGGGGGAGGGTTGCGGGTGGGAGGGAAGTTATTGGGGGGGGAAGCCATTGTAATCCATAAGCTGTACACTGGAAATTTATATTCATTAAATAAAAGTTAAAAAAAAATACGCAAATTTCAATTATATATGTTTTATTAAACACATTTCTCTCCAAGTAAAATGTGAAGTTTATGAAAATGAGGACTAATTAAATATTTATTATTATATACCTCATAACCTTCATAGTAAACTATTTGGAAGAAGGAGAAGGAAGGAAGTAGGAAGGCATGAAGAGAGTAGGGAGGAGGAATGAAGTAAACTGAATGAAAGCCTTAGCTGTACCCAACTAGCCACTTACACTATAACTCAATATAACCTTCTTCTTCTTCATTCTATACCCACCTTCTTATTTCCAAGATCTGTCATTAAACTAGATGAAATGACAGCATTATTTCACAAGACCTCAAAAATCTATTTTCAACTATCTGCATCAAGAAATGCATATATTTGCAAACTCCAGTTTGATCTGGGATTATTGTTAAAAAGAATTGCTCCTAATCTGTGGTAACCATGCATCTTCTTTTGCCTGAAAGATTCGGGGATTTCCTGTTGTAAGTGTTCACAGCACTCCTTTCAATCTCAACAGTGTCCTGAGTTATAGAAATTTTATGGTCACCATACTGATGCTTACCTATAATGATGCAGTTATGTTGAATAAATGATAATATATGACTTTTTCAGTACAAACTTTGCATTTGGAGCGTGCACCGAGTCATAAAATACTAGTACCTATATTAGCTGACGTAGCTTAGCCTTTGGGAAACATCATAAAATTCTTTAAGCCATGTAGTTATCAGTCAGTTATAATAATTATATGACATATATACTTAAGAAGTTGATGAAACTTCCTAAAGGGCTAATTTACTTTTCAGGCATGATTAATATACTGAAATAATCTTCAACAATAATTATGATAACAATCAGTCAAAGAGGGAATTAAATACTTATGATAATGTTACTATTTTGTGTTTATAAGAATTCTCTTAGGACTATACCTTTTACAAACTCAAATGTAGTTTCAAATACACCATGACCTACCCTTTAAATATCTCATTGCATTTCATACATGTGTAGGACAGTAACAACATGGAAGGAAGTGAGTGCACCTATATTTTGAATGTGTCTAATTGGTGCAAACACTATGGAAGATATAAAAAGAGTATAATCCTACATTCAGCCTATTATCGTGAAGCACAGAAGAGATAATAAAGATATCTGAAGTGTGTATAGGAAATAAGGAGCAACAAGATTTAGAGATATGAGATCTACTCATACGACCTGTATCAGAGTTTACACAAGAACTGTTTTGCCAAAGTGTGGTAATATCAGACACAGAGCAGGAAGAAACCTCAAAGATCATACCATTGTTTATTCAGAGGGAACTGGAAACCAACCAGATGTAGGATATGATGGGTTTTTCCAAAATACTAGTATCAGTAGCCACACAAATATCTCAACCTTTTGATGTTTACTTATAGTTACTTCTACCAAGAGGTGAGGTCCAGTTTGCCAAACTCTTTCTGACCCCAGTCCTATGGTTTTGTTTACCCATTATAACAATAGTAAAGTCAACAATAGGGAAGATTTGAAAAGTGCTGGCTCATATGTTTTCTTTCTTGAAATATTGTTATCCATATGAAAATAAGCTCAGGTTAGTTTACATCAGGATAAGCAGTAAAAAGGAGCAAGCTTAAGTGGTTCTAGGTGAGGCTAAAACAAGCCACTGGCCCTCCAGCTGAACTGTCATGGGGTTGTGGTCACATGTGTGAGCCCACAGAGGATCAGTCAAGCCAGGCCCAGAGCACAAGAACCATTCAGATGACACAGTGGCTCATGAGAAATAATAAATGGAGGCTTTATGCCACTAAGAATATTTTAGGTTATTTTATAAAAAAGGTAACTGATACACTGGAGTGAAAGAGGGCAAAGTCAAATAGGAATGGAAGATTTTTACATTTGCTAAATGCTTATAATTTCAATCTTCTGATTATTATGGCCTTTATAAGTATTTTCTACCACATGTGGATATTAACTGTTCATAATCTCTAGAATGTAATATGACAAGGAAGTTGGATTGCTGGTATCTGAAGCTTGAATTTTGCTCATTTAGTTTGTGTGATTTATTATCGTATAAATACATATCTTTGAGAATAATGTCTTGTTTTATGAATTACTGCATATTTGTGAGAAAACAGAATGGAGAAGAAAATGCAGTGTGGTTCATTTCTGAAAAAAATTTGTTACTTACCTAATTGAATGTCACCTGATGTGAATTATGTAGCTAAAATCATAGTCAAACAGAATACTACACCAACTCTACAATTTGTAGTCAGTTCAAATTAAAAAAAAAAATACTAAGTGGTAAGTCCTGCAGTAACATTGGTTTTGGACAGATATTTTTAAAGTAATCAATAGAGAGAAGTTTTTATTTTTTTTAATGGAATATGCCTGACATTGCAGTAGTGCAGTGGGTTATGCAACTGGTTGCAATGCCTTCATCCTATATCAGAGCTGCCATTTGAGTCCTAGCTACCCCACTTCCAATCTGACTCCTGGCTAATGCATCAGGGAAGGCAGAGGAAGGCAGTCCAAGAACTTGGTCCCCTGCTATAGCAGGGTGGAGTTTTGGATCCTGGCTTCAGCCTGGTCCAACCCCAGTTATTGTGGCCATTTGGGGAGCAAACCAACAGATGGAAGATTTCTCTCTCTCTCTCTCTCTCTCTCTCTCTCTCTCTCAAGCTGTCTTTTAAATAAAAAATAAACAAATGAATAAATAAAGGAATTTTTTAAAGAAAGAACCAAAGGGTTGATGTTGTGGCATAGTGGGTTAAGTATCCATCTATGGCTCTGGCATCCCAGGTGGGCACCGATTTGTGTCACAGTTGCTCCACTTCTCATCCAGCTCCCTGTTAACTGTCCTGGGAAAGCAGTAGAAGATGGCCCAAGTCCATGGGCCCCTGTTTCCATGTGGCAGACCTGGAACAAAATCTTGACTCCAGGCTTCAGATCTGCCAAACTCTGGCCGTTGCGGCTAATTGGTAAGTAAATCAGCAGATGGATGATCTCTCTCTCTGTTTCTCCCTCTCTGAGTATGCAACTCTGCCTTTCAAGTAAACAAATAAATCTTTTTTCTTAACTTTTATTTAATAAATATAAATTTCCAAAGTACAGCTTATGGATTACAATGGCTTTTCCCCTCCATAACTTCCCTCCCACCCACAACCCTCCCCTCTGCTGCTCCCTCTCCCATTCCATTTGCATCAAGATTCGTTTTCAATTATCTTTATATACAGAAGAAAAATTTAGCATATATTAAGTAAAGATTTCAACAGTTTGCACCCACACAGAAACACAAAGTGTAAAATACTGTTTCAGTACTAGTTATAGCATTAATTCACATAGAACAACACATTAAGGACAGAGAGCCTACATGAGGAGTAAGTGCACAGTGGCTCTTGCTGTTAACAAAATTGACACTCTTGTTTATGGCGTCAGTAATCTCCCTAGGCTCTCGGTGAGTCGCCAAGGCTATGGAAGCCTTTTGAGTTCGCCACCTCCAATCTTATTTAGACAAGGTCATAGTCAAAGTGGAAGTTCTCTCCTCCCTTCAGAGAAAGGTACCTCCTTTTTGATGGCCCATTCTTTCCACTGGGATCTCACTCACAGAGATCTTTCATTTAGGTTGGTTGTGTTTTGTTTGTTTGTTTTTGTTTGTTTGTTTGTTTGTTTTGAAAGTGTCTTGGTTTTCCATGCCTAAAATACTCCCATGGGCTCTACAGCCATATCCGAATGCCTTAAGGGCTGATTCTGAGGCCAGAGTACTATTTAGGACATCTGCCATTCTATGAGTCTGCTGTGTATCCTGCTCAGCATGTTGGATTGTTCTCTCCCTTTTTAATTCTTTCAGTTATTATTAGTAGACACTAGTCTTGTTTATGTGATCCCTTTGACTCTTAGACCTATCATTATGTTCTGTTGTGAACCAAAATTGGTCACTTTGACTCGTGAGATGGCATTGGTACATGCCACCTTGATGGGATTGAATTGGAATCCCCTGGCACATTTCTAACTCCACCATTTGGGGCAAGTCCGATTGAGTATGTCCCAAATTGTACATCTCTTCCCTCTCTTATTCCCACTCCTATATTTAATAGAGATCACCTTTCAGTTAAATTTAAACACCTAAGAATAATTGTGTGTTAATTAAAGAGTCCAGCCAATAGTATTAAGTAGAACAAAAAAATACTAAAAGAGATAAAGTATTAAGTTGTTCATCAACAGCCAGGACAAGGGCGGATCAAGTCATTGTTTCTCATAGTGTCCATTTCACTTCAACAGGTTTCCTTTTAGGTGTTTGATTAGTTTTCACCACTCAGGGAGAATATATGATATTTGTCCCTTTGGGACTGGCTTATTTCACTCAGCATGATGTTTTCCAGATTCCTCCATTTTGTTGAAAATGACCGGATTTCATTGTTTTTTTACTGCTGTATAGTATTCCATAGAGTACATATCCCATAATTTCTTTACCCAGTCTACTGTTTATGGGCATTTAGGTTGATTCCAGGTCTTATCTATTGTGAATTGAGCTGCAATAAACATTAAGGTGCAGACAGCTTTTTTGTTTGCCAATTTAATTTCCTTTGGGTAAATTCCTAGGAGTGGGATGACTGTGTTATATGGTAGGGTTATATTCAGGTTTCTGAGGAATCTCCAGACTGACTTCCATAATGGCTTTACCAGTTTGCATTCCCACCAACAGTGGGTTAGTGTCCCTTTCTCCCCACATCCTCTCCAGCATCTGTTGTTGGTAGATTTCTGCATGTGAGCCATTCTAACTGGGGTGAGGTGAAACCTCATTGTGGTTTTGATTTGCATTTCCCTAATTGCTAGTGATCCTGGGCATTTTTTTTTCATGTGTCTGTTGACCATTTGGATTTCCTCTTTGGAAAAATGTCTATTGAGGTCCTTGGCCTATATCTTAAGTGGGTTGTTTGCTTTGTTGTTGTGGAGATCTTGATCTCTTTGTAGATTCTGGTTATTAACCCTTTATCTGTTGCATAGTTTGCAAATTTTTTTCCCATTCTGTCAGTTGCCTCTTCACTTTCCTGATTTTTTCTTTTGCAGTAAAGACACTTCTCAATTTGATGCAATCCCAAATGTTAATTTTGGCTTTGACTTCCTGTGCTTCTGGGGTCTTTTCCAAGAAATCTTTGCTGGTACCTGTATCTTGCAGGGTTTTTCCAATGTTCTCTAATAATTTTATGGTGTTGGGTTGTGGATTTATGTCTTTAATCCATGTTGAGTGAATTTTTGTGTAAGGTGTAAGGTAGGGGTCTTGCTTCATGCTTCTGCATGTGGAAATCCAGTTTTCCCAGCACCATTTATTGAATAGACTGTCCTTTCTCCAGTAATTGGTTTTGGATCCTTGATCAAATATAAGTTGGCTGTAGATGTTTGGATTGTTTTCTGTTGTTTCTATTATGTTCCATTGGTCTATCCATTTGTTTCTGTACCAGTACCATGCTGTTTTGATTACAACTGTCCTGTAGTATGTTTGAAATCTGGTATTGTGATGTCTCCAGCTTCATTTCTTTTGTACAAGATTGCTTTAGCTATTCAAGGTCTCCTGTGTCTCCATATGAATTTCAGCATGATTTTTTCCAGATGTGAGAAGAATGTCTTTGGTATTTTGATTGGTATCACATTGAATCTATAAATTGCTTTGGGAGAAAGGACATTTTGATGATATTGATTCTTTCAATCCATGAGCATGCGTGCTCATGGATTGGAAGAAATGAAAAAAAATAAATCTTTAAAAAATCCAACAATCGGGCATTTTTTAGAGAATACATGATATTTTAAAAAGGATTCTTTTTTTTTTAACTTTTATTTAATGAATATATGGAACAGAACTATATAATGGCTATGTTTCATTTTTCTGTGTTTTATTAACCAATGGAATTGTTCCTCATACAGCTGAAAACAGAACTGCATACGACCTAACATTCCCACTACTGAATATGCATTGAAGGGAAGCGAAATCAGTCTGCCAAAAGATCTCTGTACTCCTATGTGTAATGCAGCACTATTCAGAATAACAAGTAAATGGAAACAACTGACATGTACATCAACTGGTGAGTGGATGTTGTGTGTACACAAATGGAATACTATTCAGTTAGAAAAATGATAAAATTTTGCTGTCTGTGATAACACGGATGGAATTGGAAATCATTATGGAAAGTGAAATAAGCCAGAGACAGAAAAAACAAAGCAGTCATGTGCAATTCTGAACAGTTGATTTCGTTGAAGTTGAAAATACTACAGTGGTTACCAGAGGCTGGGGAGATTAGGGGGCAGAAAAGGATAGGGAAAGTTTTACCACAGGGGACTAGGTTATAGTTAGAAATGAGAAATAAGTCCTGGTGTTCTTTTGCGCAGTAGGATGACCATAGTTCATGATGATATTGTGCGTACATTAAAAAAAAAATGTTAGAAGAGAGGATTTTAAATGTTTCTCCCACAATGAAATTATCTTGAAGAAATAGATGCTTACCTTGATTTAACATTATAAAAAAGTATATGTATTGAAACATCATGTAATATTCCATAAATATGTACAACTTTTGTATCAATTAAAAATAAATAAATAGAAATTTAACCTTTCTCAAAATTTTTTTTCAAAATATTGTATTAGTTTATATAGCCTACAAGGGAGTATCTCGGTTTTATTATTTGTTTACTTGAAAGTTTAGAGTTTGTAAGCCCAGGTTAGCTTACATCAGGATAAATAAAAAGAAGCAAGGTTAAGTAGTTCTAGGTGAGGCTAAAATGAGCTTTTCAGCCTCCTCCTGAACTGTCATGGGGTTGCAGCCACATGTGTAAGCTCACAGAGGATCAGTCAAGCCTGGCTCAGAGCACAAGAACCATTCAGATGACACAGTGGCGCTCTCTCTCTCTCTCTCTCTCTCTCTCTCTCACACACACACACACACACATATACACACAGAGCTTCCATACATTGGTTAATTTCCCAGATGACTGCAACAGTATTGGCTGGGCCAGGACAAAGTCAGGAGCCAGGACCTTCTTCCAGGTCTCCTACAGGGGTAGCTGGGGCCATTTTCCACTGCTTTTCCCAGGCCAATAACAGGGAGTTGGAGTGAAAGTGGAGCAGTTGGGACATGAACTGGTACCCATATCGGATGCAGGTGCCTCCGATTGCGCCTTTACCAGCTATGTCACCACTCTGTAATTTAACAGTCACTCTAAGTCTTAATTTGAATAATAAATTGTTTCTGCATAATTTTTCCAATTGACTTGATAAAGTATTAATATGTCATTCTTCACTAGTTACAATTGTGAAGTGTAATTTCAGTAGTTCAGTATTCAGAGCATTGAGAAAAGCCATGCACACTCTAATTCCTTCACAATCAACCGAGGTCTGTTCAATGATAGACATGCTATTAATCTCCAATACTAAATATTATCTTCTAAGGAAATTATGGCATAAAGTTAATAATTAAAATTCCAAAATTTCATTTATCTGTGCTAAAATACAAGGTTCTTGATCTTTCTTATTCTGGTTACTTTCCCCAAAAATGGGACAAACACTTTATGTGTTTTGAACAGTGATTTGATTCTCTTTGTCTATAAATTTTTTAACTCTTGCAAGTTCTATAAATGAAAAGAGGTCATTTTCCAGCATAAAAAATGTCTTTTCTTTCTTTCAATACTATTTGAATTGTTTGGTTTGCATTTAGGCTGTCAGATTTAACAAGGCTTAAAAAATCACTGGCTCAAAAATCATTGGCTTAAAAAATAGTGGATAGTGATAGTGGACAGATTTTCTTTCCTTTGCACTTGGGGAAAGTGTCATTACAACTTTGAATGACTTTACATGTTAATAATTTACCATGTTATCAATGAATGGTTGGATAACTTATTTTTAATATTAGAATACAGTTATCATTAAAGTGTCTTTAAATTTTGACACTTTAAATGCCTGACCTCTATTTGAAAGTTTTTAAATAATATTATTAGTACTCCGATTCAAATTAAGATCACTGACTCTCATGAACTTACAAATTTATAGGAAATTTGTTTTATCTCCTCTGCAGATATTTGTGGACTAAGTGTTATGGTACAGGATCAAAACTTAAAAAAAATACATCACGGGTCTGAAAAGTTTCTGCTTAGATGCCTGAAACTTCTAAAAAGACTGTCACGAAAGATAAATTATAGACTGAGAAAAAGTATGTTTGGGTATAGTTATGGTTAGAAATAATACCAAACAAAATGAAGGGAATTCATTTGATGTATTGAGCAAGCAAATGGAACACATAAAAGTCAAAATACCTTCCAGGCTAATTGACAGATTTGTTAATGGTCTCTCACCACATTCAACACTTTCCAGCTCCTAGTAAAAAAGCCAATTCTCTTCCCCAGAGTAATTTGTGGTTCATTAACTTTCAGTTGGTTAGAAGTAAAAAATTACTGGAGGGTCAGGTAGGTTTATACCAGTTTAAGAGAAACAATTATTAGAAAAAAATGGTTTTAAAGGATTAAGTTTTTATTGTTCAGTAAACCTCCTTGAATTAACTTTCAGTGCAGTTTTAGAATGTACCAAGTATTTGTTGAACGAGGAGAAAGTAAATAAATAAATCAATAGAAAGGTTTTACATGAAATTACAGGAAAAGCTGAATATTGTCCCTGAACATTTGCTATATTTTGGCCTCATTAATGACTTTTCCTTTTCCGCTTATAAATATACCCAGCCTCAAAATCCCAAGAAAATGAAATATTTTAAACAAGAGATAACTAATTGTTCAAATTTGTTCTGTTGTTCCATCAATAAAATCAAAGTGTATTTTTGCCTCACAGTTCCCAGAATAGTATTGAATAGATATGCATGATTTTAGGCCTGATAATGCTCACCACCTTCATACCTGCAGCTTAGAGTGTTAATGTTGACTGCTGATAGTTAAAAGATAAATCAAAGTCAAATTATGGAAAAAGGGCAATGGAAGTACTGAATTCAATGAAGTTATACCTGTGGGAGATAGGATCAAATGCAGCCTAGCTAAGATTTAAAGGTCAAATCTGTGTTGCTTCAGTTGAGATCCAGCTGTGAAAAGTGTGATGAATTAGTGGTGAACAAAGGAATAGTGTTTTTTCTTATTGTTGCATTTATCTCCGGGATTACCTTGATTGGCAGAAAGGCTTAGGAGAAAAGGTTTGCCAAGCTTTTTCTCTTTTGTCTAATTTTGACAAGAAAGTGATAAGGAATTTGAAGACATCTATACCTCCAAGTGAACAGAGTAGGACCCTAGAGAAAACAAAATTACCAAAAATATTTGATAACACAAATACTTCCGATGACATGCAACAATTTAGGCTTTAGCAATTTCTGAATCCTTTAAAGTATCCATTCGGCCATTAACAAGTTTTACTTGAATGCCAGTAATTAACCAGCAGTGAGAATGGTAAGGAGTTAATACAATCTAACTTTCTTTTTACTAAGTTTGAAAATGTTGAGAATTATATAAAGAAATGAGTGTAAAAAGAAACTTGGTATAATGCAAGTATGATGTAATTAGGAAATCAATATTGAAACAAAGTTAAAGGCAATGATTTTACTTCTTTACTAACCAATAAAAATGTTTAGTGAGTAAATCAATACACTTAAGTCACTGATATGGTTAACACTTTACTGGATCCTTGAGATAAATCAGGTATGTTAGAGCTTTGGGTTACTTTTGTGAGAATTAATCTTGGTCAGATAGTTTTGATACATTTGTAATATACTAAGCAAATGTTTTAAATAAGGTTTTGTTTGCTTTCTCCTTTTCAAAGTTTCCTTTGATAAGTCAGATATAGATTAAAGAAAAATCTCAGCAAAATAAGATATAATAAGCATGTTTAAAGGCTGACTACAATAATGTTGCTTTCCATTACTTAGATTTGCAGTTTGGTGAAATTAGCAATTTGGTGTAATACATAGCACTACTGGTAAAATGAGAAACTATAAATTGAGCTGTTTACATTTAGTTATTTCGCATTTCCCAATAAGAAGAATGAACCAAAACCTTGGAAATCATTCTTCTAGATATAACAAAACAAAACAAAACAAAACAAAAACTCCTTTAAGCTATAAAAGAGGTTAAAACATGTTAATAAATATGTAAATTACCTTTGTGTTTGTAAGAGAATTCATAAAGTAATGAATACAATTGAAAAGCAGAGTTTAGTCTGAAACAATAACAAGCTTACCAAGTTTACTATATACTAAGCACTGTTTTAATGGTTTATTTGCTAATAATATGTTAGTTTTATAACAAATGTAGGAGTTACATACTGTTATTATTGCCAATTACAGCTGGGTTGAGAAGTCACACAACTAAGACATGATTATGTTTTATTTTTAAACTTAGGCTATTTGATTTCTTGAATCCTTGACAATTATACCAAAGAAAGCTGCCCAATAACTAAGCCAGTAGCATTTGTTTGGGTTTTTAAATATTAAAGATGTTGATAGTATAAATATTTTTTCATATTGGTCTGCTCTTTTACCTATAATGTTACCCTTGATCATGGGCCAAGAGTTTTGAGAAGCAATATTGTAAAAATAATTCTGTTTAACTCAGCAGTGAGCATAGATTAATCACTACTGACAGTGCTATTTCTTATATTACTGCACATTCATTTATTTAGTAAAGATTCATCTGTTTCTTAATAGTAACATTTCTAGGACAATGCTAAAATTTAGTCTGTTCATAAGTACAACACCCAGCAGAGAAAAAGGCCGACAATTTCCTTACTACTGAAGTGTTTACAACGTAGTTGGGGAAAATAGATCATAAACAACTAACTAAAGCAACTCCCTAGAGATCTGGCAGAGAAAATTCAATTCAGTGGTAGCACAGACGGAAGAACTAGGTAGCTTCTTATTCAATACATTGGACTTAGCTCAGTGTGGCAGTAAGGGCAGTTCAGTAGAAGAGATTATGCTTTGGAGAATGTCTTCAAATATATGAGGACTTCAAAGTATTCAGAGAAAAAGTAAATGAGAAACAGTGACTTGAACAGCCCTTGTCCTGACTGTTGATGTACAACTTAATACTTTATCCCTTTTAGTATTTTTGTTGTTGTTGTTCTAGTACTATTGGTTGAACTCTGTAATTAACACACAATTATCCTTAGGTGTTTAAATTTTAACTGACAAGTGATCCCTGTTAAATATAAGAGTGGGAAAATGAGAGGGAGATGTACAATTTGGGACATGCTCAATCGGACTTGCCCCAAATGGTGGAGTTAGAAACGTGCCAGGGGATTCCAATACAATCCCATCAAGGTAGCATGCACCAATGCCATCTCACGAGTCAAAGTGACCAATTTCAGTTCACAATTGATCATAATGATAGGATTAAGAGTCAAAGGGATCACATAAACAAGACTAGTGTCTGCTAATATTAACTGAAAGAATTAAAAAGGGAGAGAACGATCCAACATGGGGAGCAGGATACACAGCAGACTCATAGAATGGCAGATGTCCTAAACAGCACTCTGGCCTCAGAATCAGCTCTTAGGGCATTTGGGTCTGGCTGAAGAGCCCATGGGAGTATTTTAGGCATAGAAAACCAAGACACTCTGGCAAAACAACAACAATAACAACAACAACAACAACAAAAAACTAAATGAAAGATCTCTGTGAGTGAGTTTCCAGTGGAAAGAGCAGGCCATCAAAGAAGGAAGTACCTTTCTCTGAAGGGAGGAGAGAAATTCCAATTTATCTATGACCTTGTCTAAATAAGATCGGAGGTGGCGAACTCAAAAGGCTTCCATAGCCTTGGTGACTCACCGAGAGCCTAGGGAGATTACTGACGCCATAAACAAGAGTGTCAATTTTGTTAACAGCAAGAGCCACTGTGCACTTACTCCTCATGTAGGATCTCTGTCCTTAATGTGTTGTTCATTGTGAATTAATGCTATAACTACTACTGAAACAGTATTTTACACTTGGTGTTTCTGTGTGGGTGCAAACTGTTGAAATCTTTACTTAATATATACTAAATTGATCTCCTGTATATAAAGAGAATTGAAAATGAATCTTGATGTGAATGGAATGGGAGAGGGAGTGGGAGGTGGGTGGGGTGCAGGTGGGAGGGAAGTTATGGGGGGGGAAAGCCATTGTAATCCATAAGCTATACTTTGGAAATTTATACTTATTATATAAAAATTAAAATAAGAAAAAAAACAATTAAATATGAGCCTGCTCAAAAACTTGTGAAATTTATGCACAATTTTTTCATAATGTGTGTTTTCCATAAACATTTTGAAAACTCTCAGGTTCATCAGCACATAGTAACTTTGTAAATTAGGAAAATTATGGGGGGGCAGAGCCAAGATGTCGGAAGAGTGAGGGCGCACACAACAGTTTGGGAAAAGAAATTTTAACAAGGGTGGAGTTACTGTACCCTGAAGAAGAGTCTCAAAGGAAAAAACTGCAGAGGAAACTCTTCCGGATCCAGTGGATGCGACGCGGAGGACCTACTGGGAGAGTAAGGTGGCCCACTGCCGCGCCGCGCGGAGCCCTGCCGAGCCGCACGGAGCCGCGCTGAGCTGCACCTAGCAGTGCCCAGCCATGCCACGCCGCACCGACCCGACCCGCATGGAGGCGTGCCAAGGACACGGCCCACCCACAGAATTTGAGTCCCGGCGCTGGAAGCAAAGGTAAGCCGAGACATTGGCCGCGAAGGTTAGACTGTGGTCAGAGCTCACGCGGTGGGGAGGGGGAGCTACACCAGGGTGACTGGAAGAAAAAAAAGGGGGAACCAGCTGGGACACTAGCCTCTCTCTGCACTCTCCTTACAAACCCCAGAAAGACAAAGAGCAGGGACCACTTTTAAGTAAAACAAACTCCTTAGCCTAGGCAACACTGAAGAACCAGAGCTCTTTGGCCACACCTCCAAGATGCCAAACAAACGTAGAAACCAAGGCAACAAGAGCAAGGGAGACACTATAATGCCCCCAAATGAAAAAGACACCCCCATTCAAGATTATGAAGATGATGAGATAGAAGAAATGCAAGAAGCGGATCTCAAAAAATTGGTAAGATCATTAAGAAGCTCTCAAAAAAATTCTTGAACTACAGAAATCCTTAATGGACAAGATAGAAAATCTCTCTCGTGAAAATGAAATATTAAGGAGGAATCAAAATGAAATGAAACAACTAGTAGAACAAGAAACAGTGATAGTGACGAGAAACCATAATGAGATGAAGAATTCAATAGATCAAATGACAAACACATTAGAGAGCCTTAAAAACAGAATGGGTGAAGCAGAAGAGAGAATATCAGACTTAGAAGACAGGAAAGGAAACAGGCAAACCAAAGAAAAGAAGAGGAAATTAGAAATCTAAAAAATATTGTCGAGAATCTACAGGATACTATTAAAAAACCGAACATTCAGGTTCTAGGAGTTCCTGAAGGCATGGAGAGGGAGAAAGGATTAGAAGGCCTTTTTAATGAGATACTAGCAGAAAATTTCCCCGGTTTGGAGAAGGACAGAGATATCTTAGTACAGGAAGCTCATGGAACCCCTAATAAACATGACCAAAAGAGATCCTCACCACGACATGTTGTAATTAAACTCACCACAGTGAAACATAAAGAAAAGATCTTAAAATGTGCAAGAGAGAAACATCAGACCACTCTCAGATGATCCCCAAGTAGACTCACAGCTGACTTCTCATCAGAAACCTTACAAGCGAGGAGGGAATGGTGAGATATAGCCCAGGTACTAAGAGAGAAATACTGTCAGCACAGAATATTACATCCTGCAAAGCTCTCATTTGTGAATGAAGGTGAAAGAAAGACCTTTCACAGCAAACAGAAAGAATTCGTTGCTACTCATCCAGCCCTGCAAAAGAAGCTTAAAGATGTGATACATGCAGAAACACAGAAACGTGGTCACCAATATGAAAGAAGGTAAAGGAAGGAAACCTCACAGCAAAAGATAACAGGAAACCCAAAAATGATAGGGCAAAGTTACTACTTACCGATAGTCACATTAAATGTTAAAGGCCTGAACAATCCAGTTAAAAGACACCGATTGGCTGATTGGGTTAAAGTCAAAACCCATCTATCTGCTGCTTACAAGAAACACATCTTTCTAACAAAGATGCACACAGACTGAAAGTGAAAGGCTGGAAAAAGATATACCATGCCAACAGAAATGAAAAAGGAGCCATCTTAATATCAGATAACATAAATTTTACCACAAAAACTATTAGGAGAGACAAAGAGGGGCACTATATAATGATTAAGGGATCCATTCAAAAGGAAGATATAACGATTATCAATGTATATGCACCTAATCACAGGGCACCGGCTTATTTAAAAGACTTGCTAAGGGAATTAAAGTGAGGCTTATACCCCAGTACAATAGTACTGGGGGACTTCAATACTCCACTCTCAGAGATAGACAGATCATCAGGACAGAAGACCAACAAGGAGACAGTAGATTTAAATGACACTATAGCACAAATGGACCTAACAGATATCTACAGACCTTTTTATCCTACACAGAAAGACTTTACATTCTTCTCAGCAGTACATGGAACCTTCTCTAGGAATGACCACATGCTAGGCCATAAAGCAAGTCTCAGCAAATTCAAAAGAATTAGAATCATATGATGCAGCTTCTCAGACCATAAAGGAATGAAGTTGGAAATTAGCAACTCGGGAATCCCTAGAGCACGTACAAACACATGGAGACTGAACAACATGCTCCTGGATGAACAATGGGTCATAGAAGAAATTAAAAGAGAAATCAAAAATTTTCTGGAAGTAAATGAGGATAACAGCACAACATACCAAAACCTATGGGATACAACAAAAGCAGTGTTAAGAGGAAAGTTTATATCAATAGGTGCCTACATCAAGAAATTGGAAAGGCACCAAATAGATGAGCTTTCAAGTCATCTCAAGGATCTAGAAAATCTGCAGCAAACCAGACCCAAAGCTAGTAGGAGAAGAGAAATAATTAAAATCAGAGAAGAAATCAACAGGATTGAATCCAAAAAAACATTACAAAAAAATCAGCCAAATGAGGAGCTGGTTTTTTGAAAAAAATAAACAAAATTGACACCCCATTGGCCCAACTAACTAAAAAAAGAAGAGAAAAGACCCAAATCAATAGGATCAGAGATGAAAAGGGAAACGTAATAACAGACACCACAGAAATAAAAAGAATCATCAGAAATTACTACAAGGACTTGTATGCCAGAAAACAGGGAAATCTATCAGAAATGGATAGATTCCTGGACACATACAACCTACCTAAACTGAACCAGGAAGACATAGAAAACCTAAACAGACCCATAACTGAGACAGAAATTGAAACAGTAATGAAGGCCCTCCCAACAAAGAAAAGCCCAGGACCAGATGGATTCACTGCTGAATTCTACCAGACATTTAAAGAAGAACTAAACCCAATTCTCCTCAAACTATTCAGGGCAATCGAAAAAGAGGGAATCCTCCCAAATTCTTTCTATGAAGCCAGCATCACCTTAATTCCTAAGCCAGAGAAAGATGCAGTATTGAAAGAAAATTACAGACCAATATCCCTGATGAACATAGATGCAAAAATCCTCAATAAAATTCTGGCCAATAGAATGCAACATCACATTAGAAAGATCATCCACCCAGACCAAGTAGGATTTATCCCTGGTATGCAGGGATGGTTCAATGTTTGCAAAACAATCAACGTGATACACCACATTAACAGACTGCAGAAGAAAAACCATATGATTCTCTCAATAGATGCAGAGAAAGCATTTGATAAAATACAACACCCTTTCATGATGAAAGCCCTAAGCAAACTGGGTATGGAGGGAACATTCCTCAATACAATCAAAGCAATTTATAAAAAACCCATGGCCAGTATCCTATTGAATGGGGAAAAGTTGGAAGCATTTCCGCTGAGATCTGGTACCAGACAGGGATGCCCACTCTCACCACTGCTATTCAATATAGTTCTGAAAGTTTTAGCCAGAGCTATTAGGCAAGAAAAAGAAATTAAAGGGATACAAATTGGGAAGGAAGAACTCAAAATATCCCTCTTTGCAGACGATATGATTCTTTATTTAGGGGACTCAAAGAACTCTACTAAGAGACTATTGGAACTCATCGAAGAGTTTGGCAAAGTAGCAGGATATAAAATCAATGCACAAAAATCAACAGCCTTTGTATACACAGACAATGCCATGGCTGAGAAAGAACTTTTAAATTTAATCCCATTCTCAATAGCTACAAACACAATCAAATACCTTGGAATAAACTTAACCAAGGACATTAAAGATCTCTATGATGAAAATTACAAAACCTTAAAGAAAGAAATAGAAGAGGATACCAAAAAATGGAGGAATCTTCCATGCTCATGGATTGGAAGAATCAATATCATCAAAATGTCCTTTCTCTCAAAAGCAATTTATACATTCAATGCAATACCAATCAAAATACTAAAGACCTTCTTCTCAGTTCTGGAAAAAATGATGCTGAAATTCATATGGAGACACAGGAGACCTCGAATAGCTAAAGCAATCTTGTACAACAAAAACAAAGCCGGAGGCATCACAATACCAGATTTCAGGACATACTACAGGGCAGTAGTTATCAAAACAGCATTTTACTGGTACAGAAGCAGATGGATAGACCAATGGAACAGAATAGAAATACCAGAAATGAACCCAAACATCTACAGCCAACTCATATTTGATCAAAGATCCAAAACCAATCCCTGGAGTAAGGACAGTCTATTCAATAAATGGTGCTGGGAAAATTAGATTTCCACATGCAGAATTATGAAGCAAGATCCATACCTTTCACCTTACACAAAAATTCACTCAACTTGGATCAAAAACTTAAATCTACGAGCAGACACCATCAAATTATTAGAGAGCATTGGAGAAACCCTGCAAGATATAGGCACAGGTAAAGACTTCTTGGAAAATACCCCAGGAGCACAGGCAGTCAAAGTCAAAATTAACATTTGGGATTGCATCAAATTGAGAAGTGTCTGTACTGCAAAAGAAAAAGTCAGGAAAGTGAATAGGAAACCGACAGAATGGGAAAAATATTTGCAAACTATGCAACAGATAAAGGGTTGATAACCAGAATCTACAAAGAAATCAAGAAACTCCACAACATCAAAACAAACAACACACTTAAGAGATGGGCCAAAGACCTCAATAGACATTTTTCGAAAGAGGAAATCCAAATGGTCAACAGACACATGAAAGAATGTTCAGGATCTCTAGCCATCAGGGAAATGCAAATCAAAACCACAATGAGGTTTCACCTCACCCAGGTTAGAATGGCCCACATTCAGAAATCAACCAACAATAGATGCTGGAGAGGATGTGGGGAAAAAGGGACACTAACCCACTGTTGGTGGGAATGCAAACTGCTTAAGCCACTATGGAAGTCAGTCTGGAGATTCCTCAGAAACCTGAATATAACCCTACCATTCAACCCAGCCATCCCACTCCTTGGAATTTACCCAAAAGAAATTAAATTGGCAAACAAAAAAGCCATCTGCACATTAATGTTTATTGCAGCACAATTCACAATAGCTATGACCTGGAACCAACCCAAATGCCCTTCAACAGTAGACTGGATAAAGAAACTATGGGACATGTACTCTATGGAATACTATACAGCAGTCAAAAACAATGAAACCCAGTCATTTGCAACAAAATGGAGCAATCTGTAAAGCATCATGCTAAGTGAATTAAACCAGTCCCAAAGAAACAAATATCATTTGTTTTCCCTGATCGGCGACAACTAACTAACTAACTAACCAAATGGTAACCTGTGGAAGTGTAATGAACACTATGAGAAATAGTGACTTGATCAGCTATGGTGCTGACTGTTGATATACAATGTAACACTTTATCCATTTTAGTATTTTTTTTTGTAAACTCTGTAATTAACACACAATTATTTTGAGGTGTTTAAATTTTAACTGAAAAGTGATCCCGGTTAAATATAAGAATGAGAAAAGGAGAGGGAGGAGATGTATAATAGGTGACATGCTCAATTGGATTTGCCCCAAATGATGAAGTTAGAAAAGTTCCAGGGGATTCCGATACAATCCCATCAAGGTGGCATGTACCAATGCCATCTCACCAGCCCAGGTGATCAATTTCAGTTCACAACTGATCATACTGATAGGCCTAAGAGTCAAAGGAATCACACAAACAAGATTAATGTCTGCTAATACTAACTGATAAAAAAAAAGAGAAGGATCCAACATTGGAAGCAGGATACACAGCAGACTCATAGAATGGCAGATGTCCTAAATAGCACTCTGGCCTCAGAATCAGCCCTTAAGGCAATTGGATCTGGCTGAAGAGCCTATGAGAGTATTTTAGGCATGGAAAGTCAAGACACGCTGGGGAAAAAAAAAAAAAGATGATGAAGAAGAAGAAGACCTAAATGAAGGATCTCAGGATCTCAGCTAGTGTGATCCCAGTGGAAAGAACAGAGCCATCAAAGTAGGAGGTGCCTTTCTCTGAAGGGAGGAGGGAACTTCCACTTTGACTATGGCCTGGTCGGAATAGGATCGAAGTCGGTGAACCCTAAAGGCTTCCATAGCCTCGGCAACTCATGGCTAGAGCCTAGGAGATTACTGATGCCATAAACAAGAGTGTTAAATTGTTAAATCAACATCAGGAGTCACTGTGTACCTACGTCCCATGTGGGATCTGTCTTTAATAGGTTGTCAAAGGTGAAGTAATGATATAGCTAGTACTGAAACAGTATTTTTACACTTTGTGGTTATGTGTGGGTGCAAACTGATGAAATATTTACTTAGTATATACTGAAGCGATCTTCTGTATATAAAGATAATTGAAAATGAACAAAAAAACCCTTGGTTTTTTAAATTGGAAATTACATAGAAAAATAATCAATCTTTTTTTAAAAATATATCTTGCAGAATCTTGGTCATTAATGTGCTGTACACTGTTATTTAATGCTATAACTAGTACTCCAACAGTATTTTTTCACTTTGTGTTGCTATGGGAGGACAAACTGTTGAAATCTATATATATACTAAACTGATTTTCTATATATAAAGAGAATTGAAAATGAATCTTGATGGGAATTGAAGGGGAGAGCGAGTGGGAAAGGGGAGGGTTGCGGGTGGGGGGGGAAGATGTGTGTGGGGGGAAGCCTTTGTAATCCATAAGCTGTACTTTGGAAATTTATATTCACTAAATTAAAAAAAAAGAAAATTACAGAGGGTCCCAAAATGGTGGAATAGTGACAAGACAGTCTGATTTATGCAGGGCAAAATTAATATTTAAAAAGGGAGTGGCCACCACACCAGGTTCTAGTCCTGGATGGGGCGTTGGATTTTGTCCTGGTTGCTCCTCTTCCAGACCAGTTCTCTGCTGTGGCCCGGGAGGGCAGTGGAGGATGGCTCATGTTCTTGGGCCCTGTACCCACATGGGAAACCAGGAGGAAGTACCTGGCTCCAGGCTTCAGATCAGCGTGGTGCACAGGCTGCAGCACGTGGGCCGTAGAGGCCATTTGGGTGTGAACCAACGGAAAAGGAAGACCTTTCTCTCTGTCTCTCTCTCTCACTGTCTAACTCTGCCTGTCCAAAAAAAAAAAAAAAAAAATGGAGGGACAGCTACTGTGGGAGACTCTGCAAGAGGAGTGGAGGTGGTCTAGGCACATGCTGAGACAGCAAATACACAACAGAAGACCCACTGACTTGCATCTGGGGAGGATGATGTCCTCCCCAGCAAGCCAGGTGAGAAAGGACTATAGGAGTCCATGGCATTGCTGATACAATGGGAGGGAGAGTTTGGTGACCTGCTTTTTGAGACTCACATGGATCCCCCACACAGCAGGTGACTGATCTCCCAGAGCAAAAAATGGAGGCGCATCTCTTTCCCTCCCCTCATCCCTGCTACAGCAAACACCTGCTGCCAGTGTGGCGGAAGCTGATGACACAAGCAGGTGTCAGCCATCCCAGATTCTGTGAGCACACTAAGCAGTAGCTGGGGTCACCCTCCACCCAGTCAGTGAGGGCAACAGCAAATCAGAGGCAGTCAAAAAGCAGGGCTTCCACCGTGCCAGTTGCACTGCATCAGTTGCCCTGCAATGAGAAGGGAGAAGGGGCTCCCCATGGAAGGGAATTGCAGCCTGTGAGACCCTCCTACCCACACAACACAATTAAGAGGCAGACAGAGCTGCAGTGGGCTGGTACTTTGTGGACTTGAGAACCACAGGTCTAACCAGAAAGAAAAACCCACCTTCACCACAAACACTGAATCTGGTTGGGAGGACCACACACAGACAACAGCTCTGGGAACACTTCAGCTTTCTTACAGACAAGGCTGACTAGTGGGGCAGGAGTCCCACTGGCAGTCCATGGCCCTTAGAACCCTGGGAGCTAGTCCGAGAAAACAGTGACTCCCTAAGAGGAGGCAGAGTATAGCTAGGTCCTGGGCAACCACAGAGCGTTTCTCTGTACTCTCTGAGCTCCTTGGTTTCCTATAGCAGCTCATAGCAGAGAAAATCATGCTCACAAGAGACTCCACAGATGAAATATACAGTTTATAAAGTGGAGCAGATGTGTGCTGAGTACATTGGGGACTAACACCTAGGCATTTCTCAGCTGGGAGGAGAAGGGTTGGTAGCACCAACAGAGGTGACTATTCCTCTCCACACAGTTAGCCAGAGGAGAGCTGCCACACTCAACTGGAATCTTAGCCTGGATATTCACCCCATCCTAAAATACTGAACAGAGTACCCTGATCACACCCAGCACAGCCTCTTGGTATTCACTGAAGGTGCAGACATATCACTAAGCCACAGAGACATATATCAAAAATAAAAGCCATCAGACAAAAAAAAATCTTCAAATACCAAAATATAAAAGCAAAAATTTAAGAAACAAGAATAAGGAGGCCGGCACCACAGCTCAATAGGCTAATCCTCCATCCGCTGCGCCAGCACCCTGGGTTCTAGTCCTGGTTGGGGTGCCAGATTCTGTCCCGGTTGCTCCTCTTCCAGGCCAGCTCTCTGTTGTGGCCCGGGAGTGCAGTGATGGATGGCCCAAGTGCTTGGGCCCTGCTCCTGCATGGGAGGCCAGGAGAAGCACCTGGCTCCTGGCTTCGGATCAGTGCAGTGTGCTGGCTGCAGTGCGCCGGCCACAGCGGCCATTGGGGGGTGAACCAATGGAAAAGGAGGACCTTTCTCTCTGTCTTTCTCACTGTACACTTTGCCTGTCAAAAAAAAATTTTAAAAATAAAAATAATTTAAAAAAATAATAAGGAAGACACTATGATCCCCCAAAAGAAACACTACAATATTTCAATACTAGAATGTGAAGATGACGGGATTGAGAAAATGCCAGAAGTGAAATTCAAAAAATAATCACTGGACTACAGAAGCAAGTTCATGAACTAAAGAAAACTAAATATCATATGAATGAAAATTTTTTCCATGAAATTGAGATCTTAGAGAAACCAAAATGAAATATGAAATATGAAATATGAAGAATTCAATAGCTCAAATGTAAAATGCAGTAGAACGTCTTAATAACAAAGGTGGTGAGGCAGAAGAAAGAATATCTGAGCTAGAAGACAAATCTCTGGAGATTTTACAGTCCGATCAAAAACTAGAAGGAGAAATTAGAAAACAGAAAAACACTGTTGGAGATCTACAGGACACTATCAAATGACTCAACATACGGGTCTTAGGAGTCCCTGAAGGCATGGAAAGAGAGAAGGGATTAGAAGGCCTTTTCAGTGAAATAGTAACAGAAAACTTCCCTAATTTGGAGAAAGAAAGGAACATCCAAGTACAGGAAGCACATAGAACTCTAAACAGATATGACCAGAAAAGTTTCTCACTGTGACATACTGTAGTCAAACTCAGCATAATAAAACATAAAGAAAAGATTCTAAAATGTACATGAGAGAAATGTCAGATTACTTTAAAATGATCTCTAACTAGACTCGCAGTGGATTTTCATCAGAAATTTTCAGGCTAGGAGAGGACAGAAAGATATATTCCAACTCCTAAGGGAAAAAAAAAAAAAAACTGTCTTCCCAGAATACTGTACCCTGCAAAGCTCTCATTTATGAAACAAGGTGAAAAAAAGACTTCCTATAACAAACAGAAATTAAAGCCATTTGTCACAACTCACCCAGCATTAAAAAAGATGTTTAAGGATTTGCTGCACTCAGAAACACAGAAACAGTGCCATCATTATGAAAAGCGAAGGCAGAAAATTTCCTATTAAAACTACAAAGGAAATCTGAAGTAAAAAATAGGAATATTTATGGAAAAATGGAAGGGCAAAATTGTTACTTACCAATAGTCACCTTGAATGTAAATGGCCTCAAATCTCCAGTTAAAAGACACAGATTGTCTGAATGTTTTTTTTTTTAAAAACATCTATTTGCTGCCTACAAAAAACACATCTCACCAAGGAACATATAGGCAGACTGAACTGAAAGTATAGAAAAAGGTATTCCATGCTAACATAAATCAATAAAGTGTAGCAATCCTATTATCAAGCAAAATAGACTTTAACACAAAAAATTATTTTTTTAAAGATTTATTTATTTATTTGAAAGGCAGAGTTACAGAGAGGCGGAGGCAGAGAGAGAGGTTTTCCATCTGCTGGTTTACTCCCCAGATGGTTGCAAATGCCAGAGTTACACTGATCTAAAGCCAGGAGCCAGGAGCTTCCAGCCCTCCATGTGGCTGCAGAGGCCCAAGGACTTGGGATGTCTTGTACTATTTTCCCAGGCACATTAGCAGGAAGCTGGATTGGAAGTGAAACAGCAAGGTTTCAAACCAGCACCCACGTGGGGTAACAGCATTGCAGTTGGCAGCCTCACCTGCTATGCTACAGCTATGGCCCTAACACAAAAACTTTTAAAAGAGACAGAGAAGGTCACTATCTTATGATTAAGGCATCAATTGAAGAGGAAGTGACTATTATAAACACATATGCACCTAATTATAGGGCACCTATCTATTTAAAAGAAATGTTAAAGGATCTAAAGGAGACATACTCAAATACAATAGTAACAGAGGACTTCAATACCCAAGTTTCAGCAATAAACAAATCAACCAGACAGGAAATCAGCAAGAAAACAACAGAGCTAATCAATACTATAGAGAAAAGGGACTTAACAGATATATGCATATTTTCCATTCTAGAGTTGCAGAATACACATTCTTTTCACCAGTGCATGGAACTTTTCTAGGATTTACCACATGCTAGGCCATAAAGCAAGTCTCAGCAAATTTTAAAAAAAATCAAAATCATACCATACATCTTCTCTGACCACAATGCAATGAAGTTGGAAATCAACAACTCAGGAATCTTTAGAACATGTGCAATCACATGGAGACTGAAAAATATGCTCCTGAATAAACAGTGGGTCACTGAAGAAATCAAAAGAGAAATCAAAAAAAAAATTTAGAAACAAATGAGATAAAAATACAACATACCAAAACGTATGTGATACAGCAAAAGCAGTGTTAAGAGGAAAGCTTATAACAATTGGTACCTACATAAAAAAGTTGGAAAGGCATCAAATAAATGAGCTTTCAATGTATCTTAAGGACCTAGTAAACCAACAAAAATACAAACCCAAAACTATTAGGATGAAAGAAACAATTAAAATTAGAAAAGACAGCGCTGGCCAGGGTGGCCATTTGGGGAGTGAACCAACGGAAGGAGGATAGACCTTTCTCTCTGTCTCTCTCTCTCACTGTCTAAAAAAAACTCTACTTGTCAAATAAAAATTAGAGAAGAAATATACAAAATTTAAAAAAATACAAAAAATCAGCAAAACAAAGATCTGATTCATTGAAAAAATAAACAAAATTGACACACAATTGGCCTAAAGAAAAAAAAAAAGGAGGGAAAAGACCCAAATCAATGAAATTAGAGATGAAAAAGGAAATAGAAAAATAGTAAACCACAGTTGGCCACAATGGCAAGAGCTATGTGGATCTGAAGCCAGGAGCAGGGAGTTGCTTCTGAGTCTCCCACATGGGTGCAGGGGCCCAAGGACTTCAGCCATCTTCTACTGCTTTCCCAGGCCATAGCAGAGAGCTGGATTTAAAGTGGAGCAGCTGGGACTTGAACCAGTGCCCATATGGGATGCTGGCACTGCAGGCAGTGCCTTGACCTGCTACACCACGGAGCTGGTACTAAAAGAACTTCAAAGATCAATCCCATTCACAATAGCTACCACAAAAATCAAATACCTTGGAATAAATTTCATTGAGGATGTCAAAGTTCTCTACAATGAAAATCACAATACATTAAATAAAGAAATATATAAAGTGGAAAAATCTTCCATATTCATGGATTAGAAGAATCAATATCATTAAAATGTCCATACTACTAGAAGCAATTTACAGGTTCAATGTAAAACCAATCAAAATACCAAGAACATTCCCATCAAGAATAGAAAAATGTATGCTCAAATTCATATGGAAACATACGAGACCCCAAATAGCTACAGCAATCTTATACAACAAAAACAAATCTGGAGACATCACAATACCAGATTTCAGGACATACTACAGGGCAATTATAATCAAAACAGACTGGTACTGGCACAAAAACAGACGGATAGACCAAGGAAACAGAAGAGAAATGCCAGAAATCAATCCAAGCATCTACAACCAACTTAATTTTCACAAAGGAACTAAAATTAATCCCTGCATCAAAGACAGTCTCTTCAACAAATTGTGCTGGGAAAACTATCTCCACATGCAGAAGTATGAAGCAAGACCCCTACCTTACATCTTACACAAACATCCACTTAAAATGGATTAAAGACTTAAATCTATGACCTGATACCATCAAATTTTTAGAGAATATTGGGAAAATCCTGCATGACATTGGCATAGGCAAACAGTTCTTGGAGAAGACCCCAGAGGCACAGGCAATCAAAGCCAAAATTGACAATTGAGAGTATCTCAAACTGAGAAGGCTTTGTACTGCAAAATAAACAATCAGCAACATGAAGAGGCAACCGACAGAATGAAATTGTTTGCAAACCATACAACTGATAAAGGATTGATAACCAGAATATATAGAGATCATTAAACACACCAACAACAAAACAAATTATCCAGTTATTAAATGGCAAAGGACTTAAATAGACATTTTTCAAAAGAGGAAATCCAAATGGCCAATAGATACATGAAAAAAAATGCTCAGGATACCTAACCATCAGGGAAATACAAATGAAAACCTCAATGAGGTTTCACCTCACCCCAATTAGAATGGCTTTCATCCAGAAATCAACGAACAACAAATGTTGGCAATGATACGTTAGTGGGAATGTTAACCGGAAAGCCATTCTGGAAGACCGCTTGGAGACACCTCAGAAATCTGAATATATACCTAGGATATATTCATACATACATATGCCTGTACCCAGGTATAGCAGAAAAAAATCAATAAACACATCAAAATCTAAGCTTTTTGTTTAAATGGCTTATCATTTCTTATTTGGCAGTATATATAAAACACAAGAGTAATTTCCTTAAATGGCATTTCTTCCTTCTGTAGTAACTTTTTCAGACATCATGGGTAGTTTACAGCTTTGGCTCATACAAATTATAATAAATAGAATTTTGAACAATAGAAACACTGTATTCTTTCATTCAATTAATCATCATTCCTTACCAAGATTATTCCTTGGATTTGATTTTTTCTGATTCTGAGATGTATCATGGAAACCAACATGTTAGTTGACCAAAAGTTATATTACTGTTGTCAAAATAAATGTATTTTATGAATATAATAGTTTTTATTTATTTTCTTAAAGCTCAAAGAGCTACCTTGTGATTTAAAGACCATGAATGAAATAAAACTGTTAAGATAAATGCACGATGTGGCTAGAAGCCTGTCTCAAAGCTAAATTAGAAAATAAAGAATGCTCTCAGTTTTCCCACAGTGACATTAAAAACTGTGAAAAACAATGTTGATTACATACTTTGAATGTATTGATGGAATTTATATTGGCAATGTATATAAACATGAGCATGTCAACACATGAAGCTTTATAAAACATAGTTTAACTTTTGGTTTCTGATACGGTCTTTTATTTCTTAAATTAATTAATTAATTATGTCATTTATTGGCTAGGCACAGAGAGAAAGTGTGGGAGGAAGAGAAGAGACAGAGACAGAAACAGAAAGGGAAATCTCTCATCTGCTGGTTCACTCTTCAATGGACAGGAAGAGCCACGGTTGGGAAAGGCCAAAGCTAGGTGATAGGAGCCAAGAACTCAAACCTCATCTCTCCTGTGAGTGGCAAGGACCCAACTATTTGAGCCACCATGCATTGCCTTTCAAGCTGTGCATTAGCAGAAACTGGAATGGAGGATGTAGCCAGGCAGTTTAACCACCACACCAAACACCAGAATGTAAATGGGAGGTGGTCATCTTTATTTGCTTTACATTTGAAAGTCATATTTTCACCTCATATCTAAGCTGACAAGATAAGTAGTTAGCACATTCTTACAGTATGTGCTGCAGTTTCAATGTGTTCCCCCCAAAGTTCATGGGTTGGAAACTTAATCTCCCAAGCAACAGGGTTGAAGCATCCAAGCTTTAAGAGGTGATAAATTAGTGTCAATATTACAGGAATGGCATTCTAGTAAAGGTAGAGGTTTCATCCCTTTTTGTTCTCTCTCACACACATGCTGGTAACCTCCATCATTTACCACGGGATGACACGGATAAAAGGTCCATGTCATAGGTAGCCCCTGAGTTCTAAACTTCCAGGCATGAGCCAAGTCTGTACCATTCTATTGGATCAGCTCAAAATAGACCGAGACAGTAGGTATTAATTAGATACTTGTTGGAGGGAGAGCAAATCTTGAAATTTTAATAGAAGGAAAAAATGACATATCAACACTGTGTGCAGTTCCTTGAATCTGAAGATTGATAGCTTATTGAATTTCAATTCTAATCATCCCTATCCTTGGAGAAGTATCAGGAGAGTAGAAGGAGATTCAGATTCCTGGGGAACAACACTTTTAACAAGGGACTCTTATCATGCCCTTTCAGATCTAAATTACAAATAAGAGTCAAGATGAATGGCAAACCAGAATGAAGGTGGCAGATTGAATTTGGGAACTAGGAAATTGAAGACTGATGCACCAAGATGAAAATATGTTAGAATCAAATAGGTTTGGGAGCTCGGTGTTACTAAATTTTGAGATTATTTTAAAATAAATTTGAATATATTTGTGTGGATCTTTTAAAATGTATTAGGCTTAGTGAGGTTGGGGGAAATTGAGAAATATTTTTTATTCTTCTAGGTTCATAATAAAGCTTCTTGATGTCCTGTTTTTTGTTAATGATAGTATTTCTTTTACCTGGATTCCTATTCTTCAAGTCATTTATTCATTTTCATTATGATGTATAGTTTCCTACATGCCACAAACTTTTTAAGGCTGGGTTAATATGGTGAACAAGGTAAAACAAAGTCACTGTGCTCATGGTGCTTTAATTCTGGTGGGGGAGAGAAATTTATCACTATACATAGGCTGTAGTAAATGCTGCAAGGAATAATAAAGCAAAGTAAGAGAAAAGCTGAGAGGGCATAGTGAGAAGTGATAGGTAGGCGGAAATAGCCTTTCTGAGGCGGTGACAGTTGAGCAGAAATTGTACTCCAGTCAGGAAGACAGCTTTGTTAAGAGGAGAATAAGTTCTCTAAGCAGAAGGAGCAGCAATGAACATATATAATGTGTGTCAGTGCTATCAGGTAAGCCAGTCAGGTGTCTTTGAAACCTCCCAAATACACTTTATTCAGTTCTTCCCACATCTTGGTTGAGTGAGCATTCTAAAATCAGAAACCTTTTGAGCACCAGCATCAAGCTAAAAAACTGAGATTTTGGGATATTTCAGATTTCGGAATTTCAGATTAGGAATGCTCTAAATACACAAATATTTAAATATTCTGAATATGCAAACATTCTAAAATTCCAAACAACTCTGAAATCTGAGACACTTTTGATTCCAAGTATTTTGGATAAAGGATACACAACTCATACCATTGGCAAATAAACTGCATGAGAACACACCTCTAATCACGGCACTTACCCTCCAAAACTCTCGGTAGGTCTTTATTGTCTTGAGAAGGAAACTAATGTCAGCGTGCTTGTTATTCAATGCATTTAGAATCTGATATCAATACTGATTTTTAGCTCGAACCCTTCACATGATTTATGCCACATTTACAAATGATTATTGTCTGTTTCTCAAATGTAAATATACTCTCCCTCCCCTTTTCTGGTTTTTAAAGAATTTTCATAGATTTTGCACTGCTAATAAGAATAAGAAGAATCATGTAAGGTTTAGTTCAAATGTCACTTTTTTTGTGTGAAGTAATTTCTCTGTCCTCTGTCATTTTATACATGCCTCATTGATTTTACTTTATAAAAGAACAGACAGTATTCCAGCATTTATTCTACTAAGAGGAAGTGAATGATACTCCAAAGGTTTTCTCATCTAATGTTTCATTAGCCATCGTTTATAGATTGTCTTCATCCTAAGAAGATCATGAGCATGTCAGAGAGTTTATACGGAGCTGGCTTCCATTCTTTACCACCAGGTAACAATGAAAATCATGGGCAAAATTTAAATTTATTAAAATCTATTAAAATTAAAGAAATCCTGACTTTCTCATTATATTTGGTTACATTTGAGTATAAATGCATACAGGAGGTGGAAAGATGGTCATTCTCTCAGAATATAAGGGGCTGAGATCTGACTTGTAAAAGCTTGCTATATTCACTGATGCAATGCAAGTGGGACATAGATTTCACATAATGTCAGTATTTTGGTTCAAGAGACAAGAGTGAGCCTAAATATGAAATCAAGTAATTAATTTGCACATATAATTTGGGGCAGTCAAACATATTATGCTTTTCATGAAAGTTTGTTGTAGCAAGGGATATCAAAATATAAAGAAGAGTATAAAATGCAGCACCATTCCTCCTACAAAAAGCAGTAGCATTCATTCATGTTAAGAATTATCTCTTGTTGACACTATGGCATAGTAGGCTAAACCTCCACCTATGGTGACCACATCCCAAATGGGCACTGGTTTGTGTCCCGGGAGCTCCTCTTCAGATCCAGCTCTCTGCTATGGACTGGGAAAGAATGGAAGATGGTCCAAGTGCTTGGGTCCCTACCCTGATGTGAAAGACCCCAAAGAAGCTCCTGGCTCCTGCCTTGAGACTGGCCGAACTCCAGCCATTGCTGTCGTTTGGGAAGTGAACCATTGGATGGAAGATCTTTGTCTCCACCTCTCCCTTTCTCCGTAACTCTGCCTCTTAAATAAATAAATAAATAAATAAATCTTTAAAAAATTTGGTGGGTGGGGATGGAGAAGAGATACAAACATTCAGGCTATTGCAGTGTGGCTACAGGTTAGCACTGTGAAATAAAATAAAGCATATCAAAATGAGGACAATTTAGAGCAAGTGTTCAGCAATATTTGCTTTATTCTTGTATAGTAATAGAATTTTTGTGTAATTCTTATTCTGTGTGGGATGGCTTGTCTACTATTTATATGCTACTTAGAATATTCTGTCAAGTGAAATTATGTAAGAGGTTAAAGAATGGAGAAATTAGAAAAAAGTGAAAGTAGAAAAGTAGTAACTTGAATATATAAACACAACTCATTTTTGAAAATATTAAATGGTTAGTTGCTCAATAAAAAATGAATGAAGCAAGATATTTAGTAGCAAAGTTCTTATCTTGGTGCCTGGCTCATAGTAACTACTCAATACATATCAGATGTTGTGTGGGCAGAATAATGGCTTCCCAAATGTCAAGATACCAATTTCCAGAACCTGTGAACAGAGATTGTTATGCATCAACAGAGAATTCTTATTGCAGATGGATTTAGAATTGTTCATCAGTTGACTCTGCGATGAGATTATTTTGGAATATCCACAAGGAACCAGTTAATTACAAGTGTCCTTATATAAAAGAAGGAAGCAAGAGAGTAAAAGTCAGTGTTAGAAATTTGAAAGTGCTTAATCATTGGTTTTGGGGATCAGAAAGGTACCACAAAGCAAGGAATGCATGTGCTCTTTTGGAGTTGGACAGGCAAGGAGTGGATTCTGCTCTAGAACATCCGGAAGTAATGCATCTCTCCTGACACTGTGATTTTAAGACATACGCCTGTTGCTGTGGATTCATTCTGAGAGGAGAAGCATGGTGGGGGCAAGAGGTGAGCAGTCACGACACAGACACAGGAAGTCAGGTGAAAGCAGGCTAGAGGTGAGCAGCTCACAGACTCATTTATTTCAGTTGGTTCAGCAGCTTATATAGTTGAGGCCGCCAATTTGGTCAAGGGGCAGTTTATGTCATAACCAATCACTGCCTGTGGCTAGGCAGGCTCCTGTGCCAGGTGGGTTCCGAAGCCATTTTTTGAGTAACTGACACTTGCTTGCCAGTGCCATCTTGGCACAACCTTCTCATTCCACCACATATGCCCTCCCAAACTGTGAGACCATAATTGTGTATTGTTTTCAGTCACTGAGTTTTGTTGCATCAGCAGTAGAAAACTGGCAAAGGGATTGTCATGATCATTGTTGCTGTTACCATAATCATTTCAATGTGAAATACACTGAAGTTACAGAGATTACTGAGTGCATCCATCTTTATCATTGAACAATGTAATTAAAGAATGAAAAAGAAGGAAACACATATACTTGAAATAAGGAATTTACATTTCATTATAGGTAAAGAAATCTTCCCCAAAGGACTGTTAGCTACAGAATTTTAAGTGTAGGGCATTGCAGAACATGTTATCTAGAAAGAAACACAGTATTCAAAAGGAAAAACAAGAAATTTTGTGTTGGTTTGTAATAATAGCAGTTATCAGGAGAGGACAAGTTAGAGATCATTTGAACTCTCTAACTTTTACCTGAATGTGTTTGAAGGTACTTCATAATTATGACTGACTAAATAAAATTTGGGTGAAATCACCATTGGTTATTTCATTCAGGAAAATGCACAAGAATTGGAACAGTCTGAAATAGAACTATAACCAGACAACGGCTCAGTTCATGTATTGGAGCTATCTGTTAGTGAATTCTAGCAAATACAAATGGTACATGGACCAGTAGGCAAGGCAGTGGATTCATTTACCGTTCCTATACATTCGGTATAGGATTCCAGTTCTAGAAATCCAGTTCTTCTGGTTGTGGTTCTTTTTTTTTTTCAACTTTTATTTAATAAATACAAATTTCCAAAAAACAATTTTTGAATTATAGCAGCATTTCCCCCCATAACCTCCCTCCCACCCACAACCATCCCATCTCCCACTCCCTCTCCCATCCCATTCTTCATCAAGATTCATTTTCTGTTATCTTTATATACAGAATATCAACTTAGTATATACTAAGTAAATTTCAACAGACTGCACCCACACAGACACATAAAGTATAGAATACTGTTTGAGTAGTAGTTTTACCATTAATTTGCCTAGTACAACACATTAAGGACAGAGGTCCTATATGGGGAGCAGGTATACAATGACTCCCCTTGTTGATTTAGCAACTGACACTCTTATTTATGGCATCAGTAATCACCCGAGGCTCTTGTC
This sequence comes from Lepus europaeus, assembly GCF_033115175.1. Classification (NCBI taxonomy): domain Eukaryota; kingdom Metazoa; phylum Chordata; class Mammalia; order Lagomorpha; family Leporidae; genus Lepus; species Lepus europaeus. The sequence goes on from NC_084831.1 coordinate 73,620,563, forward strand.
ATGAGCTGCCAAGGCTATGGAAGCCTCTTGAGTTCACGAACTCCAATCTTATTTAGACAAGGCCATATTCAAAGTGTAAGTTCTCTCTCCCTTTCAGAGAAAGGTACCTCCTTCTTTGATGGCCCATTCTTTCCACTGGGATCTCACTCACATAGATCTTTCATTTAGGCTTTTTTTTTTTTTTTGCCACAGTGCCTTGGCTTTCCACGCCTGTGAAACTCTCATGGGCTTTTTAGCCAGAACTGAATGCCTTAAGGGCTGATTCTGAGGCCCTACCTCCAAGGCGTTGGAGGATTAAAATTGGCTGATCAGGTCATCACGCCTGTAATGTGGTGAGATGACAATGGAGATACAGGGACCATCTTTCCACTAATTGCTGAGGTTTCCATGACTTCATCGGAGAGAGAGGTGCTCCCTCCCAAATGCAAGTGGTCTTTTCCATGGACCGCAAATCTCCACGAGCCAACAGCTTTAATGGAGAGCCTACAAGTAAGATTCACCCCCAATTCTAGGGGCCACTGTTCACCTCATAGAAAAGCCAGGCCCAATCCCCATTGAATGGAAAAAAAATAGGAAACATTTGGGTAGAGCAGTGGCCAATATTACAACCCAAACTTGGCATCCTTAGGGAACTGGTACAGGAACTATTGGAAAAGGGTCACTTTGAGCCCTCCACTAGCCCTCACAACATGCCTATTTTCGTGATACCAAAGAAACAGGGAAAATACAGGCTGCTATAGGATTTGAGAGCCATCAACCAAATCATAAAAAAGATGAGAACATTCCAGGATGGCATTCCCCATCCAGGGGCCATTCCTATTGGATATCATATAGTTACCATTGATATCAAGATTGCTTCTTTTCCATTCCCATCATAGAGGAGGATAAGGCCTACTTTACTTTTATAGTATGGGAGCCCAATTTCCAGCTCCCTGCAAAAAGATTTCAGTGGACAGTACTCCCTCAAGGCATGAAAAATAGCCCTGCCATTTGCCAAAGATACATTTCTCATGCGACCAGCACACTTAAAGATCAGTGCTTGGTCATACATTATGTGGACGATATCTTACTTGCTCATGAGAATGCAGCAACTCCAAAGGCCTAAGTGAGACAGAAAGAAATTTATAATTTCTGGGTTTGTCTGTTGCCACAGAAAAGGTACAACATTTTCCTCCTTTTCAATCCCTGGGTTATCAAATTTCCTCCCATATATCTCCAATGGGCCCAAACCTAAAAGCCAAGCATAAATTCTCACTTAATGAACTTCAGCAACTATGTGGCCAAATCAATTGGCTGAAGCCCTTCCTTCCCTTAATACCTGAAGAGCTTAGACCTCTATTCAATTTACTGGCTAAGGGGAACAGCCCTTCTTCAAAAATCAAATTGACACCAGCAGCCGAATCCACTATAGAAAAGATCAACATCCAGTTATCAAATTTAAAAACCTTTAGATATGACCCTCAGGTGCCTCTATTTGCCATAACCATATCTATCCTCAAGGCCCCCTTAGGAGTTATTTGGGAACAACACGGTCCACTTTTTTGGGTGCACATAGCCTGGAGCAAGTGTTGTAAAACAGTGAACAAAGTAGATGCCATCCTTATGATGGGACTTAAATTAAGATATTATGCCAATAAGATATTTAACACAGAGCTAGACATAGTTGCCCTACCCCTATCACAATTAGATCTGTCAACATTAATGCAGAATAGCACACTCTTTCAAACTTTAAGGATAAATTTCGCAGGACAGATTGACAATAACCTGCTAGCGGACAGGCTACTCCAGACATTATCCAAAACATGCTTGCCCTGCTAATCAACCTATACTCATGGCACCATGTGCATTTACAGACGCCAACAAGTCACTGTTTGGAATAGTGATCAAATCTTCCACAGAAAAAGATAAGATCCATGCAGAACACCATGGGGGATCAGTACATTTGGGAGAAATAAGGGCAATAGTCAAGGTTCTACTCCTTAGCCAGGATGGGCCAGTAAATATATTTTCAGACAGCAAATACTCAGAAGATCAATTTAGTGTAAAGATTTCAACAGTTTGCACCCACATAGAAACACAAAGTGAAACATACTGTTTGAGTACTAGTTATAGCATTAAATCAAAATGTACAGCACATTAAGGACAGAGATCCCACATGAGGAGCAAGTGCACAGTGGCTCCTGTTGTTGACCCAACAAATTGACACTCTAGTTTATGGCGCCAGTAACCATCCTAGGCGGTCGTCATGAGTTGCCAAGGCTATGGAAGCCTTCTAAGTTTGCCGACTCTGATCATATTTAGACAAGGTCATAAAAGACAGGGTTCTAGTCCCGGTCGGGGCACCGATCCTGTCCCGGTTGCCCCTCTTCCAGGCCAGCTCTCTGCTGTGGCCAGGGAGTGCAGTGGAGGATGGCCCAAGTGCTTGGGTCCTGCACCCCATGGGAGACCAGGATAAGCACCTGGCTCCTGCCATCGGAACAGCACGGTGCGCCGGCTGCAGCGCGCTACCGCGGCGGCCATTAGAGGGTGAACCAACGGCAAAAAGGAAGACCTTTCTCTCTGTCTCTCTCTCTCTCTCACTGTCCACTCTGCCTGTTAAAAAAAAAAAAAAAAAAAGACAGAGTGAGGATAGTAACCAATGATCCTAACAGTGGCATTAACCAGGTTTGAACAATTATACAGCATTAAGTGGGGAGGAGGACCATCAGTACACACAGGTTGGGAGTAGAGCCATTGGTGGTAGATTAGAGGTTATGATTACAAAGGAATGAGGCCCAAGTGCACTAGACGGGGCCTAGAACAAAGGACAGAGTCATTATTAGAGGAGCTAAGAAAGGTGCTGTCTAAGCTACAATTAAGTTTTCTGATTGAGAGGCAAATAGAACCTGATAGAAGGGGCTTGATAATAATCTGGTGGGCTTTAGGCCTTGTAAGTTAAGAGGCCCAGACCTATCTATCTCTTCACATGGGGTATATCCTAAGGGAGGTGTGAACCTCCTAGGGGAAGGCACTCTGTTGACTTTCGTTACTTGGCTGGCCTGGGAGGAGAGCTGGCGAGGTAAAGGCAGATGGCATCTCTAACAAGAAATTTACAGTTCTGCCTGCAATGTTGCTGACCCTACTTGACCATCCCCTCAGCTGCAGTGGTCACTTTGGAAGTTGGGCTGAGTGAAGGGCTTTTCAGCTTAGAGCCAATAAGATCTGTGGCTCTGACCTGGGCATCCTTCAACTCCAGGCCAGGTCCATTTCCAGTGATCCAACTCTTGGCAGAGCTGCCAGGGCTCTTCACAAGCTGACTTCTGCTGAAGCCCAGGCTTACCACTTTGAAAGCCACTGCAGTGGACTGGCCTGTTGGGTCTCCTTGAGGGCAGATCACTGTACAGATCAGCCATTAATTGGCCTGCCACCCATTGCTTCTGATGCCTAGCTTTCTTTTCCTCCTGGTTTGTGTTAAAGCAGACCAGAGGATGCAAGTCAAGGGAGTGCCCGTGTCCCATCTCTAATCTTCGGTGGCCTGAACTACAAGTCTATAGTCACAGGCATGTTCTGTAGTAGTTTCTCTAAGGTAGACAATGCCCATGAGGAAAATTATATTCTCACTTTAAAACTTTCTTTCCCTTTGGTCTGAAAGGGAGGTTTTTTCTACTTACTGTATACTTCACTGATGGCGAAGTGAATCTAGCTATGAGATTATTATTAAAGTTCTTATTTTGGCTATGCTATTGCATAAAAATGTTAGCCATCTCTTTTATAAGGTCTAAAGATTAAATTGTGCATCCTACAGATTCCTTCATAATAGAATTAGTTTCCTACCTTGAAGAGAATAGAGAAATGAAAGAACAAGTTGGGCTTAGAATAGAGAAATGAGGGAGTAAGTCCTAGATCGCTTGCTGACAATAGCAATATCACATGAATACTTAGCAAACCGTTTCAACCATTAGATAACAACTTAAGAAAACATTTACCAGAAGGTCCAATGCCTTCTATAAATTTTAAGAATCATGTATTTGAAAACACCTCTTAAATATCTAACATGGTGTAGTTTGTTTAACCAGTAAACTTAAGCACAACCATCTAAAATGCTTTTAGTTTCTTTCTACCAACAAGTCTAAAACATTTGATACACAGATTCAGGTCCCACGAATTAAAATGTATCTTTGATTGATTTTAGCAGCTTAAATTTATGGACAATCTTATCTATAAGCCATTTAAAATAAAACTCTTAATAAAATTTCCCCATATGGACATACAATATGTACACACATATAATATAGCATAATAGACCCATATAGCAATTTTAATAATAGCTTTTAAAATCTTTAACTCTTTTTGTAGATTGCCAATTGATTTGAATTGCTTTTTCTTTTTAGTAACCTCAGTTAACCATACTTTCTCTCAGTTGGTACTGTTAATACATTATTGGCTTCATCTGTTTACAGAGCCATCCCAAAGTACTGAATACAATAAAAGTGGCTGGAAAAAGTCCATAGGAACCTATAGGAGGACAGCTAAACACAGAACCAACAACACTTTAGTTTTATGAGCAGCAAATCATATATAACTGTGGATGACAAAAGACTTTAAGTCGCCATGTTTAAAATTATAAACTCATCAACCAACAAGAGGCACTTGTTTACTTCACAGTATTTTTGAAAGCACCTGTAGGATTTTACAAGTATTTAACCCTTTAAGCCTCTGGGGCTTTCTCATTAAGATAACTATCATGTCTAGTAACACAAGATCATTAGACTTTTTAATTCTCAAACATTTGTATTAATAGCATTTTCCATTATAGAAACTTAAAGTCTGGTACCACATCACATCTTGACAGTCCTTCTAATATACTCCAAATAGACTGATTAGTTGGTGTCTCTATAAGATGAGAGACATAGGTCCTTCGATTTTTTCAGTTGGGCCCAAACTGGAAAAACCAAAGTCCAGGATTTACTGGAAATTTTAGAGTCCAGATTGTTTGAAACTTTGATTTTTTGAATGCCTGTCAAGAATGCCAAGAAGGCTCAAAATCCAAAATATCTGGTTCAAATAAGATTTCTTAAAATCATGACATAACATAGACCAAATTTGATCATTGTTACAAGGTGATTATTCAAATTTTTGAAAAAAGCACATATTTAAATAACCCATAGCTCTTAATAAAAATTCAGCTGTTTTTGAACAATTAGAATTTAACAGACATCAAGAGAACATAATAGATTACTTTAACACATTGCTTTAACAGAGCATCAGAGTTTAATTCTATGTCAAAGAGAAATTGAGCTACTGTGATCTTTTGCTGTGAGGTTTCCTTCCTTTACCTTCTTTCATATTGGTGACCATGTTTCTGTGTTTCTGTGTGTAACACATCTTTAAGCATCTTTTGCAGGGCAGGATGAGTGGCAACAAATTCTTTCAGTTTCTGTTTGCTATGAAAAGTCTTAATTTCACCTTCATTCACAAATGAGAGCTTTGCAGGATATAGTATTCTGGGCTGGCAGTTTTTCTCTCTTAGTACCTGGGCTATGTCTCGCCATTCCCTTCTAGCTTGTAGGGTTTCTGATGAGAAGTCTGCTTTGAGTCTAATTGGAGATCCTCTGAGAGTAATCTGACGTTTCTCTCTTGCACATTTTAGGATCTTTTCTTTATGTTTCACTGTGGTGAGTTTGATTACAACATGTCGTGGTGAGGATCTCTTTTGGTCATGTTTATTAGGGGTTCTATAAGCTTCCTGTACTAAGATGCCTCTGTCCTTCTCCAAACCTGGGAAATTTTCTGCTAGTATCTCACTGAAAATGCCTTCTAATCCTTTCTCCCTCTCCATGCCTTCAGGAACTCCTAGAACCCGAATGTTGGGTTTTTTAATAGTATCCTGTAGATTCCCGACAATATTTTTTAGATTTCTAGTTTCTTCTTCTTTTCTTTGGTTTGCCTGTTTCCTTTCCTGTTCTCTGTCTTCTAAGTCTGATATTCTCTCTTCTGCTTCGCCCATTCTATTTTTAAGGCTCTCTAATGTGTTTGTCATTTGATCTATTGAATTCTTCATTTCATTATGATTTCTCGTCACTATCAGAGTTTCTTGTTCCACTAGTTGTTTCATTTCATTTTGATTCCTCCTTAATATTTCACTTTCACGAGAGATATTTTCTATCTTGTCCATTAAGGATTTCTGTAGTTCAAGAATTTGTTTTTGAGAACTTCTTAATGATCTTACCAATTTTTTGAGATCCGCTTCTTGCATTTCTTCGATCTCATCATCTTCATAATCTTGAATGGGGGTGTCTTTTTCATTTGGGGGTGTCATAGTGTCTTCCTTTTTCTTGTTAGCTTGGTTTTTGCGTTTGTTGTTTGGCATGTTGGAGATATTTGGTTTCTTCACTGTGGTGTTTTTTCTTGTTACACTATGGCTCTATATTAAGTGGACTGTCTGCTTTCAGTGGAGCCTTAGAGGCTTGAGATGAGTGTGGACTGAGAGCTGTGTTTGGTTCCTCAGGGCTGAGGGTGTGTCAAAGATGACACTCCCAGGTTAGGTGTGGTAAATCTCTCTTTCTTTTTTTGATTTAAAAGGGAAGTAAATCCGCACAGCTGAACGTAATTGGAGGTAGTTAGCAGGCAAATGATATACCCACAGGAGCCAGAGATCGGAAGCTCTTTCCCAAGGACCACACAGGGAATCTGTGCTGCCCTCAGTGTGGGCTCCAATTCTCCTGCAGTCTCCCACTGGGTTGCCAAGTTAGATGCTAATCTCCTGTTATTTCACCCCTCCCCCCAGAATCAGGTTTTTCTGCTAGGCTCAGGGCCGGTGCAGACCTGAGGTCACCCTGCTTATGACGTATGTCCAAAATGGCGCCTGCTCTGTCTTGCTCGCCTTTGAGAGGTGAGCAGAGAGAGAGAAACTTGTGTCTGTATCGGTCACTTTTTAAATTTTTTTCCTATCTCTCTTCTAGTTAGCCTGGTGAACTTTTCCCCATGGAGTTTCAAGCCTCATTCCCTCTAGCCTCCTCTTTCCGCTTGCCCGCTGGTATCTCGGGCTATTGAGGTTCGGCTCACCTCGCGTTCCAGCGCTGGTGTGTTGAGTCTGCCGCTGGTGTCCCGAAATTGGGCTTCCACGCTCTCCACGCAGGTCCACTGTGAATCACTAGTTCCGGAAGAGTTTCCTCTGCTGTTTCATCCCCTACTCTTCCTTGACCCTGCAGTATCTCCACTTATATTAAACTTTCTCTCCCCCCGGACTAATAGTGTGCTCCCTGCCTATTCCGCCATCTTGCCGCTCTTCCGACATGCCTTTCAAGCACTAATAATTTAACCATAGCAGTTTGCAAATATTTTCACTTATTCTGTAAGTTGCCTCTTCACTTTGTTTATTGTTTCTTTTTCACTGCAGAAGCTTCTGAATTTGATATAATCCCATTTGTTGATTTTGGTTTTGATTGCCTGTGCCTCTGGGGTCTTTTCCAACAACTCTGTCTATGCGTATGTCTTGTAGGGTTTCCCCACTGTTCTCTAATAATTTGACAGTCTCATGTTATAGATTATCTTTAATCCATTTTGAACGGATTTTTGTGAAAGGTGTAAGGTAGGGGTCTTGCTTCATACTTCTGCATGTGGAGATACAGTTTTTCCAGTACCATCTGTTAAAGAGACTATCCTTGTTCTAGGGATTTATTTTTAGCTACTTTGTGGAAAATAAGTTGGTTGTAGATGCTTGAATTGATTTCTGCCATTTCTATTCTTGTCCATTGGTCTATCCATCTGTTTTTGTGCCAGTACCAGTCTGTTTTGATTATAATTGCCCTGTAGTATGCCTTGAAATCTGGTATTGTGGTGTCTCTAGGTTTGTTTTTGCTGTATAAGATTGATTTAGCTATTTGGTGTCTCCTGTGTTTCCAAATGAATTTTAGCATAAATTTTGCTACACCTGATGGAAATGTTCTTGGTATTTTGATTGGTTTTGCTTTGCTCCTGTAAATTGCTTCTAGTAGTATGGACATTTCGATGATATTGATTTTTCCAATCCATGACCATGAAAAATTTTTCCATTTTTTGTACCTTCTATTTCTTTCTTTAATGTTTTATAATTCTCATCATAGAGAACTTTGACATCCTTGGATAAATTTATCCCAAGTTATTTGATTTTTTGGTAGCTATTATGAATTGTATTGTTCTTAGTAGCTCTTTATCAGCCATGGCATTGTCTGTGTACACAAAGGTTGTTGATTTTTGTGTGTTGATTCTACATTCTGCTGCTTTTCTGAATTCTTCTATGAGTTTCAATAATCTCTCAGTGGAGTCTTTGAGATCCCCTATGTATAGAATCATGTCATCTGTAAATAGGGATAGTTTAGCTTCCTCCTTCTCAATTTGTATCCCTTTGATTTCTTTTTCTGCCTTGCTCGGGCTAGAACTTCCAGGACTATATTGAATAGCAATGGTGAGAGTAGACATCCTTGTCTGGTTCTGACTCTCAGTGGGAATGCTTACAACTTTTCCCCCATTCAATAGGACACTGGCCATGTGTTTGTCATAAATTGCCTTGATTGTGTTGAGAAATGTTCCTTCTATACCCAATTTTCTTAGGGCTTTTATTATGAAAGAGTGTTGTATTTTGTCAAACACTCATCTGCATCTATTGAGAGAAGAATATGGTTTTTGTTCTTCAGTTTGTTAATGTGATGTAGCACATTGTTTGATTTGTGAATGTTGAACCATCCTTTCATGTCAGAGGAAAAACCCGCTTGGTCCAGAATAATCTTTCTGATGTGTTGGTGGATTCAATTGGCTAGTATTTTGTTGAGGATTTTTGTGTCTGTTCATCAGGAAAATTGGTCTATAGTTTTATTTTTCTGTTGTATCTTTTTCAGGTTTAGGAATTAAAGTGATGCTGGATTGATTGGAAGAATTCCCTCCCTTCCAATTATTCTGAATATCTTGTGAATAATTGGAGCCAGTTCTTTTTTAAATGTCTTGTAGAATTCAGCAAGAAGCCGTCTAGTCCTGGGCTTTTCTTTGTTGGGATAGTCTTTATTACTGATTTGATTTCTGTCTTGGTTATTCAAATGTTTACGTTTTCTATATTTTCATAGCTCATATTAGGTAGGTCATATGTGTCCAGGAACCTATCCATTCCTCCTAGGTTTCCCAGTCTGTTGGCATTAAGCTCTTGGTAGTAATTTCTGATGATTCTTCTTAGTTCTGTGGTTTTCTATTGTTACATTTTATTTTTTATCTCTATTTTTATTAACTTGGGTCTTCTCACGTTTTTTCTTTTTTTGATTAGTTGAGTCAATAGTGTGTCAATTTTGTTTATTTTTTCAAAAAACAGCTCTGCATTTTGCTAATCTTTTGTATTATTTTATTGGTTTTGATTTTGTTTATTTCTTTTCTAATTTAAATTATTTCTTTTATCCTAATAGTTTGGGGTTTGATTTCCTGTTTTTCTAGGTCCTTGAGATGCATTGGTAGTTCATTTATTCTGTGCCTTTACAATTTCTTGACATAGACACCAACTGATATAAATTTTTCACTTAACACTGCTTTGCTGTATGCCATAAGTTTTGATATGTTGTATTATCATCTTCATTTGTTTCCATAATTTTTTCATTTCTCTTTTGATTTCTTCAACGACCCATTGTTTGTTCAGGAGTTTGTTTTTCAGTCTCCATGTATTTGCATATGTTCTGGAGATTCCTGCATTGTTGGTTACCAATATAATTCCACAGCAGTCAGAGAAGATGTAGCATGGTATGATTTCTATATTCTTTTTATTTATTTGCTGAAACTTGTATTACAGCCAAGCATGTGGTCAACCCTAGAGAAAGTTCTGTGCCCTGGTAAGAAGAATGTGTATTCTGCAGCTGTGGTATAGAAAGGAATGTAGATATCTGTTAGTTCCATTTTCTCTAAAGGGTTGATTACCTCTATTGTTTCCTTGCTGATTTTCTAAAGGTTGATCTGTCCATTGCTGAAAGTAGGGTATTAGAATCCCCCATTAATAATTGTGTTTGAGTCTATGTCTCCCTTTAAATCCATTAACATATCTTTTAAATATTCAGGTGCCCTGGAATTAGGTGCATATACTTTTATAATAGTCACATCTTGTTGAATTGATCCCTTAATCATTACACACAGCCCTTTTTGTCTCTTTTTTTTAACTTTTATTTAATAAATATAAATTTTCAAAGTACAGCTTTTGTATTACAGTGGCTCCCTCCCCCATAACTTCCCTCACACCTGCAACCCTCCCCTCTCCCGCTCTCTCTCCCATTCCATTCACATCAAGATTCATTTTCAATTATCTTTATATACAGAAGATCAATTTAGTATATATTAAGTAAAGATTTCAACAGTTTGCACCCACACAGAGACACAAAGTGTAAAGTACTATTTGAGTACTAGTTATAGCATTATTTACATTGAACAGCACATTAAGGACAGAGATTCTACATGGGGAGTAAGTGCACAGTGACTCCGGTTGTTAACTTATGCCAAGGCTATAGAAGCCTTTTGAGTTCGCCAACTCTGATCTTATTTAGACAAGGTCATAGTCAAAGTGGAAGTTCTCTCCTCCCTTCAGAGAAAGGTACCTCCTTCTTTGATGGCCCATTCTTTCCACTGGGATCTCACTCACAGAGATAATCCATTTATTTATTTATTTATTTATTTGCCAGAGTGTCTTGGCTTTCCATGCCTAAAATACTCTCATGGGCTCTTCAGCCATATCCAAATGCCTTAAGAGCTGATTCTCAGGCCAGAGTGCTGTTTAAGACATCTGCCATTCTATGAGTCTGCTGTGTATCCCATTTCCCATGTTGGATCGTATTCTGCTATTTTTTTTTGACAGGCAGAGTTAAACGGTGAGAGAGAGAGAGAGACAGAGAGAAAGGTCTTCCTTTTTCCGTTGGTTCACCCCCCAAGTGGCCACCACAGCTGGCGCTCTGTGCTATTCTGAAGCCAGGAGCCAGGTGCCTCCTCCTGGTCTCCCATGCAGGTGCAGGCCCAAGGACCTGAGCCATCCTCCACTGCACTCCTGGGCCACAGCAGAGAGCTTGACTGGAAGAGGAGCAACCAAGACAGAATCCGGTGCCCCAACCAGGACTAGAACCCCGGGGTGCTGGCGCCACAGGCAGAGGATGAGCCTAGTGAGCCACAGCACTGGCCTCATTCTCTACTTTCTAATTCTTTCAGTTAGCATTAGCAGACACTAGTCCTGTTTATGTGATCCCTTTGACTCTTAATCCTTTCATTATGATCAATTGTGAAGTGAAACTGATCACTTTGACTAGTGAGATGGCATTGGTACATGCCACCTTGATGAGATTGAATTGGAATTCCCTGGCATGCTTCTAACTCTACCGTTTGGGGCAAGTCCCAAACTGTACATCTCCTCCTTCTCTCCCTCTCTTATTCCCACTCATATTTAACAGGGATCACTTTTCAGTTAAATTTAAACACCTAAGAAAAAAGTTGTTTTTTTAAAAAGTTTATTTATTTATTTGGAAGACAGAGTTACAGAGAGGCAGAAGCAGAGAAAGTTCTTCCATATGCTGATTCACTCCCCAGATGGCCTCAACAGCTGGAGTTGAGAACTTCCTCTGGGTCTCCCATTGTGGTGTAGGACCCCAAGGACTTGGGTTATCTTCTGCTGCTTTCTCAGGCCATGGCAGAGAGCTGAATCAGAAATGGAGCAGCTGGGACTCAAACCTGCACTCCTATGGGATGCCAATGCTGCTGAACAAGGGCTTTAATCCTCTGTGACACAACACTGGCCCCAAAAGTTTTTGTGTTAAAGTCTGTTTTGTTTGATATTAGCATGCCTACACCAGCTATTTTTTGGCTTTGTTAGCATTGATTATCTTTTTCCATCCTTTCACTTTCAGCTTATGAGTATCATTTCTTTTGGGCAGCAAATAGATGGGTTTTCTTTTTTATGCCATTCAGCCAGTATGTGTCATTTAACTGGAGAGTTGAGGTCATTTACTTTCAAGCTGATTATTGGTAAGTAATGACTGTGTGCAGCCATTTTTCCATTAATACTCCTATTTTGTACTTAGACTTTCTTGTACTTTTAGTGGGAAATTTTCTGCCTTCACCTTTCTAAGTGATGACCATGTTTCTTTTTTTTTTTAACTTTTATTTAATGAATATAAATTTCCAGTGTACAGCTTATGGATTACAATGGCTTCCCCCTCCCATAACTTCCCTCCCACCCACAACCCTCCCCTCTCTCGCTCCCTCTCCCCTTCCATTCACATCAAGATTCATTTTCAATTCTCTTTATATACAGAAGATCAATTTAGTATAAAGATTTCAACAGTTTGCACCCACATAGAAACACAAAGTGAAACATACTGTTTGAGTACTAGCTATAGCATTAAATCACAATGTACAGCACAGTAAGGACAGAGATCCCACATGAGGAGCAAGTGCACAGTGGCTCTTGTTGTTGACCCAACAAATTGACACCATGTTTCTATGTTTCTGTGCGTAGCACATTCTTAAGCATTTTTCGTTAGGCTGGATATGTGGTGACAAATTCTTTCGATTTTTGTTTGTTGTGAAATATCTATATTTCACTCTCATTCATAAATGAGAATTTTCCTAGGTTCAGTATTCTGAGTTTATAGGTTTTTTCTATTAAGACTTGGAATATATCTCACCATTCTCTCCTAGCCTATAGGTTTCTGATAAGAAGTCCTCTGAGTTTAATTTGAGTTCCTCTGAAAATAATTTTGTGTTTCTCTTATGCATATTTTAGAATCTTTTTGTTTTACTGTGGAGAATTTGATTACAATGTGTGATGGTGAAGATGTTTTCTGGTCATGTCTCTTGGGAGTTCTGTGTGCTTTCCTGTACTTCGATGTCCCTTTCTTTCTCCAAATTAGAGAAGTTTTCTGTTATTATTTCACTGAAAAGGCCTTCTAATCCTTTTTCTCTTTCCATGCCTTCAGGGACTCCTAAGACCCCTATGTTGGGTCATTTGATAGTATAATGTAGATCTCCAACAGTGTTTTTCTGTTTTCTAATTTCTCCTTCTTGTTTTTGGTTGGACTGTAAAATTTCCAGAGATTTGTCTTCTAGCTCAAATATTCTTTCTTCTGCCTCACCAACTCTGTGTTAAGATTTTCCATTGCATTTTTTTAATTTTTATTTATTTTTATTTTTTATTTTTTTTAATTTTTGACAGGCAGAGTGGACAGTGAGAGAGAGAGAGAGACAGAGAGAAAGGTCTTCCTTTGCCGTTGGTTCACCCTCTAATGGCCGCCGCGGTAGCGCGCTGCGGCCGGCGCACCACGCTGTTCCGATGGCAGGAGCCAGGTGCTTATCCTGGTCTCCCATGGGGTGCAGAGCCCATCCATTGCATTTTTTATTTGATCTATTGAATTCTTCATTTCTAGTATTTCATTACGAATTTCTCCTTAAGGTCTTAATTTCAAGGGAGAAATTTTGATTCATATCATATATATATATATATATATATATATATATAATTTGTGAATTTGTTTCTGATTTCTTCTGAGTAATCTGATAATTAGCTTTTTGTATTCCATATCTGGCACTTCCTCAATCTCTTAATCTTTTTTTTTTAAGATTTATTTATTTATTTGACAGGCAGAATTAGAGAGGCAGAGAGATAGAACAAGGTCTTCCATCTGCTGGTTCACTCCCCAGATGGCCATAATGGACTGAGCTGTGCCAATCTGAAACCAGGAGACAGGAGTTTTTTCCAAGTCTCCCACGTGGATGCAGGGGCCCAAAGAATTGAGCCATCTTCCACTGCTTTCCTTGCCCATTGTAGAGAGCTTAATCAGATGTGGAACAGCCAGGACTCGAACCAGTACCCCTATGGGATGCAGGCACTGTAGTTGTCAGCCTTATCCACACTATGCTACAGTGCTAGCCCCTTATCTTCACCTTCTAATATTGAAATGTTGTAGTGATCCTTTGCAGGGCTCATAGTGTGTTCTATATTCTCATTTCTTAAAATTTTCCTTTATTTTTCTGCATTTGTAGAATTTCTGTTTTGGTCTGGTGGCTTTTATCTTTGGTCTCTTTCTGTGTGGTTTAGTGAGATGTCTGCACTTCCAGTGAATACCAAGATATGTGTGATGGTTTGGCCATGGTACCCTGTTCAATATTGCAGGGTGGGGCAAGCATCCAGGGTAAGACCTCTGTTGGGTGTGGTAGCTCCCCTCTGGTTAACTGGAGAGGAATGGTCACCTCTGTTGGTGTGACAAGCCCTTCTCACAGCTGATGGACACCTAGGTGTTAGTTCCCAGTGTGCTCAGCACTCATCCGCATACCAGTTTATGAACTGCACATTTGATCTCTGGAATGTTTCCTGTGAGCATGGTTCCCTCTGTTAAGAGCTGCTACAGGTAACTGAGGAGCTTGGAGAGTATGGAGAGGCACTCCGTGGTCACCCAGGAGCTAGCCACACTCTGTCTCCTATTATGCAGTCATTGTTTTCTCAGACTCATCTCCTAGGACTCTCTAGGTCATGGGTTGTCAGTGGGGCTTTACTGAGAGCCAGCCAGTCCTGTCTATAGGAAACAAATGTGTTTCCAGAGCCATTGTCTCTCTGTGGTCCTCCTGAGCAGCTTTGATATTGGTGGGAGGTGGAGTGGGTCTTTTTCTCTGGTTTGGTCTGTGTTTTGTGGGCATGCAAAGTACCTGCCCACTGTAGCCCCGCTCACCTGTAGATGGTGGTGGGTGGGTGGGAGCGTTCTGGAGGCAGTGCTTCCCTTTCTCCTCCTTTTGCTGAGCAAAGGGCATAGTGTAGCAGGTGGAGATAGGGAGGGAATTCTTCTGAACTGTTGTGGCCCTCGATGATTAGGGGCGGTGACCCTGTTATCATTGGGCATGCATACAGGAGGTATGGTGGCAGCTATCTGCCTGTGTCCAAAAAAATGGTGTGAGGCCTCCACCTGCTGGCTGCAGGTCTCTGCTGTAGCAGAGAGGGAGTTAGGGAGAAAGACTCATTGCCTTTCTATTTTTTTTTTTCTTCCTGCCTCTGCTGTCTTAGACTTTTTGTGTGGATTTTTTTAGAACTTTTGTTTAATAAATATAAATTTTGAAGTTCAACTTTTGGATTATAGTGGTTTTCCCCCCATAACCACCCTCCTACCCACAAACCATCTCATCTCCTACTCCATCTCCCATCACATTCTTCATTAAGATTCGTTTTTAATTATCTTTATATGCAGAAGATCAACTTGGTATATACTAAGTAAATATTTCAACAGTTTGCACCCACACAGACACACAAAGTAAAAAGTACTGTTGAAATACTAGTTTTACCATTAATTTTCATAGTACAACACATTAAGGACAGAGATTCTACATACTGGGCCATTGCTGTGGCACAGATGGGTTATTCCCCAACCTGTAGCACCACATTGGCACCAGTTCTAGTCCCAGTTGCTCCTCTTCTAGTCTAGCTCTCTGCAATAGCCTGGGAAAGCAGTAGAGGATGGCCCAAGTCCATGTTAGAGACCTGGAGGAGGCTCCTGGCTGCTGGCTTCAGATCGGCTTTGCTCTAGCCATTGTGGCCATTCGGAGAGTGAACCAGTGGATGGAAGAACTTTCTCTCTATCTCTCCCTCTCTCTATCTGTATCTTCACCTCTCAGATAAACAAAATCTTTAATAAAAAAACAGTTCATCAAGCTCTCCCTCCTGCTGTATCAGTAGCACCATGTACCACTGGATTCCCCTCTCACCTGATTGGGTAGGGTAGGCATCTTCCTCCCCAGATTCAAGCTTTTGTTATTTTTTGTTGTGTATGTGCTCTTTCAGCATGGGTTTGGACCATTTCTATTGTTTTCACCTGGTTTGCTGGGGTTCTCCCATAGCTTTATCCTACAAGTATATTTTCTCCCCTTTTTAGATATTAATTTTGCCCCGCTTAAATCAGACCATCCTACCACTGTTCTGCCATCTTGGAAATCCCCTAAGAGTATTTATTTATTTATTTGAGAGTTACAGAGAGAGGGAGAAATAGAGAGAAAAGTCTTCCATCCTCTTGTTCACTCCCCCAAATGGTTGCAATGACAGAGTTGGACCAATCTGAAACCAGGAGCCAGGAGCTTCTTTCAAGTCTTCCACATGGGTGCAGGGGCCCAAAGATCTGGGCCATCTTCTGCTTCTTTCCCAGACCAAAGCAGAGAGCTATGATCAAAAGAGATCAGGCCATAACAAAGAGCCATGATCAGAAGAGAAGCAGCTGGGACATGAACCGGCACCCAAATGAGATGCCAGTGGTACAGGAGGAGGCTTAGCATACTGTGCCACAGTGCCCACCCCCTGTAAATCAATTTTTTAATTGAAATCTGATTAGATTGGCTTCTTCTATTGATACTCTATTTAACTCTGGGTAGTGACCATCCGGTGGGATTGCGGACAAAATCCACAATGGCAAGGAAGTTGCTGCTGAGTATCTTACTGCTGTTAAAAGTGTTAAAGAAAAGTGTAGGCTGTAAATAAGAGAACTAAATAATGCAATTAAAAATTATGCAGAAAATCACTGGATTCAAAACTGTTCTTGGCTTCAATTATTGGGCGATCCCACAAAAATATTGATTTCTCTATAGCTACCAGTATTTCTGGAATGCATTTAGATAAATTAGATCCAATCACCACCCAGTGCTTTTAGTCATACGTTTACA
This sequence comes from Lepus europaeus, assembly GCF_033115175.1. Taxonomy (NCBI): domain Eukaryota; kingdom Metazoa; phylum Chordata; class Mammalia; order Lagomorpha; family Leporidae; genus Lepus; species Lepus europaeus. Next base: position 73,637,219 of record NC_084831.1, read on the forward strand.
GTTGACACTTTCTTTTTTACCATTTATTTTATGCAGACACTCAAGTATTTCAGCTACCGTTTTCTCCTTCTTCATCAAACTATGTTTCTTCACTACTTTTTTTCTAATATCTAACATCATTTGTGATTTCAATGATGAAAACATTTTTATTGAGTACAATCAGACTTTTAGTAGGAGTTCTATAAGGAGAATATTTAGCTCACATCACATCCTACATTACAATATTTTGGTTTGATACCTGAATCTGGCTCCTGATTTTAGTTTGCTGCTAATACAAGCACTAGGAGGCAGCACCGCTGGCTCAACTGAGTTGGTTCCAATCACTCACATGGAGGACCTAGATTGTGAGACAAACTCCTGGTTTTTAAAGAACTTTCTATAAGTTTCCGTTTAATACAAATGCATAAGACTGAAGCATTCTTTACTCTTTTCAGTGGAACTTTTTTTAAAAAGATTTATTTATTTATTTGAAAGGCAGAGTTACAGAGAGGCAGAGGCATAATGTGTTGTCTTCCAGGCAGCTGGAATTGGAGGCAGAGCTGAGACTCAAACGCAGGTACCCCAAGGTGGAGTGTGGGTGTTCAAGTGGCATCTTAATCGTTGTACCAATCACAGAACTGTAATATGTAAATTGTCTTAGAAAAAGCAAGAAGGCCTAGCATTAGAATCCTAAGTATTGTTATCTGAAAAAGCTTTCTAATTTAATTTTCTTCTGAAATTGATTATAATTTTAATGAATTAGTTTTATTTTGTTTTAAATAAATTTGTTTCTCCATTTTAATCAGGCTTCTATGTTTATATCGTCTTTATTGAACAGGATACTTTGCATAAAGTTGTTCACCTAAAAGATATTTATTGATTATATCCCATTTTTCAGATATGAATTCTGTCTTGAGTGGACTTATTGTTCATTAGGAGATATAAATACCATTGCTTTTTTTTAATATTTTATTGATTTGTTTGAGAGGTAGAGTTGTGGACAGAGAGAAGGAGAGACAGGGAGAAAGGTCTTTCATCTGCATTTGGGTTTACTCCCCAAATGGCTGCTTCAGCTGGAGCTAAGCTGACCTGAAGCCAGGAGCCATGAGCTTCTTCCTAATCTCCACCACTGGTGCAGAGGCCCAAGCACTTGAGCCATCTTCTACTGCTTTCCAAGTCTATAGCAGACAGCTGGATCACAAGAGGAGCAGCTGGGACTAGAACCAGCATCCATATGGAATGTTGGCACCGCAGGCAAAGGCTTAGCCTGCTGTGCCACAGTGCCGTCCCCTACCATTGCTAATTTTACACTTAAATAGCCTCATATGGGTAGCTCAGGCTATGGAGTCTGACAAACTGTGTTAATATTCTTATTTTTATTTTTTCAAATTTGAGAGAGATAGAAAGAGCTCCCATCTACTGATTCTTCCCAAATACATACAATGGATAGGACTAGGTCAGGTCAAAATCAGGAGTTGGCAACTCAGCCTAGGCCTTCAGGGTGCATGGCAGGAACCCAATTACTTGAGCCATCACCACAGCCTCACAGTGTCTGCATTAACACGAAATTGGAGTCAGGAGCCAGGGGTGTGTATCTAACCCAGACAATCCAACATGGAACACAAGGCGTTTTATCCAGTGTTTTAACTGGTTTAAACACAAAGCTAAATGTCTATGACTACTACTTGTGTTTATAGCACTAATTTCTACATTTATCACTTATGCTAACTTTTAACAGTTTCTTTATGTATAAAATGTCAATGGTTACAGCATAGCTGTTTTATAGAGTTATTTGTGGAAATAAAACATACTTTTAGTAATAGACAATCAATGATAGTATAATAATGACAGTACTTTTTCATTTCTCATTAAGTATTAGGTAAGTTTTAAACATCTTATTCAAAGTACAACAAGAAATTAAGTATATTGCTTCAACTCACACAAATAGTTCAAGAAGCAGAGAGGAGATTGGGACCCCAAATTGTCTACTTCCAAAATTATTTGAACTTTTTACTTATACATAATAACTGAATAAACTATCTAAAAGGAATTGTTTTAATTTTGACTGATGATAACAATGTTGATGGAGATAAAAGGCTGAATAGGTACAAACTCTCAACCCTATTTTGTAACGTATTTATCAACTTCAAAAGTAGACAAAGAGGGGCTGGCACTGTGGTGTAGCAGGTAAAGTCGCAGCCTATAGTGTTGGCATCCCATATGGGTGCCAGTTCAAGTCCTGGCTGCTCCACTTCCAATCCATCTCTCTTCTATGGCCTGGGAAAGCTTTAGAAGATGACCCAAGCCCTTGGGCCCCTGCACCCACATGGAAGACCCAGAAGAAACTCCGGGGCCTGGTTTTGGATTAGTGTAGTTCCGGCTATTGCGGTCATCTGGGGAGTGAATCTTTGGATAGAAGACCTCTCTCTCTCTCTCTTTGCCTCTGCCACTCAAATAAATAAATAAACCTTTTTTAAAAAAGTAGACATAGGATAATTCTCATTAGTTTATTTTTTCACATTTGCCTTTCAGTTTCTGGAGCACTCACTAATATATACCATAAAATAAATTTTATTTCTCAAATTAAAACTAATTGTAGTTGGTCCTTGAAGTAAATTGTTGTTCAATACTTATTCTGAGTCACAATTATATAAGTTTAAGAATAATATCATGTCATAGAAAATATTTGTTTAAAAATAGTAATTTTCTGCTAATTATGTTTTCTAACACACTAGGCAAATTATAAATCAATTGCTTTATTAGAGAGTGATTTTTATGTAAAATACTTTAATAAAGGAACTTTCAAAATCTAATTTAAAAAAACAAATTTTGAGCAATTCATACTTTAGATGGTGCATTGAGTAAATTGATTCTATAGAAGGAAAAAAAAAATGTTTCTACATTCAATGGAACCAGAGGTTTAGTTTCTGTAGCTTTTTTTTTTTTTTTTCACTTCAACCTCTGAGGACATTAGAATAGGACAAGGGAACATTTCCTACAAAAGCCAGGTCATTTGTTCTCTGAAATTAGTGTTACCAATGTAGAAACATATTGCAATAGGCTATGCCAAAGAGGTTGAAAAAGTCTAAAGTCTCCTTTTTCTATGAACGGCTTTGCTTCTGTAACATCTTCAAAGGAGCCAAATTTTCATCCTTTTCTGTACTTGGAAATCCCACATTCAGAGAATACATTCTGGGCAACAAAACCAGAAAGGAAATGAGAGTCTCTTCTATTAAAAGTCTGGGAGAGACAATAACTAAAGATTACATATGAAAGAGAGAGGGAAAGCAGAAAGAATGTATATATATACACACATATATTTATATGCACACACATATATATATTAAATTATATACATTGTGTGTACATATAATCATGTTGTTTAACTTTTAACTGAAAAGTATGTGTATATTTATATATTAACACTAAGTCCATTTTGGAATTCAGCAATATTTTAACTCATATAAAATTCTGAGGCATAAAATGATATAGAATTTTCACATACTTGCTTCAAAGTTTTCAAAAGTATCGATAGCAGTGTTTAAATTTGTAATGTGCATTAAACAGTGCTTGCATGTAATTATTTCACATTTCTAGTAGATATAATATGTGAAGTGCTTAGAGTTATTTATGATTTTTCCAGACACACTATTTTCTTTCAGCAATGCCTTTGGCTTTTAAAAATTGTTTCCCATTAATAAAAGGAAGTGACATTTTGAAATGAGGAATGAATATAAGCTTTAAATAAATTGCATATGATTTACAATTTCAAATCTGGCATTTAAATAGGGTTATACAATTCAAAATATGTTCTCTCATTACATGGTTTAGGTCTAAAGTATAACCCATTGTTCATAATCTTGTTTCTCCATTAAAATGTCTTGCTTCCATCCTAAATATTAGAGCAGATCCGTAAGATATAACGTGAAACATATGTAGTTAATTAACGAGGCAAGAGTGGTACATTGTTTAGTCAAAATGAGGGTGTATTTCATTTTGGAAAATATTGTAGTTATCTCTTAAAGCACTGCAGCATATATTCTACAGTGGTTATTAAATATGCATTTCTCTCATAATTTTTTCTTTAAAAATAGTTTATCAAATATCATTAATACATGGAATTTATGAATTGCTAGCCTCCAATAACCTTGGATTGTTGGAACTCCTTCTTATTCCAAACTATTGTTCATATTCCAAGTTCTTGGACTCTTAAAAATATTTTTCAAATATCTCCATGTTGTTTAAAGAGAAAGATTATTGAAAAGCCCATGGCACAAAAGATCATATGACTTAAAAGGTAGTCTGTGATTTATGACATTGTTACCACCCATCATCTAATAAATGAGGCTTGAAACTGACTAATGTTTCTCCTCATTGTGTTTGTTGGAAACATTTATAACTTCCTCCAGGGAATTTCCATTGCTATATTGTCGAGTAGTGGAGATGTGGGGGAAATTTAAACTGATACTTGGTTTTAATTACATCTGAGAAGTAATACTTTTGACTTAGTATTTTCCTGGGATACTTTAGATATGTTTAACAAACTTTGTACAACACACATATTAATAAAAGCAGTGATGGTATTGACAACATACATTTAAAATCAGAACCATCGCTTCACAAGATTTGTTAACTATTTGTTTTTTTTTTTTTGCTATGACTACATTAAATCACAGAAAATAATTTAGATCCTCCCAGCTTAATGCAAGTGTAATGAAAACATATAGCCAACACTGCAGATTTAGCTGATATACAAAATGGTAAATATGAGCATTAATTGAGAAACACTTTATTGCATCAAAAGGAAAAGAAAGTACACGAAACACCTTTGTTGTTTCTGCTATGAATTTCACACATATTTTAATATACACATTAGCTTCTGTTTTCTGTTCAGGTAGTTTGCATGAAAGCAGGGCTCACTATCTTTCCCTAGAGTTCCAGCACTGATCCTAAATTGTGGTTGTCTCTAGATTTTGCTACTCAGTGCAGTGGGCATCCATTTAAACTGATTTCTGAAGTAAACAATTTATTGTTTGGAAAAAAATATCAAGGACAAAACTGTCGGTTCAAGGCTTAAGAGTAAACAGAAGTGAGGAAGAGCTTACCTAAGTACACCATGGATGTTTGTTTAGGAATTCTGGCAGAGGCTACAATAAAATGCAATGGTAATGTATAAAGTTATTGAAAATTCAACTGGCTGCTGAGAATGAAAGACAACATTGTTTTGGAGAATATATTCTAGAACAGTGGTAAGGCTACCAGCTCACGACAGAATGTCATTTGGATCATCCTTTGTTATTCACTGTACGTGACCATGAAGATGTTAATGTCTCTAAAATTTAGTTCAATTTCTAAACTAAGACAATATTCATAGTATCAATGTTTCTTATTAATAAGAAAAAATGAAATGCAGTAAATAAAGAGCTAATAGTGGGAGGCACAATTAAATTCTCAATACAAAGGTTTTTGTTAATGTCAATATATGATATAACATATTGTTTGAGAACTTAAACTATACTTTCTGGGTAAATTAAAATTTTAATCTAGTATTTTTTACTTATTAGCTAAGAGATCTTGTGAAATTTCTTAGAAATTTTCTTATATTCCATTCCTCATATGGAAAAATAGTAATAGTATTATATCAGATATGTTTGAGTGTAATAGTACATTTGATGCAATTTAAATGCCTGGCATGTATGGATTTCTTAACAAATATTAGTTAAATACTTCCTAATTATGCTGTAAGCTCTTGAAAGTGTATTTTTTATTTAAGAATGTTGTTGAAATATATTGGAACCCAGAATAGATCTAGCAAGCCCAACTAGAAGGTGGACTTGTTTACAAGTGGAACAGAGGAAAAGCAGGAGAGGATTTTCGGCTTTGGCTTATTCCTGTGCCTCCAATGGGTCTACAAAATAGCTAGGAAGTGATGACTGGAAGGCCTACAACATGACATGAAGCTACTACAGAAACACTATTTGTTTGTCTGTTTGTTCTTGACAGGCAGAGTGGACAGTGAGAGAGAGAGACAGAGAGAAAGGTCTTCTTTTTTTCCGTTGGTTCACCCTCCAATGGCCGCTGCAGCCAGTGCACTGCGCTGATCCGAAGCCAGGAGCCAGGTGCTTCTCCTGGTCTCCCATGCAGGTGCAGGGCCCAAGGACATGGGCCATCCTCCACTGCACTCCTGGGCCACAGCAGAGAGCTGGACTGGAAGAGGGGCAACCAGGACAGAATCCAGTGCCCCAACTGGGACTAGAACCCAGGGTGCCAGTGCTGTAGGAGGAGGATTAGCCTATTGAGTGGCGGCGCCAGCCAGAAACACTATTTCTATTTATTCTAACCCTGGAATAGTCTGGTATGCGCAAATTAAATTGCTATCCCAAATTATTATTTTTTCACTCTCCCTTTCTTCTATACATTTTATAAATGCTTCATATTTGTTTCTGAAAGTAATCCTCATCTCTTCAACACAAACATTCATGTGAGTTTCTCTATGTGAGTATAGATAAATATATTACAGAAGAAAAAGCCCCATCCCTTTAAGAAATACCGACTGTGCTACCAGCATTTCTGGTTTGCTGCCATACGGAACAGCTGTACAGGTGAGCACCAGCAATTCTAAGTGATGAAATGCCACAATCAGTTTGTCTCCTAAAAGTATAATTTGAAATACTTGAACAAATAGCATGCAATATTACAAAATACAATGGCTCCTCTCTGTCAACGTCATTTACATAAGAAAATCATGAAAATGATGATACGGAAAACCAGCTTACACTAATTACTTCTCATATCCTATCACTGATAGACCATTAAAAATATTTCTTCAAGGTAAAGATGAGAGTGGGCCAATCTGGCTCAGAAAGGATCAACTTCTCCAACCCAAGAGAATAATAGATTAAATGTGTAGTTAAAGTTAGAGAAAGAGAAATATTAAATATTAGACATAAAAAAATTCCTCCATCTTAGAAGAACAAACATAGGATGATCTGCAGGACCAGTGATCCTTGCATTCGATACACACTTAATGGTAGATCTGGGGATTTACCAATTTGCTTTTCAAATAGATTCAGGCTACAAGCTATAGACACAAGATATATTTAAAAGACTTTTTATTTATTTACTTATTTGAAAGTCAGAGTTACTGAGAGGGAGAGGCAGAGGCAGAGACGAGAGAAAGAGAGGTCTTCCATCAGCTGGTCTACTCCCCAAATGGGAGAAAAGACTAGGGATGGGTCAGGCCAACGTTTGAGTCAGGATCTTCTTTTAGGTCTTTTACATGGGTGCAGGGGCCTATGGGCTGAAGGCCTTGGGCCATACTCTGCTGATTTCTAAGACACATTACCAGGCAGCTGGATTGGAAGTGGAGCACCCAGGACTTGAACTGGTGCTCATATGGAATTCTTGCACTTCAGAAGGTGGTTTTATCTCCTATACTATAGCTCCGGCCCCAAGACACAAGAGAAACAATAGGAAACTTTCTGGAGACTGGTGAGAAAAAATATGGCAATTCATTCCACTTTTACTCACATGTATAGTATGTATACTACTCTGCAAGTATGACGCAGAAATCCACAGGGCCATGGGCAGGGCACCCACAAAGATTTTTCAGAAGGACAATTTTACATCAAGAAACTTGAAGGAAACCAAATATTTCTGCAAGTAAACTCATAATGACATTTTATAAACCACAAGGAACACTATACTAGTCTTTATAAACAGGCTATTGGAGAAGTGTGTTTAAAATTATCAAAGAGAATTAGAAAGGAATGGGAAGTAGAAGATCAGTATGCAAAAGGAAAAAGTCAATGTAATAAAGAATCAAAAAAGAAACTGTAGAATTGAGTAATAGAATTATATTTATGAATAAAAAATAAATGTGGTGAAAGGATTGCATACAACAGAGAAGTTGAGACTTAATGCTTTATGTATAGATCTCGAAAAGCATCTAGTATGCAACAAGGAGAAATACACAGATGAGAAATATAAAAGGCAAATAAAACACAGTATACACAATAGGAAGGCCACAATATAAACAGTTGTTACAGAAGGCTAGAAAATAAGAAATGGCAAGAAGCAGAGTTTGGAGTAATGCTAATGGATGACTATTTTCTTTCCAGAGTTACAGATATACGTGACTTCTCAAATGGAATTCTATAGCATTTAAACTCACCATTTAAAATGTCAAACACATTCCACTTGCTAATACACAATGGTGAAATTGCAAGACATAAAAAAAAAAACCTGAAAAATGCTCTGAACAGTAAGAAAGATTTCTTATAAAAAATAACATATAGAATCATGGTATACTTCTTATTAGGAAAAGTGAATCACAGGAGATGGCTGATAATAACTTTAAAATACTAAGATAAGAGAGATATCAATTTCAAATAAACAGCCATCTCTTAGAGAATTACTAAAGGATGCACTTTATGAAGAAGGTAACTGAATTCAAAGAAAATATTTTTATACAAAAAGTAGTAATCAACAAAGAAATTATAAATGCTAGTATATTTAAAGCAGAAGCAATTGAAAATTTGGCAATAATGTCCAATGGAGATGCTTAAAGCAAGATGAAACTAAAATACAGGAAGAATGAGAAGGAGAAAGATGTCAAGAGAATTAATGTTCTAACTATATTTTAAAAGAAACTGCAGTGGATTCACTGCTGAATTCTACCTGACATTTAAAGAAGAACTAACTCAATTCTTCTCAAGTTATTCAAAACAATTGAAATGGAGGGAGTCCTCCAAAATTCTTTCTATGAATCCAACATCACCTTCATTCATAAACCTGAAAAAGATGTAGCAGAGAAAGAGAATTACAGAAGAATTACAGATCAATTTCCGTGATTAATATAGATGCAAAAATCTTCAAGAAAATTCTAGCCAATAGAATCCAACAACACATCAGAAAGATCATCCTCTCAAATCAAGTTGGATTTATCTCTGGTGTGCAGGGATGGTTCGGCATTCACAAATCAATCCATATGACACATCACATTAACAAGCTGAAGAACAAAAACCATGTGATTATCTCAATAGATGCAGAAAAAGCATTTGATAAAATACAATACCCTTGCATGATGGAAACTCTAAGCATATTGGGTATAGAAGGAACATTTCTCAACACAATTAAGGCAATTTATGTCAAACACATGGCCAGTGTCCTATTGAATGGGGAAAAGCTGGAAGCATTGCCACTGAGATTCAAACCCAGAAAAGGATGTCTACTCTCACCATTGCTATTCAATATAGTCCTGGAAGATTTAGCAGAGCCATTAGGCAAGAAAAAGAATTCAAAAAGATGAAAATTGGGAAAGAGCAAGTCAAACTATCCCCATTTGCGGATCATATGATTCTATATATAGGGGATCCAAAAGACCCCAGTAAGAGACTATTGAAACTCATAGAAGAGTTTGGTAAAGTAGCAGGATATAAAGTAAGTACACAAAAATCAAAAGCTTTTGCATACAGAGACAATGTCATGGCTGAGAAAGAGCTTCTAAGATCAATCCAACTCACAATAGCTACAAAAAAAAAAAATCAAATACCTTGGAATAAATTTAGCAAAGGTTGTCCAAGATATATATGATGAGCATTAAAAAAATTAAATAAAGAAATAGAAGATACAAAAAATATGGAAATATCTTCCATGTTCACGGATTGGAAGAATCAATATCAAAATGTCCATTCTTCCAAAATCATTCCACAGATTGAATGAGATACCAATAAAAATACCAAAGACATTCTTCTCAAATCTGGAAAAAATGATGCTGAAATTCACATAGAGGCTGGGGAGACCGTGAATAACTAAAGCAATCATATACAACAAAAACAAAGCTGAAGGCATCACAATACCAGATTTCAAGACATACTGCAAGGAAATTATAGTCAAAACATCCTAGTACTGGTACAAAAACAGATGGAAAGACCAATGGAACAGAATAGAAACATCAGAAATCAATCCAAACACCTATGTTGTTTTGTTGTTGTGGAAATTATGGGATATGTACACTATGGACAAGTACACAGCAGTAAAAAGAAATTAAATCCAGTCATTTGCAACAAAATGGATGAATCTGGAAAACATCATACTCAGTGAAATAAGCCAGTTCCAAAGGGAAAAATACCATATGTTCTCTCTGATCTGTAAGAACTAATAGAATAGCTAAAACAAAATCTATAGAAGTGAAATTGACCCTTCAAGAAGTGATGACTTGAGCTGCCTTTGCCTTGAATGTCCAGGAACAGTTTGTTTTGTTTTTTCATTTTTTTCTTCATGCTATTTTTTGAACTCTTTACTTAACATAGACTTAATCATATGTGTATAAAGTTAACTGAGGATGGATCTCAGTAAAAAATAAGAGTGGGAATAAGAGAGGGAGGAGGAAGTTTGTAATTATAAAGCTGTATAGTTCTGCATGATTTCCTACTGACTTACTTCTGAGAGTACAGTTTTGAAAACTCATGATGGCTTCCAAATCCCATTTGGCTGGCTCGTAAAAATGCCATCTTAAGTGTTAAAGTGATCATATAAAGTGTTATAGTGAACATTTAGGTAGGATTAATTGTTAAATTAATCATATGAATAGGATCAAGTGCCTGGTAATAATATTAGATAGAATTAAAAGGAGAGAATGTTCCAACACTGGAAGCATTCCACACAGCAAGTAACATTCTGACCTCAGAATCAGCCCCTAAGGCTTACTGGTCTGGCTGAAAAGCATGTGAGAGCATTTCAGGAATGGAAAGCCAAGATACTGTGGCAAAAAGTGTTCTACATGAAGGATCTCTGTGAGTGAGATCCCAATGGGAAGAAGTGGCCATCAAAGAAGGATGTACTTTTCTCTAAAGGGAGGAAAGAACTTCCACTTTGCTTATGGTCTTGCTAAATACTGACAAGGTTTGTGGATTCAAAAGACTTCCATAGCCAAGGCACTCATGTCCAGAACCTTGGCTGATCCCTGCTATCATGCATAAGAGTGCATCAGGAGTCACTGTGCACTAACTCCCCATGTAGGACCTCTGTCCTTGATGAGTTGTATTATGAGAGCTAACTGTAAATCTAGTTCTCAATTCTTTCTCAGTCAGTGTGTGTGCAAATTGTTGAAATCTTTTTACTTAGTATAGAATTGGTCTTCTGTGTACAAAGTTAATTGAAAAATAATCCTAATGGAGAATGCGACTGGGAAGGGAAGAGGGTAGAGGAGGAGGGGTGGAAGTATTTGGTGAGAACGCATGTTTAGTGGGAAGAATAACTATATTCCTAAAGTTAAACTTATGAAATTTATATTCCTTAAAAATAAACTTAAAAAAAAGAAAAAGGAAGTAGAGCAAAAAGAAAGGCACTTTGTTAAAATGATCATATTTCATTTTTACTAGAAGTAATATGCAAAGTTACTACAGTTCACAGGGAAGATAAAAGGAAGTTAAGGGGCTAGCGCCATGGCTCACTTGATTAATTTTCTGCCTGTGGTGCCAGGATCCCATATGGGCGCTGGTTTCTGGTCCCGGTTGCTCCTTTTCCAGTCCAGCTCTCTGCTGTGGCCCGGGAGGACAGTGGAGGATGGCCCCAGTGTTTGGGCCCCTGCCCCTGCATGGGAGACCAGGAAGAAGCACCTGGCTCCTGGCTTCAGATTGGCACAGCACAGGCCGTAGTGGCCATTTGGGGAGTGAACCAATGTAAGGAAGACCTTTCTCTATGTCACACTCTCTCATTGTCTATAACTCTATCTGTCAAATAAAAATAAAAAAAAGAGAGGAAGTAAAAACAAGTTCAGTTCAACATAAGGCAGAAAAACAATGTAAATGTCAATAAACATTGTAATTTAAAATTGATATTACCACTTTAGAGTGTATTGAAATTGTCTGACAAGGTTTAGATATCATATATAATTAATGACCTAGTACTTCTATTTATCTGCACATACAATAGAAACTTTCAGTTTCTATTGAGTACTAGCTACAAAAAGAAAGAAGTTTATTTCTATACTGTTTGTAGCAGAGAGAAACAGGAAATAACATAAGTGCAATTAGGAAAAAAATGGATATAAGGTAATATAACTCTATGTTAAAAGGTAATATGGTATCTAAGGGGCTGGCACTGTGGTATAGCGGGTAAAGCTGCTGCCTGCAGTGCCAGCATCTTATATGGGCACTGGTTCAAGTCCCAGCTGCTCTACTACCAATCCAGCTCTCTACTATGGTCTGGGAATGCAGTTGAAGATGGCCCAAGCCCTTGGGCCCCTGCACCACCTGGGGAGACCTGGAAGAAGATCCTGGCTCCTGGCTTTGGATCAGTGCCGCTCCGATCGTTGTGGCCAAGTAGGGAGTGAATTGGCTCATGAAAGACCTCTCTCTCTCTCTCTCTCTGCCTTTCCTTCCCTCTCTCTGTGTAATTCTGGCTTTCAAATAAATAAATAAATCTTTTAAAAATACCATAGCTAAGATGAATAATTCTTTTCTGTGAATATAAACATATATAGATGTAAAAATATAAAGTTGAGTTAGCCATACTGCCTTGGTTGTCCGTGTTGCCATGAAAGTTACACTAACTTAGGAGCATATACAAGATTAATGTATTATGTAATGATCTGCGAATCAAGAATTTGAAACTGATTTCATGAAGCTAAGATTATCATGGTATTAATGTCTTTTTTTTTTTTTATTTTGACAGGCAGTTAAACAGAGAGAGAGAGACATAGAGAGTTATAGAAAGTGAGAGAGAGACAGAGAGAAAGGTCTTCCTTCCGTTGGTTCAGCCCCGGAATCGGTGCTGCGCCGATCCAAAGCCAGGAGCCAGGTGCTCCCTCCTGGTCTTCCATGTGGGTGCAGGGCCCAAGCAACTGGGCCATCCTCCACTGCCTTCCCTGGCCACAGTAGAGAGCTGGACTGAAAGAGGAACAACTGGGACAGAATCAGGTGCCCTAACCGGGACTAGAACCCAGGTGGCCAGCCCCGCAGGCAGAGGATTAGCCTAGTGAGCTGTGGTGCCGGCAAATGTCTTTATTTTAATAGATTCTTTTTTAAATTTTTTAAAAATTTTATTTAAGTTATGCAAGTTTAATGTATTTCAAGAGGTGAATTTAGGAACATAGTGACACTTCCTACCCACCTCTCCCTCCCACCCACACTCCAACCCTTCCTTCTCCATTTCACAATTCCCACTGTTAAATTTTTTAAACATTTATTTAATAAATATAAATTTTGAAAGAACAACTTTTGGATTACAGTGACTTTTTCCCACCATATCCTCCCTCCTACACGCAACCATCCCATCTCCCTCTCCCTCTCCCATCCCTTTCACATCAAGATTCATTTTCAATTATCTTTATATACAGAAGATAAATTTAGTATATACTAAGTAAAGATTTCAACAGTTTGCACCCACACAGAAACACAAAGTATAAAGTACTGTTTGAGTACTAGTTATACCATTAATTCACATAGTACAACACATTAAGGACTGAGATCCTACATGGGAAGTAAGTGCACAGTGACTCCTGTGGTTGATTTAACAATTGACACTCTTGTTTATGGTGTCAGTAATCACCTGAGACTCTTGTCATGAGTTGCCAAGGCTATGGAAGCCTCTTGAGATGGCCAACTCTGATCTTATTTAGACAAGGTCATAGTCAAAGCGGAAGTTCTGTCCTCCCTTCAGAGAAAGGTACCTCCTTCTTTGATGGCCCGTTCTTTCCGCTGGGATCTCACTCGCAGAGATCTTTCAGTTAGTTTTTTTGTTTTTGTTTTTTTTCTTTTGCCAGAGTGTCTTGGCTTTCCATGCCTGAAATACTCTCATGGGCTTTTTAGCCAGATGTGCATGCCCTAAGGGCTGATTCTGAGGCCAGAGTGCTGTTTAGGACATCCACCATTCTATGAGTCTCTTGTTTATCCTGCTTCCTGCGTTGGATCATTCTCTCCTTTTTAATTCTATCAGTTAGTATTAGCAGACACTGGTCTTGTTTATATGATCCCTTTGACACTTAACCCTATCATTATGGCCAATTGTGAACTGAAACTGATCACACTGACTTAGTGAGATGGCATTGGTACATGCCACATTGATGGGATTGAATTGGAATCCCCTGGCATGTTTCTAATTCTACCATTAGAGATAAGTCCAAGTGAGCATGTGCTGAACTGTACATCTCCTCCCTCTCTTATTCCCACTTCTATATTTAATAGAGATCACTTTTCAGTTAAATTTAAACACCTAAGAATAATTGTGTGTTAATTACAGAGTCCAACCAATAGTATTAAGTAGAACAAAAAAAAAATACTAAAAGAGATAAAGTATTAAGTTGTTCATCAACAGCCAGGACAAGGGCTGATCAAGTCACCGTTTCTCATAGTGTCCATTTCACTTCAACAGGTTTCCTTTTTGGTGCTTGGTTAATTGTCACCAATCAGGGAGAACATATGATATCTGTCCCTTTGGGACTGGCTTAATTCACTCAGCATAATGTTTTCCAGATTCCTCCATTTTGTTGAAAATGACCAGATTTCATTGTTTTTTACTGCTGTATGGTATTCTATAGAGTACATATCCCATAATTTCTTTACCCAGTCTACTGTTGATGGGCATTTAGGTTGATTCCAGGTCTTAGCTATTGTGAATTGAGCTGCAATAAACATTAAGGTGCAGACCGCTTTTCTGTTTGCCAATTTAATTTCCTTTGGGTAAATTCTAAGGAGTGGGATGGCTGGGATGTATGGTAGGGTTATGTTCAGATTTCTGAGGAATCTCCAGACGGACTTCCATAGTGGCTTAACCAGTTTGCATGCCTACCAACAGTGGCTTAGTGTCCCTTTTTCCCCACATCCTCACCAGCATCTGTTGTTGGTGGATTTCTGAATGTGAGCCATTCTAACTGGGGTGAGGTGAAACCTCATTGTGGTTTTGATTTGCATTTCCCTGATTTCTAGTGATCTTGAACATTTTTTTCATGTGTCTGTTGACCATTTGGATTTCCTCTTTTGAAAAATGTCTATTGATATCCTGGCTAAAGTGATGCTATGACTGGTACTGAAACAGTATTTTTATACTTTGCGTTTCTGTGTGGGCGCAGACTGATGAGGTCTTTGCTAATTATATACTGAAGTGATCTTCTGTATATAAAGAGAATTGGAAATGAAAAAAAAACAACCTGGTGTTAAAATGGAAATGGCATAGAAAATTAATTAATTTGAAAAAAAAATTATGTAGGATCTCTGTCTTTAATGTGCTATACACTGCTATTTAATGCTATAATTAGTAATCCAATGGTAGTTTTTTCACTTTATGTTGCTATATGGGCAAAATGTTGAAATCTTTACCTAATATATACTAAACTGATCTTCTGTATACAAAGAGAATTGAAAATGAATCTTTACATGAATGGAAGGGGAAAGGGAGCGGGAAAGGGGAGGGTTGCGGGCGGGAGGGAAGTTATGGGAGGGGGGAAGCCATTGTAACCCATAAGCTATACTTTGGAAATTTATATTCATTAAATAAAAGTTTAATAAAAAAAAAAAAGAAAAATGTCTATTGAGGTCCTTGGCCCATCTCTTAAGTGGGTTGTTTGTTTTGTTGTTGTGGAGTTTCTTGATCTCTTTGTAGATTCTGGTTATTAATCCTTTATCGGTTGCATAGTTTGCGAATATTTTTTCCCATTCTGTCAGTTGCCTCTTCACCTTCCTGACTGTTTCTTTTGCAGAATAATAGATTCTTGAGAAGAATCTTTTTTTTTTTTTTTGTATGCCTGCGATGTCCCTTTCCTTGTACCTGGAAGCCTAGAGCCTGACTTTTAGATGCTTACAAGTTCTTCATTGTTCTTTGCACATGGCCACTACATTTCAGAATCTGCAGAGTGTGAAATTCCTCTCGCATTACTATCTGATTACTCACCTACTGCCTTTTGTCATTGCATCTCACAGCAGCCAGGTAATATTCTCCAAATTTAAAGACTCAAGTGATTATGGTATGCTTTTCTGAGTGACCCAGAATAATCTCCTCATCTCAATGTCCATAACTATAACCATAATTGTAAAAATTCTCTTTCTCTGTATGATGATAAAATCATAGGTTGCAAAACATATGGCCTGAATATATTTGTGAGACATTATTCTGGGTGACCTTTACCAACCTCTGGCTATGTACATCCCAAATAAAATTACCCTAACACAAAGGTTCCTAAATCTGCACCCATTATGACATCAACTAAACGTCCAACAATCTTGATGAAGTATCATCATCTCAAACACACATAATCTTGTCATTTAAGTCATTCAGATTTAATATGAGTGAGTTTTGGCATTGTCGATCCTTGGGTACAGTATCTTTCCATCTCTAGACCTGTGTAACCAAACATTCATGTCATATGCTGTCATAACCCTATGATGCGACAGGCATAGGATAAAAGTTAAATAATCTTAGTATAGAAGGAGAATGCCTAAGGAAAAATGAATTCATTAGTTTTAAAGATTTCGTTTTTATTAAGATACCAAATGCATTTATTTACATGTGAAAAAGTGTTTTGGATTAAGATTAGACCCAACAAGGGAAAAAAAAAACATTTCTCTGCCACTGGTCACTGAATATTTATACCATCATTCCTTGGGCATACGAAATGATCAACTTAAAAATTAGTCTCCTGGGGCTGGCACTGTGGTGCAGCAGGATCATGCCCTGGCCTGCAGTGCCAGCCATCCTAAGTAAAGATTTCAACAGTTTGCACCCACACAGAAACACAAAGTGAAAAATACTGTGAGTACTAGTTATAGCATTAAATCACAATGTACAGCACATTAAGGACAGAGATCCTGCATGAGGAATGAGTGCACAGTGACTCCTGTTGTTGACTTAACAAATTGACACTCTTGTTTATGGCGTCAGTAATCACCCTAGGCTCTTGTCATGAGTTGCCAAGGCTATGGAAGCCTTTTGAATTCGCCGACTTTGATCCCATTTAGACAAGGTCATAGTCAAATTGGAATTTCTCTCCTCCCTTCAGAGAAAGGTACCTCCTTCTTTGATGACCTGTTCTTTCCACTGGGTTCTCAGAATTTTGAAATATAGTTGAACAAATTCTAATAATAATTTCCTATAGCTTGTGTCTCTGACCTTTGGGTTGAAAAATCTGGCCTTAGGTTTATCATTCATTTTCCATAAAAGGTACTAGATCTTTGCAGCTGAATAGATTTATCAATTTTTTCCTTGCTGGTACAGGTTTAGAAAGTCACTATCATTTTTATTTTTTAAAGATTTATTTATTTATTTGAAAGGCAGAGTTACAGATAGGCAGAGGCAGGGAGAGAGAGAGACAGACAGACAGATCTTCCATATGCTGGTTCACTTCCCAAATGGCCACAGGGACTGGAGCTGAGCCAATCTGAAGCCAGGAGCCAGGGTCTTCATCTGGGTCTCCCACATGGGTGCAGGGGCCTAAGGACTTGGGCTATCTTCTATTGCATTCACAGGACACAGCATAGAGCTGGATTGGAAGTGGAACAGCTGAGGCTCGAACCAGCACCCATATGGGATGCCAGCACCGCAGGTGGGCAGCCATACCCGCTATGCCACAGTGCCGGCTCCAACATCCTTTATTTATTTTATATTTTCTATGTCCTTTCAGGTCAAATATGGTAATGTTTCTGCTGATAGAAAGTCCTCAAGAACCTTGTGGGTCTCCCATGTATTTCATGAAGACTTACTCTATTAGACAAGAAACTTGCCATGGATATGTTATAGATAATCTATTATGATAGCAATAGTGAAAATGTTAATTCAATAATTAATGCTGCATGTTATTTCTTGATAAAATATATGTAGTCAAACAAAAGCATGGAAAAGAAGTCCACATCATTAATTTATAATAGAATTATATATTTGATAAATAGTTGGAAAAAATAGAAAAAAAAACAGGGTATTTTTTACAAGCCTTTGCTTTTGTCTGAGTCTTTAAAATTTACCACTCACTCTGAAGCAGACTCATAAAATGTTAACATTTATCAATTGTGATTGGTAGATACCCAGGTGTTTGGTACCTTGGTCTCTGTTATTTCCTGTTACTTAAAAAATTTAAAACAACTAAACGTATTACAAACATTCTTCAGGGAATTGTTTTGATAAATGGACTTCAGATCAACAGCCTTACAAACATGCCCAGCTAAACACTCAGCAGCTTACCAGTGGGCTTTCTGGAGCAGCGCATGGACTTGAAAGATGCCATCTTGCAGAGACAGATGGGAAGAGAGGTACTGCCCAAGCATTTAGCATATGCTTCTCTGTGGAAATCGGAAAACGCTTCCTAGGTATCGTTTCTGCAAGGCCCTAGTTACGGAACTAGACAGTGGTTAGTAATCGCCCAAAGTGTTATTTTGGGGGTAAAATCTGTACAACTATATTAGTATTCCTTTAAACTTTTTATGAAGCCAAATACAATACTCCTAGAAATTATCCTTTGTTAGGTTTAATTATTCCCATTTACTTGTGAGTTTTAATTTTTAGACACTAATTCACAGAACAATTAAAACTGTGTCAATGAAGATGCCAAGGATACATAAATAAGTTTGAAACCTTTATTTCTATTTTTTAAATGGAATTATAACAACATCACATGTTGCCAATATTCTCTTCATGATACACACTCCTTCTTCACACTGGTGATGACCAGGGAGTACACTCTCATAGTCTCCATAACTTTCGTTTGAGAAAAGAGAAGCACCAATGTGCGCCATTGTAGCTTTCCACTAAAGCCATGTCTCTCTTATTAACCTAAAGCTGAGAGAAATTGGGAAGAGGCATTTTCAGGTAACAGCAGGAGAGAGTGCTTATTTAGTTAGCAAGTAACAAACCATAACTCTGCAGAGTGTTTATCTCCTTCTCTGTGCTATATTGCTATTTCCCTATTAATGCTGACTGGAAAATGGATTGACCTTACCAATTAAAGGAAAAAGGAATTGCAGACTTATTTAAGATAAGTTGAGACAATATTATGCATTTTATTAAATATAGAAGTATTCAATGTGTACAAGCATGTTTGTTTGAGCACATTTATTTTGTTAGCAAGCATTACCCAATTCCTCAAAAAAAGAGAAATTCCCTAATGCTTTTTCAGTTCACAAAAATTCTGAGGAGGTTATGAATGTCAATCCAGTACGATTCTATACAAAATCACATTCTACTATTTCTCAAGCTAATCCCATTAACATTCTAGCCTCTTAAACAGTTCCAAATGTAAAAAGGCTAGGCAGACGTCCACAGAATAAAAAGATGATCCCAGCTGAAACCGCATAGAATCTGCAATGCATAATGTGGTAAGTTTAGCACTAATAATCTATGACTTTGCATCCTTAGACAATACATACTAGAAATCTCTTAAGAGAAGTGAGTTTCTTGTCATTATTGTTTTTTAACTATTCCATATTTGCAATTTCGATTTTTCTGTTAAGTCAATCATTATTTGAAAACTTTTAAAATTTAAGTGGTTTAGTTATTCTGTGTATACCTTTATTGCTGATTTTCATTTTTCTTACACTATGCTCAAATGAACATTTTCCACATTTAATAGATTCTTATTCTGTATTTTCAACATTTCTAATTTTAGGATATTGGTAATAATTTATCAAGAGGTCATTTATAGTATCCAGAGATGTTGAAACTTATCTTAAAAATTGTATTGTATTTGTAAAACTTAAATATTCCAACAAATAAATCATATTCATAACACTTATAACATAAAAAACAGCTTATTTTAACTATACTCCAACTGCTTAAGTTGCTGGATAAGAAGAGTTTTGATTAGCCAGTATTTATTCCCATAAATTCTATTTGCCAAAATGCATATAAATAAGTTAGCTTAGTAAAATCTGAAAATATACAAAATTCTGTAAAAGAAAAGCACATTATATGAGTCAATGACTATCTCAACATTTAAAGCTACATGTAGATTTGCTTTTTTTTTTTTTTTTTGACAGGCAGAGTGGACAGTGAGAGAGAGACAGAGAGAAAGGTCTTCCTTTTTCCATTGGTTCACCCCGCAATGGCCACTGCGGCCGGTGCACCGCGCTGATCTGAAGCCAGGATCCAGGTGCTTCTCCTGGTCTCCCATGCAGGTGCAGGGCCCAAGGACTTGGTCCATCCTCCACTGCCTTCCCAGGCCATAGCAGAGAGCTGGACTGGAAGAGGAGCAATCGGAACAGAATCTGGCGCTCTGACTGGGACTAGAACCCGGTGTGCCTGCACCGCAGGCGAAGGATTAGCCTATTGAGCCGTGGCACCAGCCTAGATCTGATTGTAACCTTAAATTTATAAGAAATTATAACGAAAGCCCTAAATGTATCCAGGATCACCTACTTGTCAAACATCAACAGTTTCACTCAGAATGAGTTTTGGTTGTCAACTGTCCTAATAAAGTAATTAACCATTTTACTTAGTGAAAACACCACTTGCTATTGCATAGTAGGTGGAACATGATTTTGGTTTTAAGAAGTACATATTTTCTAATAATCTTATTGTATAATAATAATTGTAATAGATTACTGTCATAACAAATCCAAATAGTCGTGGGTTATGACAATAAACATTTCTTCCTCATGTTACATCTATCATGTTTAGTTACTGGTCTTCTCCAATTTTTATTAATTCTGAATCTCACTGATAGGAAAAGAACTGATCTAGGAAATAAGACAGGAAGGAGGAGGAGGGGTGGGAATGTAGGTGGGAGGCAGGATGGGGTGGGAAGTATTTGTAAATGTATATATGAAATACATGGAATCTTAAATTCGATTTTTAAAAAAGGGGAAAAAGCATTTAAGGAAAGGAATATTTCCTAAACATGAAGATTCTAATAATGTCTTTTGGAGAACATAAGAATGAAATTTTCTGTGGCATATACCATGGATAGAATTGTTGAGTCATAGGTTATGTGCAGGTGCAGTTTTAATGGTTTTTGGCAAAATAGTTTTCTGAAGTGGCTGTAGTATTTTGCCATCTGCCAACACTCTGTTTTTTTCAAATCCTCACTGGTGTTGGTAATTTTCATCTTTTATATTTAAACCATTTTTGTGGAATTTTAATATCACATTCTAATTTGAATTTTCCTTTTCCTCAAGACTACTAATGTGGAACAACTTTTCATATATTTGTTGCCTTTTTGTATACCATCTCTTGTGAATGTGTATTCAGATATTATGTACATTTTGAAAATTCTGTTGTCTATATTTTATTTATTTGTACATTGTACTTTTTTTAAAAAAGAAACCTTTATTAAATGAATGCAAATTTCATAAGTACAACTTTAGGAATATAGTGGTTCTTCCCCCCAATACCCGCCCTTCCACCCCCTACTCCCATCCCACCTCCTCCTCTCTCTCCCATCCCATTCTTCATTAAGATTCATTTTTAATTAGCTTTATATACAGAAGAACAACTCTATACTAAGTAAAGATTTCAACAATTTGCACCCACCCACAGACATACAAAGTATAAAGAACTGTTAGAAAACAAGTTTTACAGTTAATTATCATAGTATAATTCATGAAAGACAAAGGTCCTACATGGGGAGTAAGTGCACAGTGACTCCTGTTGTTGATTTAACAATTAACACTCTTATGTATGATGTCAGTGGTCACCTGAGACTCTTTTTTTTTAAGATTTATTTATTTACTTGAAAGAGTTACACAGAGAGATAAGGAGAGGCAGAGAGAAAGATAGAGAGAGAGAGAGAGAGAGAGAGAGAGAGAGAGAGAGAGAGAGAAGTCTTCCATCCGCTTGTTCACTTTCCAGATGGTGGCAATGGCGGAGCTGTGACAATCCGAAGCCAGGAGCCAGGAGCTTCCTCTGGGTCTCCCACATGGATGCAGGGGCCCAAGGACTTGGGCCATTGCTTTCCCAAGCCATAGCAGAGAGCTGGATAGGAAGTGGAACGGCCAGGACTCGAACCGGCGCCCATATGGGATGCCAGCATTGAAGACAGCGACTTTACTGGCTACGCCACATTGCCGGCCCCACCTGAAGCTCTTGACATGAGCTGCCAAGGCTATGAAAGCCTTTTGTGACCACAAACTCTGTCAGTATTTAGACAAGGCCATAAGCAAAGTGGAAGTTCTCTCCTCCCTTCAGAGAAAATGCATCCTTCTTTGATGGCCCTTTCTTTCCCCTGGGTCTCAAGCTCCGAGATCCTTTATGTAGGATTTTTTTTTTTTTTTGCCATAGTGTCTTGGCTTTCCATGCCTGTAAGATGCATTATACTTTTAACACATTATATGTCTTTTGTTGGATATTACATTTTTTCAATGGTATGTTTTAAGGTACAGATATTTCCAAATTAAATAAAGTCATTAATTATTTTTCTGTCATATTTCACAATATTTGTCCTGGTTAAGAAATATTTGCCTCCTCCTAAATTCCAAAGATGCTTTCCAATGTTGGCTTCTACAACTTTAATTATTTTACAATTCACATTGTCATCTGCAGTAAATCCAGAATTCATTAATGTGATAGCATTCAAAAACATTTCCCCACGTACATTTCTAATTTATTCCGCACTTGCTCAAGTATAAAACTGAGATCAACTGTATTGAAGTGGGTAGAAATATCACCATATGCACACCATCACCAACTCCAAGCTGGCACAACTCAGCACCAAGGAAAAATGCCTCATTAGTGACAGAGAAAGAGAGAATGGACCATGTGTCCAACCTCTAACCCTTTGGAGTCCAATCCTAAAAACTAACTTCTTTCTCACCTTAAAGAGGCCCTGACTGAATTGGCATAGTTTAAATGCCTGGATGCCAGTGAAAACAAAGGAAAGCCACAATGGCTTAGTGTTGTACAACTGGGAGAATGCACACAACGTGAGGATACTACACCAAGAAGGAGAAAGAGAAGCAAAGTTTGCATGCAACATTCAAACATTATCAGGGATTAATCTTCAGCATGCAAGGATGGTTCAACATACACCACCCAAATCTCACTCAGGTAAGGGTGAGTATTTTGAGTGCAATCCTTCCTAGGGAAAATTGCTTCCTCTAACTGTTGACTCGAGAAATCTAAAAAAGCAGTTATCTGTTGCCACAAATACAATGGCGAAATAGATACAGCATTAAGTTTAGAGAAATTTTCATACAAAATGGAAGAAAACTGAAGGAAAAATATTCCCTCATCCCAAGCAATTTTGAAATCCTGCTAGGCATAAATTTCAAGGCCCAGGAGAAACATACATTGTGGTTGGTGTCACTACCCTCTGAATGAGATTTCATATAATCTTTCCAGTGAAATGGTGAAATTGGCCCTGATGTTTTCTCCATATTTCTTTCTTTGATTTCTCTCAATAACTTTTAGTCTTCAGTATAAAGATCTTATGCATATTTTGTTAGATTTATTTCTTGATGTTTTGGTTGAGAACTTGGGGGATTTTTATTCTGTGGTATCTTTTAAATTCTAAGTTTTTTTATTGTGGTTTTATAAATATGATATCTTGTTTCCATTTTCACAAATACACTTGATATGCTTTCTTTAAACATCTAATATATAGGGACTGGTGCTGTGGTGCAATAGGCCAAGCCACTGCTTGCAGCACTGGCACCCCATATGGTCACAGTTCAAGTCTTGGCTGCTCCACTTCCAATCCAGCTTCCTGCTAATGTGCCTGGAAAAGGAGCAAAAGATGGCCCAAGTGTCTGGGCTCCTGCCACCAGATCCAGACCAAGCTCTTGGCTCATGGCTTTGGCCTGGCCCAGTCCCAGACACTGGGACCATTTGGGGAGTAAAACAGTTGCTGAAAGATTTTTTTTTTCTCTCTCTGTCTCCTCTATCTCTAACTCCGATTTCAAATAAATCTTTTTTAAAAAAAATCTGGTAGATATTTTGCTGCTTTCTGCACTATTTTGTGAATGTCCCTTCTCAAACTTATGTTGAGTTACAATTGCCATTGTAACTGTAGATGTAGGAACTTTAAGTGGTGTTTAGAATGTGGGGTCACCACCTTCATGAATGGATTAATGCCACTGTCGTGAAAATGGATTTATTGTCACAGGAATGGACTCTTTATGAAAAGGTGAGCCCCAGCCCCAGCTTTTTCCTCCTTGTCTTCCTGTATAGAATGTTGCAATGAGAAGGCCAGAAGCTAGAGTTTAGATATAAGACTTTCAAACTTTAGACTTATATTTTAGATACAAGACTTCCACTCAATTCACTTCTGTTCATTACAAATTATTCAGTTTGAGATATTTTGGTGTATCAGTGCAAAATGGGCTAATATAGAAAGTTGGTCCTGGAGAAGTGTGGAATTGCTGTGACAAATTGCTGACAATACAGAATTGACTTTGGAACTGGTTAATGGGCAAGGGCTGAAAGAGTTTGAATGAGCAGGTTAGCATAGATCTGTGTTCAATGAACAGAACAGTAATAGCAGTTGTGCTAGGGGCTTAGAAGAAAAGAAATGTAGAGAAAGTATGGAATTTTGTAGAAATTATTTGTTATTGTGATTGAAATGTACAGTAAAGGCCGTTCTGATGACTTCTCAGACAGAAATAAGGAATGTTTTATTGAAAATGGGGCTAAGGGTCACTTTTGCAATAAAGTAGCAAAGACCTTGGCAGAATTGCACCCACACCATAGGACTTTATATAAGGCACAATTTAAAAATAATGAATTAGAATATCTGGGGCCAGTGCTGTGGCATAGCGGGTAAAGTTGCCACCTGCAGTGCCGGCATCCCACATGGGTGGGTGCTGGTTCAAGTCCTGGCTGCTCCACTTCCAATCCAGCTCTCTGCTATGGCCCAGGAGAGCAGTGGAGGATGGTCCAAGTCCTTGGTCCCCTGCATGCACGTTGGGGTCCCAAAAGAGATTGCTGGCTTCTGGCTTCAGATATGCTTAGCTCTTTGCAGCCATTTGGGGCATGAACTAGCAGATAGAGGACATCTGTGTGTGTGTGTGCGTGTGTGTGTCTCCCTCACTTTCTGTAACTCTGCCTTTCAAATAAATTAAATACATTTTTTTAAAAAAGAAATGCTTTTTTAAAAAAATAATATCCAACTGAAGAACGTCCTAAACCAAATGCTGAAGGCTGCCAGGGCTTCCTGCTGTGCCCTTGAAGTGATAGCATATACAGCACCTGGGCTTTCTTGAGCCACAGCTAAAATAGCCAAAGGGTGCTACACTGGAATGTGGGGAGCAGAGATGTAAGGCACCCAGTCTTTTTTGTTCTACACGAGCTAGGATAGCTATTGGAAAATATTAATGAACAAAATACTGAAGAAGGATGGTTCTTTTAATTGTAAATATTAAAATGAAAGAAGATAGAAATGTTTTAAAATGGAATTGGTGCTTAAAATGGAAGCAAAATGTAAAAAAAAATAATATCCTCAATCTAGTTATGTAAAGAATAAAAAAGCATGTTCCCAAAGAATATCATGGGTGTGGCCTAGTGTTCAATTATGAGATTAGTACAGAATGCTAGATTCCTTTCATCAAGATAATCTGAGAATGACAATGCATTTCAGAGGTCTTACAGGCTGTTCCTGTCATCACAGGCTCCCAATATTAGGGTCTTGAGAAAACAAAAGGCTAGCTGCTCAGGGATACATTCTGTCTCTGCTCCCCACATTCCACTGCAATCCTTCTTTGTTCTTCCAGCAGTGGCTCAAGCAGGGCCAGGTGCTGGTGACACTGTCTGTCCAGAAGGCACAAGTAGGAAGCCTTGGTGTCATCCCTGCTCTCCTAATTCTTCAGGAGTGTAGAGTGCAGGGGCTATGGTGCCATGGAGGCCTCTTTCTAGATTTCAAAAGATGTATCAGGTAGACTGGGGGTCCATGCAGAATCCAGCTGAAGGTTCAGAGATCTCCCACCCAGTGCTTCAATTCCCAAATGGACACAATGGCGAGGTTGGTCCAGGCCAAAGCAGCAGCCTAGAGCTTCATCTGGGTCTTTCAAATGTGTGGCAGGGGCCCAGATATTAGCACTATCCTCCTGGGCCTTCCCAGGCAAATTGGCAGGGAGCTGGGTCAGAAGCAGAGTAGCTGGGACTCAGACAGTTTCTCTGATACGGGATGCCCACATGTCAGGTGGCAGCTAAGCTCACTGTACCACAACACCAGACACTGAATTTATTATTTTAACTTTGGCAATTTTTGTTTTCGAAGAATTTGACCATTTGTACACATTATCAAATTTAGCTATTTAGTTAATTGATTCATATTTCCATTTAGTTGAAAATATGTTTACAATGGTCTAGTATCTATAGTCATAGCCTCCTTTTCTAATGTACAAAATTTGTATTTTATCTCTTTTTTTATTATTTAGTCTTTCTGAACATTTTCAAAGAAAAATATACCGGATTTTTAAATTTTATTTGTTGCATATTTTTTTTCTATTTTATTCACTGCACATATAATAGCTGTAATAAAACAAATGTGACTGTCTACTAATTTTTCACTGAATCTTAGACATGATATATCATAAGGCTTTAATCTTCCAGAGATGGTTTTTCATCACTAAAACTGTTCTTTTTCTCTTTTTTTTAGGGTATTAAAGATAGAGGACATCTTTCCACCATGGAATCAATGACTGAAGTACTGAATTAGTCCACCATCCATCTTTACAGCAAGATTGTTGAGGCAGAGTACTTTGTAAAAGACAGATGTTTATTTTGATCTCTGTTTGGAGAGGGAAGTTCAAGACTGGGGAACCCCAGGAGTTTGGCCTCTACTGAAGGTCTAGTGGCAGATAGCATCACAATGATGGGACAGCACATGAGGAAGCACTTGGAGAGACAGGAAGACAGAGTGGAATGACCAGTCTTGCTCTTTTGTAAAAGTCTCTTACAGGAACCAACCAGGGTTCCATGAATATTGTATTAACTCCTCTGAGGGAAGGGACTTGAATGACCTAATTAGTTGCCACTAGACCTTACCTCCTAGAGGTTTCCCCACCTGAGCACAAGCACACTGAGGACCAAGAGTACAACACATGAACCCTTGAGGAACAAACCACATCCAGACCATAGTAAGCAGTTAGATTTCAGCGGAAGATTGGACACAACTCAGTCTGCCTCCACTTTGCATTCATCCCTCTAGGCTGGAGCATGAAACTTCAAGACTTTTAGTCAAGGAACTTTAGGTTCTTTGATTTCTTTGTCAAATATAACTGCAGGATATTCTGTTTTTTTTTCCTCCAGAGGCCTTAGTTTCGGTTATTTATGTTCCTTTCTCAATCAGCTCCAATTTTTGCAGACTTTTGGATAGGGAGACAAATGAATGTGATTTAAGCTATGTCACTGTCTTGTGTGAACAGCAAAGTCACTCTTGGTTTCTTTATCTCCCTGTAGACCTTGTATAAGAACCTAACCTGGGTATTTATACCCAATGCTGTAAGAGCACTAGTCAGAAGTGTCTATAGATCTTAACTACAATTTTGTTTTGCTTAGAAGTACATCTCTTCTTGTCTTAAATGGCTTGAGATCTTGGGACACATTGTTCTAAATTCCATACCTTTTTTTGATGGCTATGCAGTCTCACATTTCCACAAGTATTTTACAGGGAAAATTAGTTATGTGCCCAGAAACATTTCAATCCTCCAATCTTATTCTACCCCATTTCCAAGCAGCATATTTCTCAGTATTTTTCTCTGCCACCCATTCCCCCAAGCTCTCACACACACCTTTATAACCTTTGTCTAGACCAAGCCATAATCTTTAGAATCAGGAAAAAAAAATAAAGAAAAAAACTCAAAGCTAATTACCATTGATGTAGCTCTTCCTTGTCATAAATAATTATTTAGTCATTATTCAGCCAACAGAAATTTAAGTTTTAATGTTTTAGTTGCTGTCATCTTCCTTGCATCTATTCCCTCCTTCCAGTAGGTGATGATGAATTTGAAATGTAGTCTGAGAGTAAGAGTAGAGTTATATGAAAAGAGTTGCCAGCTTGTTAGATAGGAAAGCAGGAGTAGATCTAGTTTGGTTAAGATAAAGGGAGGCAGGCGCCACGGCTCAATAGGCTAATCCTCCGCCTTGCGGCGCCGGCACACTGGTTTCTAGTCCCGGTCGGGGCTTGTCCCGGTTGCCCTTCTTCCAGGCCAGCTCTCTGCTGTGGCCAGGGAGTGCAGTGGAGGATGGCCCAAGTGCTTGGGCCCCGCACCCGCATGGGAGACCAGGAGAAGCACCTGGTTCCTGCCATTGGATCAGCACGGTGCACCGGCCGCAGTGGCCATTGGAAGGTGAACCAACGGCAAAGGAAGACCTTTCTCTCTCCCTCTCTCTCTCTCTCTCACTATCCACTCTGCCTGTCAAAAAAAAAAAAAAAGATAAAGGGAATTGTCAGTTTGGTCTGGTTTATATTGAGATTCCTATTAAGCATTCGACAAGAGAAGTAAAGATGACAGCTGGATATGAATTGAGTTCTAGAAAGTTTGGAATTTAAGAAATATATTTAGTATTAAGTGGGGAAGAGGACCATCAGTACACACAGGTTGGGAGTAGAGCCATTGGTGGTTTAGTAGAGGTTATGATTACAAAGGAATGAGGCCCAAGTGTGCTAGACAGGGTCTAGAACAAAGGACAGAGTCATTATTAGAGGAGCTAAGAAAGGTGCTGTCTAAGCTACAATTAAGTTTTCTGATTTAGAGGCAAATAGAACCTGATACGCCACTCTTAGGATCATTGGTTACTATCCTCACTCTGTCTTTTATGACCTTGTCTAAATATGATCAGAGTCTGCGAACTTGGAAGGCTTCCATAGCCTTGGCAATTCATGATGACAGCCTAGGGTGGTTACTGGCGCCATAAACTAGAGTGTCAATTTGTTGGGTCAACAACAGGAGCCACTGTGCACTTGCTCCTCATGTGGGTTCTCTGTCCTTAATGTACATTTTGATTTAATGCTATAACTAGTACTCAAACAGTATGTTTCACTTTGTGTTTCTATGTGGATGCAAACTGTTGAAATCTTTATACTAAATTGATCTTCTGAATATAAAGAGAATTGAAAATGAATCTTGATGCAAATGGAAGGGGAGAGGGAGCGGGAGAGGGGAGGGTTGCGGGTGGGAGGGAAGTTATGGGAGGGGGAAGCCATTGTAATCCATAAGCTGTACACTGGAAATTTATATTCATTAAATAAAAGTTAAAAAATAAATAAATAAAATAAAATTGAAAGAAAAAAAAAGAAATATATTTAGTAACCATCAATATGGAAATGTAGTCAGTTACATGGGAATAAGTGATGTTATCTAAGAAAGGAATATGTAGAGAAAAGGAAAAGTACCAGTGGGTGGTAAGACTTAAAACATTTAGCATTTCAGAGTTGGGAAAGACAAGAATAATCCAGTTAAGATCCTGAATCAGGCCGGCACTGCGGCTCAATAGGCTAATCCTCCGCCTTGTGGCGCCGGCACACCGGGTTCTAGTCCCGGTCAGGGCGCTTTATTCTGTCCCAGTTGCCCCTCTTCCAGGCCAGCTCTCTGCTATGGCCGGGGAGTGCAGTGGAGGATGGCCCAAGTGCTTAGGCCCTGCACCCCATGGGAGACATGGCTTCGGATCAGTGTGGTGTGCCGGCCGCAGCATGCTGGCCACGGTAGCCATTGGAGGGTGAGCCAACAGAAAAGGAAGACCTTTCTCTCTGTCTCTCTCTCTCTCTCTCTCTCTCTCTCACTGTCCACTCTGCCTGTCAAAAAAAAAAAAAAAAGAAAAAAAGAAAAGAAAAGAAAAGAAAAGAAAAGAAAAGAAAAGAAAAGAAAAGAAAAGAAAAGAAAAAGACCCTGAATCAATCAATAATGGAAACCAACAAAAAAGATGTCAAAGAATTACCTTTCCTGGGGCCGGCGCTGTGGTTCAGTGGGTTCATCTTCCGTCTGCGGCGCTGGCATTTCATATAGGCACTGGTTCTAGGCCCGGCTACTCCTCTTCCCATCCGGCTCTGTACTGTGGCCTAGTGGAAGATGGCCCAAGTTCTTGGGCCCCTGCACCCCTGTGGGAGACCCAGAAGAGGCTCCTGGCTCCTGGCTTAGGATTTGCGCAGCTCTGGCCATTGCGGCCAACTGGGGAGTGAACAGGAAGACTGAAGACCTTTTTCTCTGTCTCTCCATCTCACTGTCTGTAACTCTACCTCTCAAATAAATAAATAAATAAATTTCAAAAAAAAAAGAATTGTAATCGTTTTATGGGAAATGTTTTCTGTATTTTTGAAAAGCAAAAGAAGTTTTCCAACTCCATGCGTGAAACAAACCATAAAATCTTTATTATATAAGTAAATGTAAAAGTGTCAAAATAATATTGTAACTGGTGAGGCCAGCACTGAGTTGCATCAGGTTAAGCTGCCACTTGTAATGCCAGTATCTCATATCAGAGCACCAGTTTGAGTCTCAACCACTCCACTACTGATCCATCTTCCTACTAACACAACTGAGCCATTCGGCACCCATGTTGGAAACCTAGATGGAGTTCTTGGCTCCTGTAGTTAGCATTGACTAGCCCCAGCCATTGCAACCATTTGGAAAGTAAATAGCAGATGGATGACCTCTTTCTCTGTCTTGTCCTCTTTCTCTGTCACTCCACATTTCAAATAAATAAAAATAAAATCTTCAAAAATTGCTACTTTCCAGGCCATTGGTAATGTCTGTGAAAACAATTTGGAGCTGAGTAGATCTTAAAATATTGATTTATTCTCTGTTACAAAGAAAAGGGCTGAGGTTTAATCACAGTTAATTATGAACTTCAAACTTAAATAATTAGGGGGTAAAACCCACATTCGAATCGAACAAGTTGGGGCCAGTGTTGTGGAGTTGCAGACAAATTGCTGCCTATGTTACCTACAGCTCTTATGGGCACTGGTTCATGTCAAGGCTGCATCACTTCCTATCCAGATCCTGGCTAGTGCACGATGGAAAACAGTGGAGGATGGCCCAGTCGGGCCCGTGAACCCATGTAAGAGACCCAGATGAAGATCCTGGCTTCTGGCTTTGGCGTGGTCCAGCCCTGACTGCTGTGGCCATGTGGAGAGTGAAGCAGTAGATGAAAGATCTCTGTCTCTGTAACTCTTTCAAATAAAAAAATAAATCTTTCAAAAAAAGAATCCAACAATTCCATCACATAGTATAGTATTCTTTTACTATAGCATCCAACCTATTTTTCCTAAATTTAGAGTATTTCAAGATGAAAATGTTTAATCTGTGTTAAATAACATCAAATAATATTTTAATTTACCCATTAAGACACATTCTAAGAAGAATAAAAAATCAGCCTTTTGGTAGAAATTGATATTTTTGTAGCATAGAAGGAAAACCTCCCATTTCTTATGTTTGATGAGTTCTTTTAATTGTTGCCACTGATAAGTCATAGAAAACCTGAAAGTAGATCTGCTGCAGATGATTTTATAGAGAATACCTGAAATCATTTTGAAAGCAAAGCAGTAATAGCTATAGTTAAGTTAGGAATCTAATGTCTTTCTCAGGCAATAATGAAACAGTGGCCCTAGCTTAGAATAAAACCCAGAATAAAAAGGCATTTCATGCAATCACATAATGCTTAGAGATTTAGTTACCGAGAGGTCACTGGGGGAAACAGTGAATTCACTCTCCCACTTACATGAATATAAAATAATTTTCCAGTTTATCAAGTCAATCCTTTTTATAAAGATACATGATGTGGTAGAGATCCTAATAATACAGTTAAGACACTTAAACTTCCTGATTATTTTAATGGCTAAGAGGCTGACCTTGGCAGTAGAGATGCACATAAAAATAACTATGATTGGGCACAGAAAAGCCTATTAGAATAATGCAATAAAACACCAATAAGATAAGGAGGTTTTGTTTCTTTAAACAAGCATTATAAAACTCAAAAACAAGTTTTTAGCATTAAAATACCTTCAGTTATGAGTGTATGAGTGTTTCTAGTTCTAGATGATTCCTCATTAAGCACCAGTTGCTGTGGTTTTCGATATGTTTTTAGAACCTTCCATGAAAAATCAAAGGATTTATCTGAACCTTTTATTTAAAGCTATTCCCTCTTTTATATTCCAGAGAAAGTTAAAGTGCAATCAAGACTCTTATTTAATTCAAGCTATTTTAGGGACAACTGAAGCTCAATTAAAACATTAGCTTTCTATTAATCAGTTGTCTAGTAATTACCACACCTTGTCTATTGTAATCTGTTCACTTCCACAGCTTTCTCTCAATGGATTCAAGTGCTTCGAAGTGCCCCTTCTAACAGAAAGAGCCTTGATGTACTTTGCAGGAAGGAGTATGGTGAAGTGCAGCTGTTTTTAAAGGAAAGGGTAAGACTTTGAAGTAATGACCTGGCTAATTATTACTGAATTCCAGTAGAAATCCTCTTCCTATTGAAGTACTTATGACATCCACATTAATACTAAATGAGCCCATCAGAATTAGTGTCCTGACAATAAATACCAAAGGAGTTGCGAATGATTAGGCTATTATTGTAAAGTGTTACACAGAGAGACAAAAAAGACTGAAGCTTAAAAGAATTCGTAGTGATTTGTTTCTGAGATTGGAGCTGGTGGAATCCATATTTATTAAATACAACAAAGAAATGGAAATATACAGAATATTTTATTAACAGTTAGGTCCATTTTTAAATTTAAAAAATGAGTTGATCTAACATCCATAAAAGTGTCAGCAATATCCTACCTCTGCTATCATCCTTGTTACATATAAGTGTGTGTGTGTGCGTAAAATATCTGGAGAAAATGGTATGTGTTAATTGTACTTTTAAAGTTTCAATCTGAAAACTGTATTTCTGTGGTCAAACTAATTTATGATCTGAATAATAATACAAATAATGAGATTTTAAAATATAGACAGTGCCAGTCTAGCCGTTTTCAAACTGCCTCACAACCCTAATCTCTCATGAAGTTTCCTGAATAGCCATATCTGGACATGTGATGAGAAGTCTGAAATCAAAGAGTTCTTTACTTATCTCTACTACATCTACTGGAAGCAGAGTGGCCCTATCATTATTTCTTTTAGCTATTATAGTTCTGTATAAGATTTTCTTGGGGAAAAGTTATTTAAAAATACATTTTTAGGGGTGGAAACTGGCACGGCAGGTTAAGTCACCACTGGGCCATCAGCATCTCATATTAAACTGTGTGGATTTGAGTCCAAGCTATTCTACTTCTGATCCAGTTGCTTCCTAAAGCATCCTGGGAGGCAGCAGATAATGGCTCAAGTGCTTGGGCTTCTGCCCACACACATGAGATACTTGGATGGAGTTAAGGGCTCCTGGCTTTGGCCTCTTCCCTCTTTGGCTGTTATGAGCATCTATGGAGTAAAGGGGGAGTTGGAAATTATTTTTCTCCCTCTCTGCATTTCAAATAAATGAAAATAAATCAATAAACATCTAAAAATAAACTTTAATTGAGTATGATGAACATTTACATAAATGAAAGTCCTTAAAATGATTTGTCAAGTAATCCTTTTGCTGATATGGAGACTATTGTCACCTATGCTGGCTGCAGAACAATCTGAGCTTTACAATTACATTATCTCCAGAAGACAATCGCTTCTTGTCTAGATTACCTCAACACTTACCAAAGCCACTTCCTAGCTTCACACTACAACTTCTTCCATGCTCTTGCCATGAGCTTTGAGAAATACAGCTCTTATAACATCACTACATTGCTTCCAATACCTCCTTTTCTTCCCATGTACATAGGAACAAGCTAATCAATTTTTCTACAATAAATACTTTATTTCAGTTAGAAGGTACAAACTCTCAGGGATTTCATAATTTAAAAAGCCACGATCACATCATATTGTTAAGTGTATGAAAAAACCAACGTGGTAATTGGAACTGCTTCACTTTGACCCTAAACATTTCTGTACAGCCCTTATGCAATCTGCACAGAGAAATAGTTTCTTTCTTTTCTCCAATTAATTGTTCTTGTCTATAAGTTGTTTGTATTCCAGTATATCCAGAGTGTTGAAATAAAAGTCCAGTCAGGTAGCCTAGGTGAATCTCAGTGTACAAGAAATGAATCATACCTGCATGATCTCTCTCAATCCAGGGGTTAAGAAATGCTCCAAGCCTTACTCCTACAAAACTAAAAATTGTGGCCAGCGCTGTGACTCACTAGGCTAATCCTCCACCTGTGGTGCCGGCACCCCGGGTTGGGTTCTATTTCCAATCGGGGCGTCGGATTCCGATTGCTCCTCTTCCAGTCCAGCTCTTTGCTGTGGCCTGGAAAGCCAGTGCAGGATGGCCCAAGTGCTTGGGCTCTGCACCCGCATGGGAGACCAGGAGAAAGCACCTGGCTCCTGGCTTCAGACTGGCACAGCGCCGGCCATAGCAACCATTTGGGGAGTGAACCAACGGAAAAAGGAAGACTTTTCTCTGTCTCTCTCTTTCTCTCACTAACACTGCCTGTCAAAAAAAAAAAAAAAAAAAAAAAAAAAAAAACAAAAACAAAAACAAAAACAAAAAAAACCTAGAAATTGTAGTGATCTGGTAACTATTTTCCCAAATGGCTTACACTCCATTTTTACTGAAACTCAGCCATGCTTTGAGATTTGGTCCTAACAAGCATAAACAAGGTACAGTAATAAAAGTAAACAAAATAAGCACAAACAAAAATGCTTCCAACACTGACTCTATCATTGTTGCCTCATACAGACCAAAAATTACACGAAAAGAAAAACAAGACATAAGAAAGTAGACACCGCACTTCAAAAACCTGGCTACCTTATACTTCTTTTAGAGGATGCATTTGTATTTTTTTTTTTTTTTTACTAAATACAACCCTAGATTGATAGCACTTACAAAACAAAGCAGATACACAATCATGTCAAGTGTGTTTGCAATACTGAGTAGTTTTCCAAAAGGAATGATGGAATGGAGGTGCTCAGGATAATTGAAAATATCCATACAGTAGTCTTGATATAGTATTTTTCATTGTGCTTTCTTGGTGACTAGCTAACTCTTGTGCCTGCAAAGAGAAGGGGAAGTACTATCTCTTACCACCAAGTGCAATCTAATCTTCTTATAAAGGCATTTCTCATTTTTTATTACAACCCAAATTAAAAACTCACAAATGAATCTTGAAAATGAATCTTGATGTGAATGGAAGGGGAGAGGGAGCTGAAAAGGGGAGGGTTGTGGGTGGGAGGGAAGTTATGGGAGGGGGGAAGCCATTGTAACCCATAAGCTGGACTTTGGAAATTTATATTCATTAAATAAAAGTTTAATAAATGAAAACAAACAAACAAACAAAAAACCTCACAATCTAGGGGCTGGCATTGTGGCATAGCAGGTAAAATCCCTGCCTGTGACACCACCATATCAATGGACGCTGGTTCAAGTCCTGGATGCTCCACCACACGTATGGGAGACCTGGGAGAACTTCTGGCTCCTGGATTCAGCCTGACCCAGCGATGCTGTAGTGGCCATCTGAGGAGTGAACCAGCAGATGAAAGACCTCTGTGTGTTTCTTTCATTCTCCCTTTCTGTAGCTTTGACTTTCAAATAAAATTAAACAGTTCTTCAAAAAAAAAAAGCCTCACAATCTAGTTTTAATAACTATACTTCTGTAATTTCTGTGCTGATCACTTTTCTGTATAGACATGCACTTAAAGAATAAATACAGTAGTCAATTCTGTGATAACACTTAATGTAATTGATAATGACTTCCTTCCCCTCTTATAGAATGTATGTATTTTTATCCACACCATTCACTCACTTCCATATACACACAGTCTTGTGCAACATAATAACTTTTTGATCAACAATGTTGATGTTTTAAGTGATTCCATGAGATTATGAAGGAGATGAAAATTTGTTAGCACCTAGAGACATTAGAGTTGTCTGGACAGTGTCATGATAGCAATGCTGGTGTAAAGAAACACACAGCAATGCCAATTGTATAAAATATAAGGCAATGGGGCCGGCGCCATGGCTCACTTGGTTAATCCTCCACCTGAGGCGCTGGCATCCCATATGGGAGCCGGTTCTAGTCCCGGTTGCTCCTCTTCCAGTCCAGCTCTCTTCTGTGGCCCGGGAAGGCAGTGGAGGATGGCCCAAGTGCTTGGGCACCTGCACCCACATGGGAGACCAGGAGAAGCACCTGGCTCCTGGCTTCGGATCGGCGCAGCGCCGGCCATCGCGGCCATTCAGGGGTGAACCAACAAAAGGAAGACCTTTCTCTTTGTCTCTCTGTCATTGTCTAACTCTTCCTGTCAAAAAATAAAAAAATAAGGCATATGTAATACTAAATAATTAACAGCTATGTTTTGGATTTATGTATTTAGTATACTATACTTTTTATATATTCATGTGTATTTCTTTGTTACAAGATTTTATTTATTTATTTGAAAGGTAGATTTACAGGCAGAGTGAGGGAGAGATGGAGAGAAAGGTCTTACATCTGCTAGTTCACTCTCCAAATGGCCACAATGGCTGCAGATAGGCCTGTTTGAAGCCAGGAGTCAGGAGCTTCTTCCAGGTCTCCCACATGTTTTCAGGGTTCCAAGCACTTAAGCCATCTTCCACTGCTTTCCTAGAGGAGCAGCCAGGACGTGAGCCAGTGCTCATATGGGATGCCAGTGCTACATGTGCAGGTTTAGTCTACTACATCACAGTGCTGACCCTGTATATTTCTACTAAAAATTATTGTAAAACTGTATGTCATGTTACACTGGCAGCAACCTCTGACATCAAGCTGAACCTCCTGACTGCATCAAGAGGCTACGTCAAATGATGGATCAGTATCATCTAGGTTTGTGTAACTACACTCTACGGTGTTCACCCGGTGACAAATTTGACAAATGATTAATTTCTCAGAATGCATCCATATCCTTAACCATGGCTATGTCTCTGTGAAATAATATTATATAGCAATAACTGGTTTGCAGGTTTGCTCTCCATACAAGGTAACCCAGATTCTTAGATTTATTTGTTTTTATGTCCTTAAGTCATTGCTTACCATACACAATATGTATCAGAATTACACAGGGATGAACATTTGATATGTGTCACTAGAACTTCCTATCATCTGTAAGAAGATATGAAATCTAGTAAAGTGATAAAATAAACAAGTGTTTACTTATAGAAAATAGACTGATTAAATTAGAAGAGCTAGTCTCTGTAATTAGGACTAGAATATTCACTCTGTGTGCCACATGGTCTTATTCTTTATGAAATTAAATTTCATATGACTTGCTCTAGATACAAAAACATAAGATTGCTGAATACATTATTCTATTATAATTGCTAAGTAGCCCACTACCCCACAGCTGCTAGCTCATAGAAAAGAATTCATCAAGTTTTCAGAAATAAAGAAATTAATTTAGTTTGATTATAACAGTTTTTATAACAGTTCAATTTTTTTTCAGTATGAACTATTCCTCTTTCTCATAAAACTATAATGTAGCATATCCCTCACTCTAAAGTATTTCCACTATTAAATTTAATTTCCATAGTTAAAGGCAGAATATATCCTTCATTGAAATTTCACTGACTGGCCAGCATTGTGGGTAACAGTTAAACCCACTGCTACCACACTGGTGTCCCATATGGGCTCCAGTGTGAGTGCCAGCTGTTCCATTTCCCATCCAGCTGCCTGCTAAGGCTCCTGGGAAAGCAACAGAGGATGGCCCAAGTGCTTGAGCCCCTGCACCTATTTGAGAGACCTGGATGAAGCTCCTGGTTTCTGGCTTCACCATGACCAGCCCTGACTGTTGCAGCCATCTGGGGTTGGAACTAGAGAATGGAAAATTGATCTCTTTTTCTTCCTTCCTTTCTTTCTCTCTCCCTTTTTTTCCTTCCTTCCTTCCTTCCTTCCTTCCTTCCTTCCTTCCTTCCTTCCTTCCTTTCTCTCTCTCTTTCTCTCTCTGTGTGTGTTTCCCTCTCTTTTTCTGTAACTCTTTCAAATACATAAATAAATCCTTAAGAAAAGATAATTTCACTGACCATGACTTGTAAAACACCTCAGTAAACATTATGGATCTCTAGTGTTCCGTGGTAAACAATTTTGCAAGTATAAGACCATGTCTCGGCCTGCGCCGTGGCTCACTAGGCTAATCCTCCGCCTTGCGGCGCCGGCACACCTGGTTCTAGTCCCGGTCGGGGCACCGATCCTGTCCCGGTTGCCCCTCTTCCAGGCCAGCTCTCTGCTGTGGCCAGGGAGTGCAGTGGAGGATGGCCCAAGTGCTTGGGCCCTGCACCCCATGGGAGACCAGGATAAAACACCTGGCTCCTGCCATCGGATCAGCGCGGTGCAGCGGCCGCAGCGCGCCAGCCGTGGCGGCCATTGGAGGGTGAACCAAAGGCAAAAGGAAGACCTTTCTCTCTGTCTCTCTCTCACTGTCCACTCTGCCTGTCAAAAAAAAAAAAAAAAAAAAAAAAAAAAAAAAAAAAAAAAAAGGACCATGTCTCTATCAAAAGATGGAACAAAGATATTTTCCCCCAACAGGCGGCACTACCCAAAGAGTTTCATTTTTTCTTTTCTATCCATTTTCTTAACTTACTAGCCACATATTAACAAATCGTTCTAAGCTAACATTTTCTCTAATTTGTAAAGTTAGTCCACTCTATTTTCCTGTTATTTTTGTATTAAAGACCAGTGAAACACCTGCATTCAGATATTTTATCATCACGATAACCACTGCTGATATTAAATCAGACTTAACTATTTATTCATAAAAATAGTTCTGGCTTTCTGATTTTTCTCTGTAGAGCCACACTGTATTCTCAGCAACTCAGACTTAAAACCCAGAAGTCATCAGAAATTCTTCTCTTGTCTTTAGCCTTCATCTGAGAGCTTAAAGATGCCATAGCATCTGTTATCACTTTGTTTCCATTTCTACTATGGTACCTGTTTCTACCCCTCCAACTGGACAACTATGATTATCTTCTAACATACCTTCTTGCTTTATTGCTCTACCTAAATGCATACTATGGTGAACACAGCTTTTTACATTGCTTTCTTGTTGAAAAGTTTGCACTATTTTCCAGCCCTGATTTCATTGTTATTTGCCTATAACAATCCATGAGATAATATTCTAAATTTATCTTCCACCAAACTCTGGTCAAAATATGCAGATCATTAATTATGCACTACTTCTTCTCCCCTTCAGCCCCAACCAGTTATTATGCTTCTATGCCAGTAATTTTTCTGTATGTACCTTCACCTACAATTCCCTTCCTACTATTTTTCCTCAGCTGATATATGTCAATTCAAATAGCTAACTGAATAAGTGAATATACCAGTTGGTAATATACCAGTTGGTAAGTAGAAAAACTACTTTTTTTTTTTTGACAGGCAGAGTAGACAGTGAGAGAGAGAGACAGAGAGAAAGGTCTTCCTTTAAAGTTGGTTCACCCTCCAATGGCCACTGCAGCAGGTGTACCGCGCTGATCCGAAGCCAGGAGCCAGGTGCTTCTCCTGGTCTCCCATGCGCGTGCAGGGCCCAAGGACTTGGGCCATCCTCCACTGCACTCCCGGGCCACAGCAGAGAGCTGGACTGGAAGAGGGGCAACTGGGATAGAATCCGGCGCCCTGACTGGGACTAGATCCCGGGGTGCTGGCGCTGCAGGCGGAGGATTAGCCTATTGAGCCACAGCACCAGCCAGAAACACTACTTTCAATGCAGCAAAGTGGCCATTTGACCCAAAAAGGAATAGGAGAAAGAGCTCAGGTTTTTGCAAAACACCCTTGTTTAGATAAAAGTATCAAATATTAATATTTAATTTTATATAAACATTTATTAACATTATATTTAAATATTTATAAACATTAATATTTACTTTATATGCCTCTAATATTCCAGTAACTTTTTAAACTTCTATAATATTGCAAATAAGCAACTCCCCAGCTCTGTGTCTAACAAAAGTCTAAACTTCAGACCTTACTCCTCTTGAGAAAAGTGCTATAAATTTGCAACAAACAAGTAAAAATCTTTTTTCTTAAGATTTATTTATTTGAAAGTCAGAGTTACAGAGAGAGGAGAGGCAGAGAGAGAGAGAGAGGTCTTCCATCTGCTGGTTCACTCCCCAGATGGCCACAATGGCTGGAGCTGCGCCGATCTGAAGCCAGGAGCCAGGAGCTTCTTCTGGGTCTCCCATGTGGGTGCAGGGGCCCGCTGTGCCACAGGGCCGGCCCCGGCATATAAAAATCTTAAGAACTCCTCTATGCAAGCAACAGAAATATTGGACTCAGTAGGTACTTTGATTTGTTTACAAATTCATTATGAGGCCAAATAATGTGGTTATCAGAATAGATAAAATTGAAAGCCACTGCAGTGGACTGGCCTGTTGGGTCTGCTTGAGGGCAGATCACTGTACAGATCAGCCATTAATAGGCCTGCCACCCATTGCTTCTGATGCCTAGCTTTCTTTTCCTCCTGGTTTGTGTTAAAGCAGACCAGAAGATGCAAGTCAAGGGAGTGCCCGTGTCCCATCTCTAATCTTCGGTGGCCTGAACTACAAGTCTATAGTCACAGGCATGTTCTGTAGTAGTTTTTCTAAGGTAGACAATGCCCATGAGGAAAATTATATTCTCACTTTAAAACTTTCTTTCCCTTTGGTCTGAAAGGGAGGTTTTTTCTACTTACTGCTTACTTCGCTGTTGGCGAAGTGAATCTAGCTATGAGATTATTATTTAAGTTCTTATTTTGGCTATGCTATTATAGAAAAATGTTAGCCATCTCTTTTATAAGGTCTAAAGATTAAATTGTGCGTCCTACAGATTCCTTCATAATAGAATTAGTTTCCTACCTCGAAAAGAATAGAGAAATGAAAGAACAAGTTGGGCTTAGAATAGAGAAATGAGGGAGCAAGTCCTAGATCGCTTGCTGACAATAGCAATATCACATGAATACTTAGCAAACAGTTTCAACCATTAGATAACAACTTAAGAAAACATTTACCAGAAGGTCCGATGCCTTCTATAAATTTTAAGAATCATGTATTTGAAAACACCTCTTAAATATCTAACATGGTATAGTTTGTTTAACCAGTAGGAGACACATATTTGAATGAGAAGTTCTTCAGATTAAGCTGGTTATAACTTTCATTGCCAGTAAGTTCCTTCTGTCCATTGTTAATTTTTTTCTATTAAATAGACAACAACTGTATTATGAATGATAATATTCCATACTTAAGGAAAAGGACGTACCCTGGAGGAATCATCTTTCTCTTTCTATTTCCCAAGTTCTTTCAAAAGGCAATGCCTGCTACTATTGTAGGTTCTCAAACCAAGAAGACTAGAGATCCAGCCTAAGCAGTTGCAGCAGAATATTTTTCCCTGTCTGTTTCAAACCAATTGCATATCAATTTTTTCTTCAAGTGAATAATGAATGATTGCTGTTATTATAATCTAATAATCACCCTCAAGATATAGGCTTGTATATTCTGGTAAATGATATTATTGTTGTACCAAAATATATGCCTAGTTCAGGAGGATTAAAAGTAGATGCTCAGAATAAAATGGGCCAAATACATTGTAGGTAATATTATTAAATAGAATGACATATTCAGCGAAGGACATCTTTAGTGTGGTTTCTAACAATATATGAACATACGGGTATTCAAGGTGTTGCAAAAAACGAATTCTTCCTTTTTGTGCCAATTTATAATTTGATGCCTTTGATAATATTTACAAACATTTCAGAGCACAAAGAGACAGAGGTAAACCAAAGAGTTACATGTTGCTGTTCCACATCAAAAGTGATGTAAACACTGACTGAAATATTATCTTCATTGCCTCAGTCTTGGCATAATCTACTTGTTCGTGGTGAAGGGAGAAGTGAGGAATTTCCCTTATGGTTTGAAGCCAAGGCTTTTTGGATGTACTATAGAAATGTTCCAGGAAGCGGAAAGGTTTTATGATCTTTTATATACTTTATCTGTTATAAATGATGAGATGTATAGATAGAGTCAGTCAAAAATTAGTTCACCTTATTTGGTATGCAAAAAGATGTTTGTTTATAATATGTGTATCAGATGGATAAATTTTTTTAAAAAATTATATATTTGAGACAGAGAGAGAGATTTCATCCACTGATTCATTTCCCAAAAATCTTCAATGTCGCCCAGATTAAGCCAAAGCTGGGAGCCAGAGGTGTGCAATTTAAAAGTTATGCATATTTACTTCTGGAATTTTCCAGTTACTAGCTTCCAACCGAAGTCACGGAAAGGGAATCACGACTAAAGGAGGGCTACTATGCATATGAAAATGTGTAGGAAATCATTAGGCATTGAAAACATTAAAAACAAGAACTAGAAAGCAAATTAATTTATGAGTTATATTTAGTCCACATAATACATACAAAATTAGGGATATTAAGAAAGATAGCAGACGGTTGAGTGCTTTCAAGATATTTGAAAAGTGTAAAACTTATAAAGTATTAACATAAAAATATATATTTTTTTATTTTTTTTAAACTTTTATTTAATGAATATAAATTTCCAAAGTACAGCTATTGGATTACAATGGCTTCCCCCCCATAACTTCCCTCCAACCCGCAACCCTCCCCTTTCCCACTCCCTCTCCCCTTCCATTCACATCAAGATTCATTTTCAATTCTCTTTATATATAGAAGATCAGCTCAGTATATATTAAGCAAAGATTTCAACAGTTTGCCCCACATAGCAACACAAAGTGAAAAATATTGTTGGAGTACTAGTTATAGCATTAAACAACAGTGTACAGCACATTAAAGACAGAGATCCTACATGATATTTTTAAAAAATTAATTAATTTTCTATGCAATTTTCAATTTAACACCAGGTTTTTTTTTCATTTTCATTTATCTTTATATACAGAAGATCAATTCAGTATATACCAAGTAAAGATTTCATCAGTTTGCACCCACAAAGAAACACAAAGTGTAAAAATACTGTTTTAATAGTAGTTATAGCATCACTTCACATTAGACAACACATTAAGGACAGATGCCACATGAGATGTAAGTACACAGTGACTTCTGTTGTTGACTTAACAATTTGACACTCCTGTTCATGGCGTCAGTAATCTCCCTAGGCTCTAGTAATTAGTTGCCAAGGCTATGGAAGCCTTTAGGGTTCACCGACTTTGATCTTATTCCAATAGGGTCATAGTCAAAGTGGAAGTTCTCTCCTCCCTTCGGAGAAAGGTACCTCCTTCTTTGATGGCCCCGTTCTTTCCACTAGGATCTCACTCACAGAGATCTTTCATTTAGGTCTTCTTCTTTTGTTTTTTTTTCCCCCCAGGGTGTCTTGGCTTTCCATGCCTACAATACTCTCATGGGCTCTTCAGCCAGATCCGAATGCCTTAAGGGCTGATTCTGAGGCCAGAGTGCTATTTAGGACATCTACCATTCTATGTGTCTGCTGTGTATCCACTTCCTATGATGGATCATTCTCTCCCTTTTTGATTCTATCAGTTAGTATTAGCAGACACTAGTCTTGTTTGTGTGATCCCTTTGACTCTTAGACCTATCAGAGTCATCAATTTTGTGAACTAAGATTGATCACTTGGACTAGTGAGATAGCAAAAATATATTTTAACAATTTCCAAAAATTAAAACTACAGGAGAGAAGACTTTACTAGAATATGAGAAAATAACATGGCCAAGCAATTTACAGGAGAAATCCAGAAATAAGTAGTACATGAAGAAAGTTAAAATCATTAATAATGGTTATAAAAATTAGAGCCAAAGTGATATATAATGTTATTTTTTTCCATTTTTTTAACTTTTATTTAATAAATATAAATTTCCAAAGTACAGTTTATGGATTACAATGTCTTTTTCCCCCCATAACTTCCCTCCCACCTGCAACCCTCACCTCTCCAGCTCCCTCTCCCATTCCATTAGCATCAAGATTCATTTTCAATTATCTTTATATAGAGAAGATCAATTTAGTATATATTAAGTAAAGATTTCAACAGTTTGCACCCACACAGAAACACAAAGTGTAAAGTACTATTTGATTACTAGTTATAGCATTATTTACATTGAACAACACATTAAGGACAGAGATCCTACATGAGGAGTAAGTGCACAGTG
Organism: Lepus europaeus; assembly: GCF_033115175.1. Lineage (NCBI taxonomy): Eukaryota > Metazoa > Chordata > Mammalia > Lagomorpha > Leporidae > Lepus > Lepus europaeus. The sequence goes on from NC_084831.1 coordinate 73,681,183, forward strand.
ACTCCTGTTGTTGACTTAGCAAATTGACACTCTTGTTTATGGCATCATTAATCACCCTAGACTCTTGTCATGAGTTGCCAAGGCTATGGAAGCCTTATGAGTTCGCCGATGCTGATCTTATTTAGAAAAGGCCATAGTCAAAGTGGAAGTTCTCTCCTCCCTTCAGAGAAAGGTACCTCCTTCTTTGATGGCCTGTTCATTCTATTGGGATCTCACTCACAGAGATCTTTCATTTAGGGTTTTTTGTTTTTGTTTTTGTTTTTTTTTTTTTTCCAGAGTGTCTTGGCTTTCCATGCCTAAAATACTCTCATGGGCTCTTGAGCCATATCCGAATGCCCTAAGGGCTGATTCTGAGGCCAGAGTGCTATTTAGGGCATCTGCCATTCTATGGGTCTGCTGTGTATCCCATTTCCCATGTTGGATCATTCTCTCCTTCTTAATTCTATCAGATAGTATTGGCATACACTGGTCTTGTTTGCATGATCTCTTTAACTCTTAGACCTATCGTTATGATCAATTGTGAACTGAAATTAACCACTTGGACTAGTGAGATGGCATTGGTACATGCCATCTTGACGGGATTGTATTGGAGTCCCCTGGCACGTTTCTATAATGTTATAATTGTTATATTGGCAACATATAGAAAACAAGACAATGCCACACCTTAAGTATATTATGTGCATGAATTGAAGGTGGAAAAAAAAGATTGAAGCAGCCCCTATGGAAAGTATCTGGCACTATCACATAAATTAAGCATTCTTACCTTAAGTATAAAACATACCCTCAACAAATAAATGAACAGTTGCTCTCCTACAAATCCATAAAGTGACATAGACAATAATGTTCATACGTTATTTATTTTGTTGGGAAATTGAAAGGATTTGGATATAATTACTGTGAGAAAGGAGCAGTAACTTGTGGTAGAGTCAAGTCATGAACTACTATGCAACAACTGAAAATAATGAATCAAATATATACATATCATTTTGAATAAATGTTTAAAACAGAATTTTTAGCATTGACAACTGTGAAATATCTGCTCTTTTACCCTACTTTCAAGTTAGCAAGTTGGTTTTACATAGTTTTATGAGTGCTTTAAAAACCTGTGGAACTCCACACCAGAGACCAGATTTCTGAATCATGATAGAGCAAGGAGCATTTGTGGAGGTGCCCCTCTCCTACCCCTCCTCCACAGTTCCACAATGGTCATTCCAGTAGGCTTCTATAGTAGCTGCGTATACAGTGGTTTTTTGCATCACAGCTGAGCAGCTTGAGTTTAAAGAAACCCCAATGTTTATAATGGGCTACAACATACTCTGACAAGTTTCTGCCTTGGAAGAAGACATCAGCTATTTTACATGCAACAGAAATCAAATCTGTTCACAAAAGGACAAAGCATCTCTTTTCTAAGGCTATTCAAATATCCTTGACAAGAGGATAGTTCAAAATCAAAATGCTATCAGTGACTTATGTCACATCATATGCAGAAAGAAAAAAGACCCTTGGTGAATTATCTTTCAACACATGAAAGCTAATAAACTAAAAAAAAAAAAAACACACAGATAGATAAATACTTGGATAATACTGCATCAAAATAGATTTTTGTTGCCAGCTATAATGTAAAATCATATATTGTATTTAGACTCTCACTTGAAACTAGAAAATGGTTCAAAAGGCAAGAAACAACTAATTATGATATTGAATAATAAGTAACCTAGGTCTGTGTTCCCTAGATGAGGGAGAACAAATGAAAGAAGCCTCACAATCACCTTGAGCCACATTGCAAATCAGAGTACAAAGAGAAAGATCATGATCAGGTTGTTTCTGTTGAGGCAAATAACAAAGATTGAGGCTTCTGAGAGGTTAGAAATTGTTAGAAATATATTTAGGAGTCCCCTTGAATCTTTGCTGTCTACTAGGTTATTTAATAAGATAAAATTTCATAAGTTGGTTATTTGCCAACCAAATACCTTCTGGATATCACAAAAGTTAAGGGTATTTTAAAATTCTGATCATATTAAAAACTGTAGTTAAAAGCATAATGATCATAATGATTATCAGATGCTAGGAAGGGAAAAGTTGAGGGAAGTATGAGGAACGATTGATTAATGGGTTACTGAATTTTAGAAAGCTAGGAGGAATAACTTTTGGGATTCTATTCCACAGTAGGGTAACTGTAGATATTAACATACTGAATATTTCTATATAAACAGAAACGTGGTAGAAAAAAAGATTTTTGGATGTTTATGCCATAAAGGAATGTTAAATATTTAAAGATATATATATATACATATATATATACATATATATATGTGTGTGTGTGTATTTATAAGCCCTGATATCACATGACACAATGTATTCATGTATTGAAATATCACATGGTGCCCCATAAATATGTAATATTCTATATGATTGTTACACTTTTTCAATAAATACATTTAAGAGTCTTTATTATGTTTTATAACTCCTTTCTTGATGCCTGTGGAATTGTAGAATTTCTACTTTTTATTTGTAGAACTCTTTATTTAAAGTAGCATTAAGCCTGTAATTATAAAGCAAATTAAAAGTATGTTATCACAAAAATTAAAAGAAAAAAAGAAAGGAAGAAAAAGAGGTGGAGGGAGGGAGAAGGGGAAGAAAGTATTAATATATTCTTAAAATAATACTTAAGAAACACATGAAATCTGTTTTGATTCTATTAATAAATATAAAGTATGCAAAAGAATCTTTTGTGATTACCAAGGACATTATGTGGACACTATAGACTTTCTTATGGAGGCACAGTTATCATTGTAGTGAAGGCTTCTCTAAAGCCATCTGTGAAAAGCTTGAAAGCAAGCCTCAACAGGATCTACTTGACCCATAAGTAGCTAAAATGCCCATCAGAATAAAGATATTTGTTCTTTATTGATAGAGAAAGATAATATTTATAAACTCAACAAAGTAATAAACAATGTCTAGTACATAACAACAATCATTATGCACACTAGGGAGCTGGAAAATTTTTCCATATTAAAATAAAATTATTTCATTGAAACAGTTCCAAGAATGACAGAGATAATGCGACAAGCTGATAACCATATAAAAACAACTGTTGTAGTTTTGTCCTAGTATTTAAGGGAAATAAAAAAAAATATGAGGAGATGAATAGATAGTAAAGAAAAAATGGAGCTTCTATACATGAAAATCTAAAGAATTAAAATGAAATTTCAGGCCATAGGATTAAGATGGATCAGATACTTCCAAAAAAAAAAAAAATCAATGAGCTTGAAGACTTGAGTATATACCATTTCCAACCTGACACTGTGGCACAGCAGTTTTTGTACTACTGCCTATAATGCCAACATCCCATATGGAAGATGGTTTGAGTCCTGGTTGCTCCGTTTCTGATCCAGCTTCCAGCTAATGCACTGGGAAAGCAGAAGATGGCACCATTCCTTGGACCTCTGCACCCATGAGGGAGACTCATATGGAGTTCCAGGCTCCTTACTTCAGCATGGCCCTATCCTAAAGTCCCTGCCATTTGAGTGGTGAACCAATGAATGAAGATCTCTCTCTTGGCTCTTCTTCTCTCTGTCTGCCTCTGTCTCTGTAACTCTGTCTTTCAAAAAAATAAATAATCTAGTAATTAGAATTCAGAAGGGAAAGAAAGGGAAGAAATAATAAAAGTTATATGTGAAGAAATATTTATAATAATACTTTTTTTTTTTTTACAGGCAGAGTTAGACAGTGAGAGAGAGAGAGAGAGACAGAGAAAGGTCTTCCTTCCATTGGTTCACCCCCCAAATGGCCACTACAGCCGGCAGACTGTGCCCATCCAAAGCCAGGAGCCAGGTGCTTCCTCCTGGTCTCCCATGCTGGTGCAGGGCTCAAGGACCTGGGCCATCCTCCACTGCACTCCCGGGCCACAGCAGAGAGCTGGACTGGAAGAGGAGCAACTGGGACAGAATTCGGCACCCCAACCAGGACTAGAACCCAGGATGCCAGAGCAGCAGGCGGAGGATTATCCTAGTGAGCCGTGGCGCCGGCCAGATAATACTTTTTTCTAATAAAATTTTTAACACAGATACAAGAGCTGCAGTTAAGAAAAATGAACATAAACTACCACCACTACCACCAGGGTATATTATAATATTAGTAATGTTTTCATTACTTTAGCTAAGATGTCTAGGAGAAATTGTTTATGAAGGAAGAAGATGTATTGCCACTGAGAGTTTGAAGATTCCCAGTCTCAGACTGGGTGGTCCCATTTCTCTTGTGTCTGATGAAGATGGAAGCTGGGAATGGCAGAGTGTGCAGAAAAGAATAATTACTTGGTGAATCAGAAAACATAGAGAAGCAGGAGCCCAAACATCTGGCATGTCATGTGTGTCCCTCTCTTGTGAGACACACTGTGATTTGATCACGCACTCTACTACCACAATGTAATCCAATCCAATCACATCCCAAAAGCCCTAGTAGCACACACCATAATTAGATTAAAGTCCCACTTTCTCAGTATCATTAACATTGAGATTTAAACGTATATAACAAAGATTCCAAGATGGCTGAATAGGGAAAAATATACTGATTTAGATGAGGAGAAAATAGCAGAAAAAAGTGGTGGAAATGCATCCCCAGGGGAGCATTGGAGAGAAAGCTGTAGTGGAAATTGTGCAGAAGGAAGAAGGATGCTGTGGATCAGCATGGAAGTTGCAGATACGCAGCAATGACAGACACAACACAGGGTCCACACAGCCTAGAGCTGGAGGAGACACCAGCTTGGAGAGGAAGGTGAGAGCAGACTGCAGCAGCCCAGAGGGAAAGCCTTGTGGACCACGCTGTCTATGAGTCTGGCCTGGAGCCCTGATGGAGGGGCAGGAAACCCTCTTAAACAGTGAAAAAAGCGTATTTCTTTCTCCACATCCCCCTACAAGGGCACCCTGCAACTGGCGGGGAGAAGGTGCCATGTTGACACCAGTAGCAGGTGCATCTGCTCTGTGTGCATGTGTGATCTGGGAATACTACATGAGGGAAAAATCTTCACTCCCCACTGACATGGACTCTGGCTGAGGGGTTGACAGGGGACTTGGAACCCATGTAGGACTGTGAGGTGCCCTTAATCTCTCAACATATCACAGGCTCTGGGGCTCAAATCACCAAGGGGGAGCACCCACAGGCAGCTGGCTCTGGGAAAGTCTCTGCTGACTCCATCCATGAGACAGGTTAGCAGGGTTAAACGAATCTCCTGGATCCCGTGATTGTGGAAACCTTGTGTGTTGAGACTGGGGGAACCCTGTGACTGCACAATAGGGAACAGGGTGTATCTGGGTCTCTGAGCAATCACTGCATCAGGTGCCAGAGGCTCAGAGTTCACTGATTGCCTGGGATGGGTCATGGCAGCAGGATCTGTGCTCACACTGATAATTGTACAGCTGCTTTGTGAGGTTCATGCAGGAGTGTAGGTGAGTGTTGCACCCACAGTGGACTAACCCTGGACACAGATCACCTTGGAAGAGAGGTGAGGGTTTGATTACATCAACAGAGATGACCATACCCTCCCCAATACTGACAATAGGGAAGGTCTAACACCCCCAACTTGGGTGTCACCTTGGATACTTGCCCTCCATGGATACATCTCCTGCAGGAGATGGAAGACCTTTCTGTCTCTCCCTTTGTCTGTGACTCTATGTCTCAAGTAAATAAACCAAATCTGAAAAAAAAAATTAAAAATTAGTATGCAGTCAATGATAGGAAAGCATGTTTCTGTAAAAATAAAATGATTGGGATAAAGATAAGAATGGAACAGATTTCTTATCAGAATTCATAAAAGAAAAAAACTAAAAACAAAGTGGGACTGTTGAGAACTATCATTAAAGTCATGAAAGAAAAAAAAGTTGTCAAGCTAGAAAACAAATAATATTTTTTAGAAATTAAGTTCAAATAGACTTGCAAATGAAATCTGTATGAATCTGCCACCAGTATCCTGCACCACAAGAAATGTTAAAGGAAGCGCTACAGAGTGACAACAAAATCATATGAAAACTTGGATATACACAAAGAAACAGAGTGCTAGAAATAGCCAAAATGTTAGTAAATGTAAATTTTAACTGTTTTAGTTCCCTTGGAAATAATTAACTCAGGTAAAAAATATATAAGAGTGTACTATATGGGGGCAAATTGTTGAAATCGTTACCTAATATATACTAAACTGATCTTCTGTATATAAAGAGAATTGAAAATGAATCATGATGTGATTGGAAGGGGAGAGGGAGCGGGAAAGGGGAGGGTTGTGGGTGGGAGGGAAATTTTGGAAGGGGGAAGCCATTGTAACCCATAAGCTGTACTTTGGAAATTTATAGTCATTAAATAAAAGTTTAATTAAAAAAAAAGAGTGTACTGAGAAAATGAAACATGTATAAAAAGAAAATATATGAGAACTATGCCTGAAAAGAGAGAAGAGTAAATGGAAATGTGATGTCATAAAAGTCTTCTACTACCGTGACATAGCATATTATTTTAAACTGTGTTGTGATTAATAAAGATTCCATATAATAAATCTTACAGCATCTACTGAAAATAGAAAAAAATAGCTAAAGATAAATGATAAAAATAAAATGAATATTAAATATGATGATAATAATAAATACCAGAAAGCAAGGAGATTTTAAAGAAAGAAAAAGGCAGAAGGACAAATAGGAAAGAAATACAAATATTTATTTGATCTTATTATTATAATAAACTATTATTACAATAAAGTTAATAGTATAACTATTTCAATTAAAAGTCAGAAAACTCAAACTGGTTAATGTCATCCTGGATAATCTCAGACAGTATATTGTGTAAAAGAAATTGGTTACAGTTTCTTCATGAACTTGACACCAACATGACCTCCATTTCCATAGCTAACCCTGTGAGATTATACAGCACAGTGGACAGTAATAGTCTAGATAAGGCAATGGCAACAAGCAGGAGACAACAATTATGTCAATTTACTTAAAAACAGAGTTACTTTATCTCATAGTTTCACAGTATTACTTTGCTTTCATAGTCATTTTTTTTAAAGATTTATTTTTTTGAAAGTCAGAATTATAGGGATGGGGAGGAAGAGAGAGAAAGATGTCTTCTATCTGCTGGTTCACTCCTCAAATGACTGCCATGGCAAAGTTTCGGCCAGGTTGAAGCCAGGATCAAGTAGCTTCTTTCAGGTTTCCCACATGGGTAGCAGAGGCCCAAACACTTAGGCCACCTTCCGACGTTTTTTTCAGTCCATTAGCAGAGAGCTGGATCAGAAGTGGAGAAGTCAAGGATGAACTGACACTCATATCGGATGCTAGAATTGTAGGCAGTGGCTTTACTTGTCATGCCACAATGGTAGCCTTATATTCATTTGTATCCTTATCTATTTGTGATATGTTGAATGGTAGTATTCAATGGTTTCTATGTCTTCATTTCTAGATAGTGTGACTGTATTAGTAGAAAGGACTTTGTAGATGTGATTAAAATAAGGTGCTTGACATGCATAGCTTATCACAAATTATTATTTTGGATGCAGTGTAATTACCAGTGTCTTTATGAAAAAGAGGCAGAAGTGCCAAAGCTAGTCATAGGTAATGGATCAGTTGATAGTTGGAGTTGTAGCGATAGAAGCAATACATTGACAAGATCACAAATGTGGTCATGCACCAAGAAATGCAAACAGCCTCAAGGTACTGAAAAAGGGAAGTAAATGGTAGCTTCTCTCAGAGCCTACAGAAGGAAATAGCACTGTTGACACTGTGGCTTCCACCCAGCAAGACAGCTTTTGTACTTTTGACCTACAGAAATGTAAGATAATAAATTTGTGTTGTTTTAAGTCACTATGTTTGTGGTAGGTAATTTGTTATAGAGCAACATGAAACTAATACACTATGCATTATATTTTGAGAATCTACCATGTACAGACAGTAAAGAAAGATACAGAGAAAAATGTGGTTCAGTGCCTGCTTGCAAGGAGACCATGGTCTAGAATTTCTCCTTGTTCAGATTTAAGAAGTTGAAGAATTTTATGCCCAACATGATTTTTTTGCAAATAAAACAAACAAGAGTCAGTATTTCAAATGGGCTATAAGAACACTGGTACAATTGAAATAGTATGGAAAAATATAGACTTAAACTGTTTGTTTTTTGTTTTGGCTATATCTAAATTCTGGCAAATGAGTTCTTTAGAGTCTTAGCCTATTTTTGATTTTAAAATAGTTCATGGTATAACCTAACATTTTAAACATTATTATGAGGGCCAGCACTGTGGTATAGTATGTCAATCCTCCACTTGCAACACTGGCATCTCTTATGGGCATCAGTTCTAATCCTGACTGCTCCTCTTCTCTCTCCTCATCCAGCTCTCTGCTATGGTCTGGGAAAACAATGAAAGATGGCCCAAGAATTTGGGCCCCTGCACTTACATGGGAGACCCTGAAGAACTTCTGGCTCCTGACTTCAGATCAGCTCAGATCTGGCCATTGTGGCCATTTGGGGAGTGAATCAGTAGGTGGAAGATCTTTCTCTCTGTCTCTCCTTCTCTCTGTGGCTCTCTCTCTCAAATAAATAAATAAATAAATAAATAAATAAATAAAATCTTTAAAAGTTATTACAAAGTACTTAACCAACCATTAACCTCAAAAATGATAATGTACCTGTAAACCATAATGTATGAGTTAATCCCAAACCAGTGGCTAAAATCATTGAAGAGTTTATGATGTTCATAAAGAAAAACCAGCAGAAGTAGTCTTTTTCTGTATTTCCACTGGACCATCACTAACTCATTGAATTTGCTCATGCTTGTCACCTTGCAGTTGTCAAATGCTTGCATTTCAGATAAAACATCATCATGTCTATATCAAATACAGTATTACACCAAGAAAGCCATTGCCAAAAACAATCATCCCTTTTTATTACTAAATCGAAAGCTTCTAAAAATACTCTATTACTTCACTTTATAGATATTTGGCAAAATAAGGATGTTTAAAAATTGCTAATATGATTTTCCTGTTTGGTTCAGACCATTTTACTTTGACCTGGACATACTGAAGTGCAGAACAATAGTGGAATCTTGTTAGAAAAAATATTGTCAGGAATCTTGTTTTGATTACTAAGAGATTTGCTGTTTGTTTTACTTGCAAAGGCATTGTATTGGGTATAAAATTCAACAATCTTGTTAGAAGAATCCTTTTATGGGTAAGGAATTGGTGATTTACACAGCTTGCCACATGAATCAATGAAGGTATTTCAAGAGCTGCCAGGAAAGCTACAGACCAGGTAAGACATGAGTTGTACAGATTCAATCACATTGTATTTCAATGGATTCTTTTTTTTTATTAAACTTTTATTTAATGAATAAATTTCCAAAGTACAGCTTATGGGTTACAATGGCTTCCCCCCTCCCATAACTTCCCTCCTGCCCGCAACCCTCCCCTTTCCCACTCCCTCTCCCCTTCCATTCACATAAAGATTCATTTTCAATTCTCTTTATATACAGAAGATCAGTTTAGTATATATTAGGTAAAGATTTCAACAGTTTGCCCCATATAGCAACACAAAGTGAAAAAACTACCGTTGGAGTACTAGTTATAGCATTAAATCACAATGTACAGCACATTAAAGAAAGAGATCCTACATAATATTCTTTTAAAATTAATTAATTTTCTATGCCATTTCCAATTTAACACCAGGTTTGGTTTTGTTTTTTTTTTCATTTCCAATTATCTTTATATACAGAAGATCAATTCAGTATATAATTAGTAAAGACCTCATCAGTTTGTACCCACACAGAAACACAAAGTATAAAAATACTGTTTCAGTACTAGTTATAGCATCACTTCACATTAGACAACACTTTAAGGACAGATCCCACATGGGATGTAAGTACACAGTGACTCCTGTTGCTGACTTAACAATTTGACACTCCTGTTCATGGCGTCAGGAATCTCCCTAGGCTCTAGTCATGAGTTGTCAGGGCTATGGAAGCCTTTAGAGTTCGCTGACTTCGATCTTATTCCGATAGGGTCATAGTCAAAGTGGAAGTTCTCTCCTCCCCTCAGGTAAAGGTACATCCTTCTTTGATGGCCCCGTTCTTTCCACTAGGATCTCACTCACAGAGATCTTTCATTTAGGTCTTTTTTTTTTTTTCCATGATATCTTGGCTTTCCATGCCTATAATACTCTCATGGGCTCTTCAGCCAGATCCGAATGCCTTAAGGGCTGATTCTGAGGCCAGAGTGTTGTTTAGGACATCTGCCATTCTGAGTCTGCTGTGTATCCCACTTCCCATGTTGGATCGTTCTCTCCCTTTTTGATTCTGTTAGTATTAGCAGACACTTGTCTTGTTTGTGTGATCCCTTTGACTCTTAGACCTATCAGAGCCATCAATTGTGAGCTGAAATTGATCACTTGGACTAGTGAGATGGCATTGGTACAAGCCACCTTGATGGGATTGTGTTGGAATCCCCTGGCACATTTATAACTCCACCATTTGCGGCAAGTCCAATTGAGCATTTCCCAAATTGTACATCTCCTCCCTCTATTTTTCCACTCTTAAATTTAACAGGGATCACTTTTCAGTTAAAATTTAAACACCTAAGAATAATTGTGTGTTAATTACAGAGTTCAACCACTAGTACTAGAACAACAACAACAAAAACAACAACAAATACTAAAAAGGATAATGTATTACATTGTACATCTAGAGTCAGGACAAGAGCTGATCAGGTTATTATTTCTTTTTTTTTTTCTTTTTTTTTTTTTTTTTTGACAGCAGAGTGGACAGTGATAGAGAGAGACAGAGAGAAAGGTCTTCCTTTGCCGTTGGTTCACCCTCCAATGGCTGGTGCGGCCGGCGTGCTGCGGCCGGTGCACAGCGCTGATCCGATGGCAGGAGCCAGGTGCTTCTCCTGGTCTCCCATGGGGTACAGGACACAAGCACTTGGGCCATCCTCCACTGCACTCCCTGGCCACAGCAGAGAGCTGGCCTGGAAGAGGGGCAACCGGGACAGAATCCGGAGCCCCGACCGGGACTACAACCCGGTGTGCCAGCGCCGCAAGGCAGAGGATTAGCCTGTTGAGCCACGGCGCCGGCCCAGGTCATTATTTCTTATAGTGTCCATTTCACTTCACAGGTTTCCCCTTTGGTGCTCAGTTGTCATCGATCAGGGAAAACAAATGATATTTGTCTCTTTGGGACTGGCTTATTTCACTCAGCATGATGTTTTCCAGATTGCTCCATCTTGTTGCAAATGACCGGGTTTCGTTGTTTCTTACTGCTGTATAGTATTCTATGGAGTACATGTCCCATAATTTCTTTATCCAGTTTACTGTTGATGGGCAGTTGGGTTGGTTCCAGGTCTTAGCTATTGTGAATTGAGCTGCAATAAACATTAAGGTGAAAACAGCTTTTATGTTTGCCAATTTAATTTCCTTTGGGTAAATTCCAAGGAGTGGGATGGCTGGGTTGTATGGTAGGGTTATGTTCAGGTTTCTGAGGAATATCCAGACGGACTTCCATAGTGGCTTAACCAGTTCGCATTCCCACCAACAGTGGGTTAGTGTCCCTTTTTCCCCACATCCTCTCCAGCATCTGCTGTTGGTAGATTTCTGAATGTGAGCCATTCTCACCGGGGTGAGATGGAACCTCATTGTGGTTTTGATTTGCATTTCTCTGATTGCTAGTGATCTTGAACATTTTTTCATGTGTCTGTTGGCCATTTGGATTTCCTCTTTTGAAAAATGTCTATTGAGGTCCTTGGCCCATCTCTTAAGTGGGTTGTTTGTTTTGTTGTTGTGGATTTTCTTGATTTCTTTGTAGATTCTGGTTATCAATCCTTTATCTGTAGTATAGTTTGTAAATATTTTTTCCCATTCTGTCGGTTGCCTCTTCACTTTCCTGACTGTTTCTTTTGAAGTACAGAAACTTCTCAATTTGATGCAATCCCAAATGTTAATTTTGGTTTTGACTGCCTGTGCTTCTGGGGTCTTTTCCAAGAAGTCTTTGCCTGTGCCTATATCTTGCAGGGTTTCTCCAATGCTCTCTAATAATTTGATGGTTTCAGGTCGTAGATTTAAGTCTTTAATCCATGTTGAGTGAATTTTTGTGTAAGGTGAAAGGTATGGGTCTTGCTTCAAGCTTCTGCACGTGGAAATCCAATTTTCCCAGCACCATTTATTGAATAGACTGTCCTTATTCCAGGGATTAGTTTTGGATCTTTGATCAAATATAAGTTGGCTGTAGATGTTTGGATTGATTTCTGGTGTTTCTATTCTGTTCCATTGGTCTATCCATCTGTTTCTGTACCAGTACCATGCTGTTTTGATAACAACTGCCCTGTAGTATGTCCTAAAATCATGTATTGTGATGCCTCCGGCTTTGTTTTTGTTGTACAGGATTGCTTTGGCTATTCGAGGTCTTCTGTGTCTCCATATGAATTTCAGCATCATTTTTTCTAGATCTGTGAAGAAGGTCTTCGGGATCTTGATGGGTATTGCATTGAATGTATAAATTGCTTTTGGGAGAATAGACATTTTGATGATATTGATTCTTCCAATCCATGAGCATGGAAGATTTCTCCATTTTTTGGTATCCTCTTCTATTTCTTTCTGTAAGGTTTTGTAGTTTTCATCGTAGAGATCTTTAACGTCTTTGGTTAAGTTTATTCCAAGGTATTTGATTGTTTTTGAAGCTATTATGAATGGGATTGATCTTAGACGTTTTTCCTCAGCTGTGGCATTGCCTGTGTATACAAAGGTTGTTGATTTTTGTGCATTGATTTTATATCCTGCTACTTTGCCAAACTCTTCGATGAGCTCCAGCAGTCTCTTAGTAGAGTTTTTTGGGTCCCCTAAATAAAGAATCATATCATCTGCAAAGAGGGATAGTTTGAGTTCTTCCTTCCCGATTTGTATCCCTTTAATTTCTTTTTCTTGCCTAATACCTCTGGCCAAAACTTCCAGAACTATATTGAATAGCAGTGGTGAGAGTGGGCATCCCTGTCTGGTACCAGATCTCAGCAGAAATGCTTCCAACTTTTCCCCATTTAATAGGATGTTGGCTGTGGGTTTTTCATATATTGCTTTGATTGTATTAAGGAATGTTCCTTCCATATCCAGTTTGCTTAGAGTTTTCATCATGAAAGGGTGTTGTATTTTATCAAATGCTTTCTTTGCGTCTATTGAGAGAATCATGGTTTTTCTTCTGAAGTCCATTAATGTAGTGTATTACGTTGATTGCTTTGCGAATGTTGAACCATCCCTGCATACCAGGGATAAATCCCACTTGGTCTGGGTGGATGATCTTTCTGATGTGATGTTGCATTCTATTGGCCAGAATTTTATTGAGTATTTTTGCATCTATGTTCATCAGGGATATTGATCTGTAATTCTCTTTCAATGTTGCATCTTTTTCCGGCTTAGGAATTAAGGTGATGGTGGCTTCATAGAAAGAATTTGGGAGGATTACCTCTTTTTTGATTGTTTTGAATAGTTTGAGAAGAATTGGAGTTAGTTCTTCTCTAAATGTCTGGTAGAATTCAGCAGTGAATCCATCTGGCCCTGGGCTTTTCTTTGTTGGGAGGGCCTTTATTACTGTTTCAATTTCTGTCTCAGTTATGGGTCTGTTTAGGTTTTCTATGTCTTCCTGGCTCAATTTCGGTAGGTTGTATGTGTCCAAGAATCTGTCCATTTCTGATAGATTTCCCTGTTTGCTGGCATGCAAGTCCTTGTAGTAATTTCTGATGATTCTTTTTATTTCTGTGGTGTCTGTTGTTACGTTTCCCTTTTCATCTCTGATCCTATTGATTTGGGTCTTTTCTCTTCTTTTTTTAGTTAGTTGGGCCAATGGGGTGTCAATTTTGTTTATTTTTTCAAAAAACCAGCTCCTCATTTGGCTGATTTTTTGTAATGTTTTTTTTTTTTTTTTGATTCAATCCTGTTGATTTCTTCTCTGATTTTAATTATTTCTCTTCTCCTACTGGGTTTGGGTTTGGTTTGCTGCAGATTTTCTAGATCCTTGAGATGACTTGAAAGCTCATCTATTTGGTGCCTTTCCAATTTCTTGATGTAGGCACCTATTGATATAAAATTTCCTCTTAACACTGCTTTTGCTGTATCCCATAGGTTTTGGTATGATGTGCTGTTATCCTCATTTACTTCCAGAAAATTTTTGATTTCTCTTTTAATTTCTTCTATGACCCATTGTTCATTCAGGAGCATGTTGTTCAATCTCCATGTGTTTGCACGTGCTCTAGGGATTCCTGAGTTGCTAATTTTCAATTTCATTCCTTTGTGGTCTGAGAAGCTGCATGGTATGATTCTAATTCTTTTGAATTTGCTGAGACTTGCTTTATGGCCTAGTATGTGGTCAATCCTAGAGAAGGTTCCATGTACTGCTGAGAAGAATGTAAAGTCTTTAGATGTAGGATGAAATATTCTGTAGATATCTGTTAGATCCATTTGGGCTATAGTGTCATTTAAATCTACTGTCTCCTTGTTGATCTTCTGTCCTGTTGATCTGTCTATCTCTGAGAGTGGAGTATTGAAGTCCCCTAGTACTATTGTATTGGTGTCTAAGTCTCCCTTTAAGTCCCTTAACAAGTCTTTTAAATAAGCTGGTGCCCTGCAATTAGGTGCATATACATTGATAATCATTATATCTTCCTGTTGAATGGATCCCTTAATCATTAAATAGTGCCCCTCTTTGTCTCTCCTGACAGTTTTTGTGGTAAAGTTTATGTTGTCCGATATTAAGATGGCTACGCCCGCTCTTTTTTCATTTCTGTTGGCATGGTATATCTTTTTCCAGCCTTTCACTTTCAGCCTGTATAGATCATTGTTGGAAAGATGAGTTTCTTGTAAGCAGCAAAAAGATGGGTTTTGTTCCTTAACCCAATCAGCCAATCGGTGTCTTTTAACTGGACAGTTCAGGCCATTAACATTCAATGTGACTATTGAGAAGGAGTAACTTTGCCCTGCCATTTGCCAAAGATATTTTCTAATATATGGTTTGAGATTCCTGTGATCTTTTGCTGTGAGGTTTCCTTCCTTTACCTTCTTTCTTTGGTGACCGTGTTTCTGTGTTTCTGCGTGTAACACATCTTTAAGCATCTTTTGAGGGCTGGACAAGTGGCGACGAATTCTTTCCATTTCTGTTTGCTGTGAAAGGTCTTTCTTTCACCTTCATTCACAAATGAGCTTTGCAGGATATAATATTCTGGGCTGGCAGTTTTTCTCTCTTAGTACCTGGGCTATGTCTCGCCATTCTCTCCTAGCTTGTAGGGTTTCTGCTGAGAAGTCAGCTGTGAGTCTAATTGGAGATCCTCTGAGAGTAATCTGGCGTTTCTCTCTTGCACATTTTAGGATCTTTTCTTTATGTTTCACTGTGGTGAGTTAAATTATGACGTGTCGTGGTGAGGATCTCTTTTGGTCATGTTTATTAGGGGTTCTATGAGCTTCCTGTACTAGGATGTCTCTGTCTTTCTCCAAACCTGGGAAATTTTCTGCTAGTATCTCACTAAAAAGGCCTTCTAATCCTTTCTCCCTCTCCATGCCTTCAGGAACTCCTAGAACCCAAATGTTGGGTTTTTTAATAGTATCCTGTAGATTCCTGACAGTATTTTTCAGATTTCTGATTTCTTCTTCTTTTCTTTGATTTGATTGTTTCCTTTCCTGTTCTCTGTCTTCTAATTCCGATATTCTCTCTTCTGCTTCGCTCATTCTGTTTTTAAGGCTTTCTAATGTGTTTGTCATTTGATCTATTGAGTTCTTCATTTCATTATGGTTTCTTGTCACTATCACATTTTCATGTTCTACTAGTTGTTTCATTTCATTTTGAGTCCTCCTTAATATTTCATTTTCACGAGAGAGATTTTTTATCTTGTCCATTAAGGATTTCTGTAGTTCAAGAATTTGTTTTTGAGAACTTCTTAATGTTCTTATCAGTTTTTTGAGATCTGCTTCTTGCATTACCTCTATCTCTTCATCTTCATAATCTTGAATGGGGGTGTCTTGTTCATTTGGGGGCATCATAGTGTCTTCCTTGTTCTTGTTACCTCGGCTTCTACGTTTGTTGTTTGGCATGTTGGAGATTATTTATTTATTTATTTATTTATTTTGCTGTGGTGATTTTTTCTCGTTATACTATGCCTCTAAGTGGGCTGTCTGCTTTGATGGATCCTTAGAGGCTGTGATGGGTGTGGCCAGAGAGCTCTGCTTGATTCTTCAGGTTTAAGGCTGTGCAAAAAGTGACTCACCTTGCTCCTTGCTGGATCTCTCTCTCTCTCTCTCTCTTTTTTTTTTTTTTTTTTTTTTGACTCAGTTGGGAAGTAATTCCGAATGGCTGAGTGGAATTGAGGGTAGTTGAAATCTGGCCTCTGTGAGTATTCATTTGAACTACCCCTGGGACCACACACAGAGTTTATGCAGCCCTCAATGTTTCACCTTAGACCCAAAGTTACTGAGTTTGTGTACTCATTGCCGCTTTACATATGTAAAATGGTGCCTGCTCTTTGTTTTGCTCAAGTGGAGGGAGGAGCCTCTGCCTTTCCCCACTAATGTCTCGCTTTTGTGAGGCTTTTGTCTTACCTCCCGTTGGTTCCCGCGCTGGGGAGATTCTGCGGCTCTGTTCCCACGGTTGGGTTTCCACGCGGTGGGCTCCTTGTAGGTCCTCTGTGTCACATCCACTAGATCCGGAAGCGTTTCCTCTGCAGTTTTTTTTCTTGAATCTTTTCCTGAGGCTTCAGTAATTCCACTTTTATGAAACTTTATTTTCCAGACTATCGGCGCACGTCCTCACTATCCGCCATCTTGGCTCCGCCCCCACCTATTTCAATGGATTCTACCAAACCTGTGTGATGCCTGTGTGTGTGTAGTGTGTGTATGTGTGTGTGTGTGTGTGTGTGTGGTGTATATTTTGAGAATGAGAGATACACAAAGACAGAGACAGAGCAAGACACACACACACACATACACACACAAACAGAGAGAGAGAGAGAGAGAGCATGCATAAATGTCAGGGTTCAGTACTGACCTTTAATTTCCCTTCCCACCACCTCTTTTTTTATCCTGTTACAGTTGGAATTAGTTTGTACATTTACAACACCTAAATATTCAAGGTATTAGCTTTCTGTGAAGGAATGTGAACCAAGTACATGATCCTGATCTGTTTCCATCCAGTATAATTCTGGTTTCTATAAAAATTAACTTCCATGAGTATGAATTTAAAGCAAATTTCTATTTTATAAATTTGTAGTGGCTTGTGTTAAATTTACTTAATTTAGAGAGTTTTACAAAATTGGTTCTCTATTTGAAGCATGGATTCCTGGATTCTCTTTGTCCTTCCAAAATGTAAATCAGAAAAATTTCTGAAATTTTCTATGATAGTGCTGACATATTCCAGAAAACATCACAACCTTCTTTTTTTTTTTTTTTTTTGACAGGCAGAGTGGATAGTGAAAGAGAGATACAGAGAGAAAGGTCTTCCTTTTTGCTGTTGGTTCACCCTCCAATGGCCGCTGCAGCGGCACATCACGCTGATCCGAAGCCAGGAGCCAGATACTTCTCCTGGTCTCCGATGCGGGTGCAGGGCCCAAGGACTTGGGCCATCCTCCGCTGCCTTCCCGGGCCATAGCAGAGAGCTGGCCTGGAAGAGGGGCAACCAGGACAGAATCCGGCGCCCTGACCGGGACTAGAACCCGGTGTGCCAGCACCGCAAGGCGGTGGATTAGCCTGTTAAGCCACAGCACCAGCCCACAACCATTTTTAAAATCATCTTGTACTGTTTTCTTTTTTTAAGTATTTATTTATTTATTTGAAAGTCAGAGTTACACAGAGAGAGAAGGAGAGACAGAGAGAGAGGTCTTTCATCCTCTGGTTCACTCCCCAACTGGCCAAATGGGCTTAGCTGGGCCGATCTAAAGCCAGGAGCCAGGAGCTTCTTCCAGGTCTCCCACATGGGTGCAGGGGCCCAAGGACTTGGCCATCCTCTACTGTTTTCCCAGGCCATAGCAGACAGCTGGTTTGGAAGTGGAGCACCGGGTGTCGAACCGGTGCCCATATGGGATGCCCGCACTTCAGGTGGTGGCTTAACCCTCGATGCCATAGCACCAGCCCCATCTAATCCTCTTTTCTTAACAGCAGTTGGATGGTCATGTTGAAAATAATCATTTACTTCATTTTTACATATATAATGTATAGTAATTTATCTTAATTTTGAAATCACAATTATTCCGCCAAATTAAAATTCAATAAACAATAGCTTATTAAACAAAGCTAAACCCAGGGAGGCCGACGCTGGGTTAATGCCCTGACCTGAAGCACTGGCATCCCATATGAGCGCCAGTTCTGGTCCTGGCTGCTCCTCTTCCAATCCAGCTCTCTGCTATGACCTGGGAAAGCAGTGGAAAATGGCCCAAGTCCTTGGGCCCCTGCACCCACATGGGGGACCTGAAGGAAGCTCTTGGCTCCTGGCTTCAGATCGGCACAGTTCTGGCTGTTGTGGCCATCTGAGGAGTGAACCAGTGGAAGGAAGACCTCTCTCTCCATCTCTATCTCTCTATCTAACTCTGTCTTTCAAATAAATAAAATAAATCTTTAATAAAAAGCTAAACCTAGAATCTTGAAATTTAATTTCAGTCTCCCTTGAAAAATTTCAGAGTTGAACCATTCTGAAATGTGAAATATTTTCAACTTCTGTTTCAAAAATCTCTAAACATATCTGAAGCTCTACTTTCACTAAATCCACATTGTATTTTGATGCTACAAAGTCATTTTTTTGCTGTGTGCAATTCAGTGTTTCTCAATTACTCTGTCCAGTCCTAACTCATATATTTTCCACCTCTTCTTGTCCTTGTGCTCACACATTAAACTTGCTCTTCATAATAACATCCAATACACAAACCTTGACAATTCCTTTGTAGAATGGTGGTCACAGAAGGAGAGATTGCCTAGTGCTTAAGATTTATTTACTTATTTATATATTTACTTATTATTTGAAAGTTAGAGTTACATAGAGAAAGAGAGAGAGAGAGAGAAGAGAGAGAGAGAGAGAGAATCTTCCAGCTGCTGGCTAAGCCCTGCTAAACAACCTCAATGGGCCCAGCCCTGGCCAAAGACAGAAGCTTCTTCTGGGTCTCTGACATGGGTGCAGTGGCGTAAGCACTTGGGCCATCCTCTGCTAGTGCCCATATGGGATGTTGGTGCTGTAGACAGCAGATTAACCCACTATGCCACAGCGTGTGCCCACACCTGGTGTATAAGTAAAGGCTGTAACCATTTATGTTTTAACAATCTTGGATCTTTTATTGGTTAAAAACACTGTTTTTTTTGGGGGGGGTAACTATGTTAAGCAAATCAAAATTGTTGTATAAGTAGAGGAAGAATAAAGGATATGAAATTTACTAAGAAGCTCAAAAGAAAGTGACAATACAAAAAATAAGCAAAGAGGAAATACTATAATCATCGTTAGGGAGGAAAGAGATGGGAATTGCTGTTCAGTGGGAACAAAGTTTCAGTAATGTAAGCTGAAAAAGTTAGAGATTTGCTGTACAACATTATTCTTGCAGCTAACAGTACTATACAATACACTTACAATTTTGCTGAGTGAGTAGATCTCATGCCATGTTTGGTTTTTTTTAAAAGAAAAATTGATTAGCTTTATTTTATTTGATAGGCAGAGAGACAGTCTTCCACCTGCTGATTCACTCCTCAACTACCTGCACTGCCACAGCTGGACCTGCTGAAGTCAGAAGTTGTGGACTCAGTCATGTCTTCCATGTAAGTGCCAGAGACCCAACCACTTGAGTTATCACCTGCTGCCTCCTGGGATGCAGATTAGCAGGGAGCTGGAATACAGAGCAAAGCTGGAACACAAAGTTAGGCATTTTAATGTGGGTGCAAGTATCCTGTGTCAGAGGTCTGTCCCTGTTTGTTGTTGTTATTGTTGTTTAGCCACAGTAAAAAATAAATTACTGCGGCATGAAAGAGAGTCAGTGAACTTAACATGTGTGTGGATATTTATACACCATTCTAAAACAATAGAAATAAAAACTTGAAACATTAAAGATGGCAGCAATCTCTAATACAAGAAGCTACATTGGGTTCCTTTGGTGAAATCTGTTTACTTGTAACAAACATTAAAACAAACCATGGGTTGGATAAGCCTATAGATCAAACTTGATTTGGGATGGTGAGTATAATATACTAAGAGTGAGTGACCAGGACTCTAATGTGAATGGCCACAGCCTGAGATTTTCCAGAATTGTTCCTTGCCTGTAGTGTTCTAGTTATGTTTATTGTGTATGTGTGTGATACTTTATTTTTGTTAAAGCTGAATATGACTTTATGAAAAGAATACTAGACTAAATTTCAGATACCCTAGAGTCCCAGTTTAAGTAATAATGGTTTCATAATACTACCTAGGAGGATCTATAAAAGTTGTCCGGATACTTACCCTACATATTTCATCACGATATCAAGAATATCAGAAGTGACAGTGATTTCACAGCTCATTAAATAAAATAACCTGTCTCATATGTGAACAATCTTTACAATACCATAAGTAAGGTTATGGATCCGTGTTTGTTCCATTAAGGAAGAAAGCTTTTGTAAGTTCAAATGTAATTTTAATCAGTTATGTGTTCATTTTTCTCAATATATGAATTATATAAGTGCAAATTAGTTTTAGTTTTAAACACATAAACAAAAATAAGTAGAAGTAAATGTGAAATCTTAACAAAAATTTATATCAGATAATATAAAAACTAGGGAAATGATCATATCTGTATCAAGAAAACAACAATTCTACTGACATAATGGATGCTACCATATTTTAATTTTCATAGATAATAAAATAGTTGGTACTATTTGAAATACTAATCTCATAAGTAATAAAATTATGTAAAATGTCAAAAAGAGTCACATAACTAAATAATGAGAGTAAGAGACTAACCATGCTTCGGTGATGCTGACTAAATAAAGTATAACTGCTTTTCAAGGAGCAGGAAATGAAACCAGGATGTTTTGAAGAAACAATATTGAGTTTTGCATAAATAAAGAAGAAGTATAATCAAATTGAGAAGGGTTGCACATGTTTATGGCTGGAAAGTTTTTGCAATAAGCTACTGCAGCCCATATACTTATTGATTGTGAGGATTTTCAGTTTTCAACCTTAGACAGTATGGGAAGTATAGACAATTAACTGTCTGAAGAAAGGTTTTAATGAACTATGTTATTTTTCATGTGTTATTAGTATCCAGCAGGGCAAGACAACTACTATTATCTGAATAGTTAACAATACTTAAGCAAAATGGATCTACAGAAATATTTTCCCACATAGCATTAAACCTATCCTGTATATTTCAGACATTATATTTTGTACATAACTAGGAACTAATTTATGTTTAATTGGTAACCAGTTAATGAAAATATGCTACGTTGCCACCAACAACTACTGTGTTTTCTCAGCCATGGGATCAGCAGTGTGTGTTTGTGTCTTCATGTGTGCATTTGAGAGTAGTTGTAGGAAATAATATGATTATTGTATGAAGTGCAAATTTATAGATGGAGACTTTAAGTAACTCAAGATAATGTGTTCATTCTATGTTTTGCAGTTATTCTACATATAAGTATTAGAAATTTTCTACAAAGTTTTTAATGAATGTATTAATAGTAATGAATATTTGTTCAGAAATGCTAATTGAACCTCTGAATACCTAGCAATTGTGATATTGCACAATTGTGTAAATGTTTCCACTTTTCCATTCTTTGGAGACAAATCTCTTCACTTTTCTAGAAGGTACCTCTAAAAGGAAAATGGAAGGCATTGCTTTTGTTCCAAGACCTGTCACCAAGAAGCTGTGTGATGCATTTAACATTTCTTTTGCCTCAATTTATCCCATTATTGGAATAAAATAGCAATGGTTTCCATCTTAAAATTTCATAGAAGTGCATTGAGAAATACTCTAAATAGCAGAGAGTAGTGTGACAGAATGAGACAAGAATTCTTGAACCTTTAAGAAATTCAACATAAATGTTTTCATGAGAAATTGCATGACATGGTGCTGTATTATTTCACTAATCCTACTCAGAAAATTTGGTTATTGATTTAAGAAATCAAAAGAAATTAAAATATTCACAGAAAAAAATAATGAGTAAAGACCCATAAAAAGAAAACATTACGAACTAATTGGAAATTTTGTAATGGTTTAGGCAGATGTACTCAAGCTTGTTTTATTATCAGAAGCTTTAGCATTTCGAAATTTTACTGGAATATTTAAAATTCTTAGTACAAATTCCAGGAAGCTCAGAAACTTCTCAGCATCATATGTAAATGCAAAGAACAAGAAATAATCAATTTTATGACAAAATATTTCATGTCCCAAGTTCTGAGTACCAAACTTGACCCTTGTTAATGAAACATTTAAATGGTATCATTGCCGGAATGGACATTAGCAGTATTTGTCTTCATTTCTTCATGCTTTTTTCTTATATTTTTTTCAGAATCATGAGAGAGGGAGTAGACATATTCATTTTATGTCATATAATCTTACAGAGGATTTTTATTTACTTTTTCCTATAGGATTATTTAATACATGGTAAATTATTCTCTTTCTCTAGACAAATATAAAACTTAGGTTATAGTAGAATTTTGAAAGTATATAATTAAAATAATATTTTTTGCTTGTAGTTTTAAAATCAAAGTCGAGAATGCTGCTTTAGCAATCACACTATTTTTTTTTTCCTAGAACAACAGTCACTTTAGAAACTGGATAACTACTTGTTTCCATAAACCAAAATCTGAGATAGTTTTGGAGAGTTGAGTCAAGGTTATCCAGCTCACATCTCCTTCACTACTTATCCCAACATTTTGCTAAAATTCTCCAAAGAGGATCAAGAATAATTGAGACTAATAAGGTGTTTTTGAGGTGTTCATAGGAAGTGAACAAAGAGTACAAAATCACTTAAACAACTCTTTTTTTTGGCTTATATTTCAAAACTATTTCTATGTGATGTTTTGTAATATGTGGCCATTTCCCAAAAGACTCATGATCTATAGAAAGAAGTTACAAAATTTTTTCATAAGTACCTCTCCCTGAGATTCCAGGTTCAACTTCATGATGATCTTCGTAAAAGGGATCTTATTTGTCATATTAAAACTTTTCTTCCACTCTCTCTCCCCCTCCCTTTTCTCCTGTACACATACACACACACAAACACACACACAGTAAGAGAGAGAGAGAGAGAGAGAGAGAAAGAATGAAACACAAATGAGAACACACAGAGGAGATTTTACCAGGAATTGAGAAAAGAATGGACCATTGTTTATCACATCCAGTGGTACACAAGTGAGAAGGGCTAATTTTCCTCTCACAATTAAACGGAAACATTTTTCAAAAAGTTTGACATATACGTACCAACAGAAAGGGTCACCGGTGAGTGTTACATGGAACTTTGCTTAAACTGCCTTACTGTCTTTCATATCATACCCGTGACTGATGGTTTCACCTCTTTCTGCAGTGTGCTGGGAGTTGGTTTGCTGAAGTCAATGCACATCTCTTCCTCACTTCACGTGCAATGATATCATCTTGGTAGCCTAAAGTAGGTGGTGGTAGGAATATAAACCAATGAAATAAGTACTTGTCATATCTGGGCACTTTGTATTCCCTAGTTAGTTTTTAGGTGGGACCTTCGGGGTACTGGAACACCACCACTTCTCTCTCCCTAAAGCCCATATTTCTAGAGATTCTACTTGCTTTATGTACAGTGAGAAAGCTGCACAGTACAAGTATGTGCTGCAGCATTGCTGTGCAGTGTGCTATAAATAAAATCCATAACTGTTTGTTCACTCTCAGTTCTGTCTTACTTGACTCATAGGCAGCACTCCATAGAGCTGATGCCATTAATGAGCTTTCTTCATATCACTTACACAACTGTCTTCTTGCTAGATGCCCTTGGCACTCTTTGGTGATCTCTTGTTTTATTTCCTATTTTTAAATTTATTTTTAAATTTTTTTGACAGGCAGAGTTAGACAGTGAGAGAGACAGAGAGAGGCAGAGAGAAAGGTCTTCTTTTTTCGTTGGTTTACCCCCCAAGTGGCTGCTAAGGCTGGCGCGTTGCAGCTGGCACACCACGCTGATCTGAACCCAGGAGCCAGGTGCTTCTCCTGGTCTTCCATGCAGGTGCAGGGCCCAAGGACCTGGACCATCCTCTACTGCCTTCTTAGGCCACAGCAGAGAGCTGGACTGGAAGAGGAGCAACCAGAACAGAATCCGGTGCCCCAATCGGGACAAGAAACATGGGTGCCAGCACCTCAGGCGGAAGATTAGCCTAGTGAGCTGCGGCGCTGGCCCTTAAAATTTTTTTTAAATTTATTTGAAAGGCAGGATCACAGTGAAAGAGAGAGAATTTTCTTCCATCCACTGGTTCCCTCCACAAAGGGCTGCAATGGCTAGGGGTTGACCAGGCAGAAATTAGGAGCCTGGAACTCCATCCATGTCTCCCCCATGGATGGGTAGGGCCCAAGTACTTAGTCTATCTTCCCTTGTTTTCCTCAGTGCATTAGCAAAGAACTAGATTGCTAATGGAGCAGTTGGAACTCAAATCAGTGCTCATATGGGATGTTGTATCACAGGGGACAGCTTAACCCACTTTGCCACAACACCAGCTGCCTGTTTCCTGTTTCTTAAAGATAAGTAGTAATATCTCATTCTGGTTTTAAAATGCATTTATTTAATTACTTTTAATCTTGAATATCTTTTTATGTGTTTCCTAGCTAATTGTCTTAGCCCATTTGGATTATATAACAAGGATTATAAAACAAGATATTATAAATGGTTCTGCTTATAAAAAAACAAATTATTTATCAGTTTTGAAGCCTAGGAAGTCCATAATCAAGGTAGACTATGGATATGTTAAGAGCTCATTTTCTGGTTCATAGGCTATTACCTTCTTATTTAAAAATGTTTATGAATATAAAGAGAACAAATTTCATGTATTTCACAGATACAGTTATAATAACTTTACTTTCCTCCCTCCCTACCTCCCTCTCTTCCTTTTTTTTTCTTTATTTTTTACAAAAATAAAATTTCAATCCCCTTCATAATCACAGGTTTATTTCATTGCTAACTGAATCTTCAATGATTATAAAGTAGGAAGAACTCAGTTCCACAAGAGTATAAGCAAGGACTAAAAACAGTGATCATATCACAAGATGTCAATTTCATTCCTATCCTTTTTTTGTATTTGTATTAACTACACATATCAGAGAAAACAAATGATATTGCTCTTTTGGGGACTGGCTTATTTTATTAAGCATAATGGTTTCTAGTTTCATTCATTGTGTTTCAAAAGACAGTATTTCATTCTTTTTTATGGCTGACTTGTACTTCATATTATATATATATATATACACACACACATATATATATGTATGTATATAGTACTTCATACTATATATATATGTATGTATATATGTGTATATGTATCTATCAAATCATCAGATGGTAAACATATGGATTGATTCCATATTTCAGCTACTGTGAATTGAGTCACAATGAATGTGGGAGTAGAGATGGCTCTTTCACATGCTCATTTTACTTTCCTTGGGTAAATTTCCATGAGTGGGTTGGCTGGGTCTATGGTAGGTTGACTATTACCTTCTTATTGTGTTCTTACCTAGTGGAAGGGAACCGGTAGGGAAGGTAGTCTCTCTTAGATCTCTTTTGTAAGTGCCCTAATCACATTCATGAATGCTTCACTCTTGTGTTCTCATTACCTTCCAAAGACCCTTCCTCCTAATGTCATCACCTTGATGGTTAGGATTTCAACTTTTGAATTTGGGGAGTATACATGCAGACCACAGCACCAACTATATATGTTAGTCAGTGAACTAGCTAACTCAGGCCTAAAATAATTTTTCAAATTACTGTGCACAAAGGATGTATCACTCCAAACCTGACATCCTTTAAGAATGGAGATACATAGAATGGCAATAGTAAGATGTTACCAAGATGTAATATATGTAAGATAATATGTCAATATGTAAGTCATTTGTATTTCAATATGAATGACATTTTCAAAAATGAGTTAATGATATTATTACCTATATATAGTTCCTCCATTTATCCTTGCTGTAGCTGGAAGTCCTGAGTCAGAGATTTCCTTTAACTGTCTGCAAGTTGTGATTTGACATTGCCTATTGGAGTTTTGTACCTATTCTTTACACTTTAAAATTTTGATTTTAAATTTAGGACCATAAGTGAACATTTATAAAGAATGAGGGGCCTGTCAAAAAAATAAATAAAACAAAAAAAAGAAAGAGGAAAGAAAATACAAAATATAAAATTTTAAAAATTTAAATGATATTAAAATGTAAACTAGTACAAAATTCAGAAAATGACATTATGTTTTAATAAGTTCTTGATATTCTTAATAATACACTTTTAGTATATTTTTGTATATTTTTGCCTGAATGTTTACATAAGTAAAAAACACAAATATTAAGGATCAAGCTGATGAATTTGTAAGTAGATATGTATCTGGGTAAGCAGAACCCAAATCCAAAGATAAATCTGCAGCACTTCAGAATGCTCCCTACATCCCTCCATCATCACCATTCAACAAAGTTACTGTATATCTCACCCTACATTAATTTGGCCTGACTTTGAACATAATATAAATAGACTGTAAAGAGTCATATAAGTAAACAGTTACTCTTCAGTGTCTGATTTCTTTCACTTATTGTTATGTGTATGAGATTCATTGATAATAATGTTTATATCACTTATTTTATCTTTTCACTTTGCTGAAAACTCAATTTTAATAAAAGACCATATTATTTGTAATGGTTCTAAATATGCAAGGATATGATTGTTCTTTAGCTATAAAGGATCATAATCCCTGAAACACCATCGGGATGACCTTGAGATGCAGCATATGCTGGGCATAGATGTTATGTCACACATACATAAGCTCATAACTGACTTCCTACCTAACATTCCCCCCTCAAGAGGCGATACCCAAAATTCTTCTTTGGGATTATGGATGGAGATCCATTTTCTGTAACTTCTTCAAAGCTGGCATGTGGGCATCTAGGGGGATTTGGGTATTTCCTCTTGCTATCTGTCTTATGGTTTGCGACAGTGGCCTTGGAAAGACTGTCCTGCTTGGTCCAGAGGGATGCTAAGGTCGTCCAGTGGAATGGGCTGGAAGCCTTGTCTGACAATCATTTGGAGTTCGACAACTTTTAGTCTGTTAGAGACAAAATGAACAAGGGCATTAAAAGCACATGGTCCAAAGAGAAGCATCAAGATTACAGAAGTTATTGGATCAAGGATAGGAAATAGCCAGGATTTCCATGATCAGATGTCAGGCCAGAAATCCCAGCCCTGCTTGGCCTGGTCCTGGAGCTGTTTGGCTTTGTCCAGGAAAAGTATGAATTGGGATTTGTACCTGTCTAGTCTGATTGACCCAGAGACAACATTCTTCCTGGAACATGGCACAGATACCTCCTGGAGCAGCAGTTAGCATATACAACATTTTTTTCTTTCATAACCTTTTGTGACTTCCACACACCCTCTTCAACTTACTTGAAACATTCCATCATTTCCATTCCAGTCTAGAGTAAACTAGCCATCAGGATTCTTACAAACCATGTCCTTTCCTTATTTAAAAGCTCTTTTCTTTTTAACCCTTCTTACCAACAACACTCTTTCCTTCTAAACCTTTCTTACCAAGCACACATTTCTATACTTGTGATGTTTTCCATAGAGCCTGGTTGGCTCTTTCTACCTTACTGGAAGACTGAGGTCTCCATACAGAGTGAAGATGCCTTACAAATCCCTTGTGGGATCTAGAGCTCTGGTTAAGGCAATCAGTTCTGCTAACTGAGCAAAAGTTCCTGGGGGCAGAGCACGCTTCAATAACATGCCATGCTGTAACTGTTGCATGCCCTGATAAGTAGGTCCTGTCTGACAAAACTGCTTCTGTCTGTGAACCTAACCTCATTTGCGTTAGACAGGGGGCTGTCTTTTAGGTCCCTTCTGCTGGCATAGATCAAGTCTATAGCCTCAGTACAGGAGTGGAGGGGACCACTTTCCCCTGGAATTGGCATTAAAGTAGCTGGGTTTAGAGTAGAGCAATGCCTTTTCCTGAGGGTTTTCCAGAAGGAGGACCTGATACATTAGTATCCTACTATCTGTGAGCCAGTGAGAGCCCTTTTGCTCTAATAGACTGCCCTGCCCTGCCCCCTTCTACCTGATAATCTGCCAGGTGGAGGTCCCCACCCCTTCTGCCTGATAATCTTCCACAATCTCCCAGGTGCAGCCCAGTATCTGCATCTCAAATACCCTGCTCCCTTCCTCTTGTCTGATAACATTTGCATCCATAAAGTCCTTTGTTTCAGACCTTCAAGAGAGAAGTTTTTCTATTTACATCCAAAAAGTCCTTTGTTCCAAGAGGAGCAGAGGTGGGGAAGCAAGACCCATCTCCTTAAAAACCCCCAGCCTCAACTGGACTGCTCGCTCAGCCCTCTGCCTCTGCTGAGCCACCCACCTGGTCTGGCCAGGTGTACTCTCTCCACTCAAGCATGTAACCTAGCTCCTTTCCTCCTCCCCAGTCCGAGCAACTGGGCACTCTCTCCCAGGTCCTGTCTGGAGAGGTGCCCATCCATCCTTATGGATGTCCCTTCCCTAATAAACCTTGCTATTTTACCTCCCACAAAAAAGAATCATAATCCAAGAATTATGAATTATCTCTTAGAGACTTCTCTCCTCTCTGATCTAAAGCCTCTTGTAAACAATTCCTGTTTTCCATTCCCCCTGCCATTGTTGTATTTCAGAGCCTTACTATCTCACATATAGAATACCTTCATAGACTTTCCTATTTCTATAGTTTGCCCTCCAAATGTGAACTCTGTATTTTTTTAAAATATTATTCTTCTGAGGCAAAACATTTATCATGTCACTGTTTATGCTCAAAATAATTAATACTCATTTTTGCTTTTGAGAAAGAGAGTTAAGCACTTTAAACTGGTACTCATTGCCTTCCACAATCAATACTTAATGAATTTCTGTGCTCTTTGCCACCTTCCACCCATGCACCTGGAATGAGGCATTCTCAATGGTCAATTCTAACCATCAACCCACAGGCCACTCAAATCCCACTTTCTATGCTGAGTCTTCATGCCAGCTAATGACTTATAGATTAGATATTCCTTCCTAAAAGTCTTTATTATCCTTATCACTCTTCATTATCTTCATCACTTATCAACAGTTTACACATTGGTAGATGTTTATTTAAAATTTAGTATGCTTTGTAAAAAAAAAAAATACCTCTCTGAAAAGATTTCTGGGGTTAAATACTTACTTCTTTTCTATATTCAAATTCTGGAAAAGACCTTTATTAGGGTTCTGTAAACAATTTTACCAAACATGAATAGAAGTAACAATGATAGGAATGCTCACAGATGACCACACTCAGCTATTTTACAAATCTAATGATCAGTTTGCTCATAAGTGAAAACTGTCTATATTCTGACATCAGAAGTATAATTCCTGAAATGAGAAATCTCTCTTACAATATATACATTTTTAAAAAGATTTATTTTATTTATTTGAGAGGCAGTTACAGACAGAGAGAGGGAGAAACAGAAAGAGTGGTCTTCCAACCTTTGGTTCACTCCCTAAATGTCTGCAACAGCCAGAGCTGGTCTGATCTGAAGCCAGGATCCAGAAGCTTCTTCCAGGTCTCCAATGTGGGTACAGGGGGCCAAACATTTGGGCCATCATAGACTGCTTTTCCAGGCCATCAGCAGGGATCTGGATCTCAAGAGGAGCAGCCAGGACTCGAACTGGCACCTATATGGGTTGCAGTTGCCACAGGTGGAGGCTTAACCTACTATGCCACAGCACTGGTGCCACAATATATACTTTTCCAAAGATAATCCCAATTTTGTAGTTTGTTGTAGACCTTTCACCTTAGTCATTCTCTTATCCTAAAAATATCTACTTAATAAATTCTAAGAATTATTCAAGATAATTTGGATATAAATATATATATCCTTCATCTGAACAGCAAAAAAACAGTTCTTGTGAAAATAAAAGAATAACAACTGAAAGCCTAAAGACAAAATTAAATGAGAATGCTAACTAGAGTGACCATAGCCCCTAATAGCTCTACTTTTAAAGCACAAAGAAAGGGAAAGTATGTCATCTACTTATTGAGAGCTTTAGATTATAATGATAGATTTGACTTCCATTAAAAAATAATAAATTTCTCAGTTCACACATGGAATAACAAGATCAGACTACTTTCAAGAAGTGCATTATTAACAAAAGTATAAGATAAATTATTCATAATAAATTTTTCCAATTTCAATAGTTTGCTTAAGTTACACAGTCCAGTTCCCACTAACTGATATGTTGTGGTGAAGACCAACTCACACACATCAATACAGACGCTTTGAAAGGATAATGAGACTTTAATCAAGCTAACTCTGCTTATGGGATATTGGAAAAGGTTGATTTATGAAACACTGAAATCAACACTCTGACTCTCTAGAATAAAACATATATATATATATATAGTTATATATATTTGTAAAATATCCTCCACTACTATGCAAAAGCATTACTGTTGGGTGTTCCTTTTTTTTTTTTTTAACTTTTATTTAATGAATATAAATTTCCAGTGTACAGCTTATGGATTACAATGGCTTCCCCCCCCATAACTTCCCTCCCACCCGCAACCCTCCCCCCTCCAGCTCCCTCTCCCCTTCTATTTGCATCAAGATTCATTTTCAATTCTCTTTATATACAGAAGATCAATTTAGTATAAAGATATCAACAGTTTGCACCCACATAGAAACACAAAGTGAAACATACTGTTTGAGTACTAGTTATAGCATTAAATCAAAATGTACAGCACATTAAGGACAGAGATCCCACATGAGGAGCAACTGCACAGTGGCTCCTGTTGTTGACCCAACAAATTGACACTCTAGTTTATGGCGCCAGTAACCATCTTAGGCTGTCGTCATGAGTTGCCAAGGCTATGGAAGCCTTCCAAGTTCGCTGACTCTGATCATATTTAGACAAGGTCATAAAAGACAGAGTGAGGATAGTAACCAATGATCCTAAGAGTGGCATTTACCAGGTTTGAACAATTATACAGCATTAAGTGGGGAAGAGGACCATCAGTACACACATGTTGGGAGTAGAGCCATTGGTGGTAGAGTAGAGGTTATGATTACAAAGGAATGAGGCCCAAGTGCACTAGACAGGGCCTAGAACAAAGGACAGAGTCATTATTAGAGGAGCTAAGAAAGGTGCTGTCTAAGCTACAATTAAGTTTTCTGATTGAGAGGCAAATAGAACCTGACAGAAGGGGCTTGATAATAATCTGGTGGGCTTTAGGCCTTGTAAATTCAGAGGCCCAGACCTATCTATCTCTTCACATGGGGTATATCCTAAGGGAGGTGTGAACCTCCTAGGGGAAGGCACTCTGTTGACTTTCATTACTTGGCTGGCCTGGGAGGAGAGCTGGCCCGGTAAAGGCAGGGGGCATCTCTAACAAGAAATTTACAGTTCTGCCTGCAATGTTGCTGACCCTACTTGACCATCCCCTCAGCTGCAGTGGTCACTTTGGAAGTTGGGCTGAGTGAAGGGCTTTTCAGCTTAGAGCCAATAAGATCTGTGGCTCTGACCTGGGCATCCTTCGACTCCAGGGCAGGTCCATTTCCAGTGATCCAACTCTTGGCAGAGCTGCCAGGGCTCTTCACAAGCTGACTTCTGCTGAAGCCCAGGCTTACCACATTGAAAGCCACCGCAGTGGACTGGCCTGTTGGGTCTCCTTGAGGGCAGATCACTGTACAGATCAGCCATTAATAGGCCTGCCACCCATTGCTTCTGATGCCGAGCTTTCCTTTCCTCCTGGTTTGTGTTAAAGCAGACCAGAGGATGCAAGTCAAGGGAGTGCCCGTTTCCCATCTCTAATCTTCGGTGGCCTGAACTACAAGTCTATAGTCACAGGCATGTTCTGTAGTAGTTTTTCTAAGGTAGACAATGCCCATGAGGAAAATTATATTCTCACTTTAAAACTTTCTTTCCCTTTGGTCTGAAAGGGAAGTTTTTTCTACTTACTGTATACTTCGCTGATGGCGAAGTGAATCTAGCTATGAGATTATTATTTGAGTTCTTATTTTGGCTATGCTATTGCAGAAAAATGTTAGCCATCTCTTTTATAAGGTCTAAAGATTAAATTGTGCATCCTACAGATTCCTTCATAATAGAATTAGTTTCCTACCTTGAAGAGAATAGTGAAATGAAAGAACAAGTTGGGCTTAGAATAGAGAAATGAGGGAGCAAGTCCTAGATCGCTTGCTGACAATAGCAATATCACATGAATATATTGTCGGGAATCTACAGGATACTATTAAAAAACCCAACATTCGGGTTCTAGGAGTTCCTGAAGGCATGGAGAAGGAGAAAGGATTAGAAGGCATTTTCAGTGAGATACTAGCAGAAAATTTCCCAGGTTTGGAGAAGGACAGAGGCATCTTAGTACAGGAAGCTTATAGAACCCCTAATAAACATGACCAAAAGAGATCCTCACCACGACATGTTGTAATCAAACTCACCACAGTGAAACATAAAGAAAAGATCCTAAAAGGTGCAAGAGAGAAACGTCAGATCACTCTTAGAGGATCTCCAATTAGACTCACAGCAGACTTCTCATCAGAAACCCTACAAGCTAGAAGGGAATGGCGAGACATAGCCCAGGTACTAAGAGAGAAAAACTGCCAGCCCAGAATACTATATCCTGCAAAGCTCTCATTTGTGAATGAAGGTGAAATTAAAACTTTTCATAGCAAACAGAAACTGAAAGAATTTGTTGCCACTCATCCTGCCCTGCAAAAGATGCTTAAAGATGTCTTACACACAGAAACACAGAAACATGGTCACCAATATGAAAGAAGGTAAAGGAAGGAAACCTCACAGCAAAAGATCACAGGAAGCTCAATTTCTCTTTGACATAGAATTAAACTCTGATGCTCTGTTAAAGCAATGTGTTAAAGTAATCTATTATGTTCTCTTGATGTCTGTTAAATTCTAATTGTTCAAAAACAGCTGAATTTTTATTAAGAGCTATGGGTTATTTAAATATGTGCTTTTTTCAAAAATTTGAATAATCACCTTGTAACAATGATCAAATTTGGTCTATATTATGTCATGATTTTAAGAAATCTTATTTCAACCAGATATTTTGGATTTTGAGCCTTCTTGGCATTCTTGACAGGCATTCAAAAAATCAAAGTTTCAAACAATCTGGTCTCTAAAATTTCCAGTAAATCCTGGACTTTGGTTTTTCCAGTTTGGGCCCAACTGAAAAAATCGAAGGACCTATGTCTCTCATCTTATAGAGACACCAACTAATCAGTCTATTTGGAGTATATTAGAAGTACTGTCAAGATGTGATGTGGTACCAGACTTTAAGTTTCTATAATGGAAAATGCTATTAATACAAATGTTTGAGAATTAAAAAGTCTAATGATCTTGTGTTACTAGACATGATAGTTATCTTAATGAGAAAGCCCCAGAGGCTTAAAGGGTTAAATACTTGTAAAATCCTACAGGTGCTTTCAAAAATACTGTGAAGTAAGCAAGTGCCTCTTGTTGGTTGATGAGTTTATAATTTTAAACATGGCGACTTAAAGTCTTTTGTCATCCACAGTTATATATGATCTGCTGCTCATAAAACTAAAGCGTTGTTGGTTCTGTGTTTAGCTGTCCTCCTATAGGTTCCTATGGACTTTTTCCAGCCACTTTTATTGTATTCAGTACTTTGGGATGGCTCTATAAACAGATGAAGCCAATAATGTATTAACAGTACCAACTGAGAGAAAGTATGGTTAACTGCGGTTACTAAAAAGAAAAAGCAATTCAAATCAATTGGCAATCTACAAAAAGAGTTAAAGATTTTAAAAGCTATTATTAAAATTGCTATATTGGTCTATTATGCTATATTATATGTGTGTACATATTGTATGTCCACATGGGGAAATTTTATTAAGAGTTTTATTTTAAATGGCTTATAGATAAGATTGTCCATAAATTTAAGCTGCTAAAATCAATCAAAGATACATTTTAATTTGTGGGACCTGAATCTGTGTATCATATGTTTTAGACTTGTTGGTAGAAAGAAACTAAAAACATTTTAGATGGTTGTGCTTAAGTTTACTGGCTAAACAAACTACACCATGTTAGATATTTAAGGGGTGTTCCTTTCATTTTTCTACCTCACTTTACCTTCGTGTTCTATAATAAAGCACACTTATATTTAAATGTCTCTACAAGGTTTAAGAGATTTCTATGATATTGGAGAGGGGAGGGGAGGAAATTAGCAAACATAATGGAAATCAGTTGTCCAATATCCAATTTTTCTAATTTTAGAGTTGACAAGTGGATATCTGGTACATAAGAGCATTTGAATAAAGTTGAAACTACACACACTGTACTAATGATCCTGCTTCTTTGCCCTGTTTTTCTCCCTGCTCCCCTACACATAACCTTTCATATATTTATTTTGTTGTCCACATTCTTCTTGAAGTATGTTGTTAAACCTAAGACCTCATAA
This sequence comes from Lepus europaeus, assembly GCF_033115175.1. Taxonomy (NCBI): domain Eukaryota; kingdom Metazoa; phylum Chordata; class Mammalia; order Lagomorpha; family Leporidae; genus Lepus; species Lepus europaeus. The sequence goes on from NC_084831.1 coordinate 73,715,813, forward strand.
AGTAAATCCTTAGAGTTATGAAAAAGGAAAGTGAGGTCATTTTAGAGCTGTGTGGCTAATTTACAATCTGAACATTTTTACATTTTTTCCCATGTTAAAGAAACTTTTAAAACTTATCAATAGATTTCTTTGTGGCTTTTACTAATGAAGTTGTATTTTTTTTTTCCCTACCAGTGGTAGGTGTTGAATAATTTGAATGAGAATTTGAAGGTTCATGGCTTCCAAACCAGCAGGAGTTGAGGCTTAATTGCTTGGAAATACATTTTCATGGCTGATACCAGTAACAGAAAAATGTCTGTATGTCAAGAGGCTCTGTACTAATCAGTTAACCACAACATGTGCCACCCATACCTAGGGACAATGTAACTGTTAACAGCTTGAAGCTATTAAAAATGTACCATTGGGGAACTTTTTAGTACTTTTTTTTTACTAATATGCTTCTTCATTCTAAATAAAGGGAGAGAAATTTTGTACTTAACTACTGTCAGTGAAAAGGAAAGTACATTTACCTAGTTTGAGCTTCAAAACACATTACATCAATGCTGTTCATTAAGGTAACACTTTAAAAGTCACTCAATTACTAATATGCACTTTCTGCTTCAACACAGAGGCCGCCTATTAGATCTGGTTACACTCTAGAGACAGGGATTTCATTTCCAGCTCTAGAGATCAGGTCAAGAATTGCAATAACAATTAGTAATTAGTAGTTAGATCTCAATTTACCACATTAGAAGGTCATTTCTCTGAAGCATCTGGTCTCACGGGAGGAAAGGAATACAGGAGACTACAAAAAGTTGAAGCTTTGAAATCCAGGAAAGAAAGTAGAATCTAAGGTGTTCCTTGAAATCTTTCGATGTTCCGCATATGTTTCCTAAGATCTCATTTGTCTGAAATTACTTCATGACTTTTGGCCTTAATTCTAAGTTTTGTATAACACATACAGTGTAAAAAACAACACTCTCTTCTTCAATGAAATGCAATTTTGTCATCTTTAAAATGATCATGACCATATGAACCTGAGTAAAATGTAAAACTTAAATGTAATTTAAAATATCTTCTGCTATCCCCTTTAAACATTTGATTAAATAATATGTGAAAAATAATTAAATAATACAGCAAATCTTCAAATGGAGTCACATTTTATGTTATGAATGTTATCAGCTTCTGATAATTTGCATAAAAAGTAATAATCCCAGCAAACTGAGATATATGAAAGTACATACTAGTTTCTAAAGCAACCTGATTTCTGCTATCTAGCCTATAAAGTGAACAAAATTAATCTTGGTTATTATTTAATTTGAACTTGATTCTCAACTTGGCAATGTATTCAAGACTTCTGATTCTTGCATAGCATCAGAGCAATTAGATGGAGTGAGGCAGCTTCTGCTCATCAGTTAAGAATCTATAAACTCCTCCTTGTGTTTTTCCATCAGTTTTGTTCACTTGATATGGTATTCCTTGGGACATGGTATTCCTTGGGATATGTGATACAGAAGCATTGGTTCCTCTGTTATTATGTCTTTAGATGTCAGAATTTCTCTCTTTGGTGTCTCAATGTCTCCACCAGGCCATGGTCAGAAAACAAGGATCTTAGTTCATTTCATTCAAGAGCATCCACAGCTCCCTCCCCTCACCAGCCACGGGAATGTCTTTTTAGCCTGAGGAACTCTTTTCTCCTGCCTGCTTGCATTAAGACCTCTTTTACTCGCAGACTCTGTCTTTTTCCATAGGCTGAGATTATAAGAAAATATATCCCAGAAAATTTTATAGATTACTGCTGAATTCAAATTCAATACCAACCCCTTCTAAGGCAATAAAGCAGGGCTAACTGTCTTAGTAGACAGGAAGGAAAAGGAAAAAAAGTGCAAGAAAAAGAATCAAATATAAATTAATATCTCAACAGCCATCTCTAGATGACCAATATTTTGAATGTTTAAGAACATAGATTATATGAAATGTTCTAATTCTTATTTTGAAACTTTAATTCAGTCAGAAACAACATGGTTTATTTCTAATATTAGCTAAGCGCTCTATATTTTAAAGGAAAATATTAATCCTACATTTATAAAGCTATAGGCATTATTAATGATCTGAGGAAGAATTTTACAACTAGAATCTTTCACAGCATGTCTGCTAGTTTCATAAAAAGTATAGTAAAGTCCTAACAGAAAGAGATGAGTGTAGCTATATGGTGTTAAGAATTGTGTGGTTTTGGGTGCAAGAAACAAAAGCCTTATATTCATTTCCTTAGATAGTGGAGTTTTATTGCAAAGATTTCCAGAAGTTCCACAGTTCAACTGAGGCAGATTGTGACAGGATATCTTGTTGGTAGGAAAATCCGAAGTACTCTCTTGTACTTGGCTTCCTAACATTCACATTGCTTTGGCTTGCATTGTGCGAACTCCTAAGTCCACTGACAGGGGAAAAAGGTCAGTAATAAAATGTGCTACAATGTTGGCATCTGCTAGCATTGCTGAAATTGGTAGATGATTCTTTGAAGAAAAATAGATATAAAACAAACAAAATTAACAATACATAGACACTGACATACAAAATAGTTTATTTTAGTTGCTATGCACAAAATACAATAGAAAGTAAAAATCTACTTCTTTATGTAAGCAATGTGATATGATTTTCACAGATTTGAAAATAAAAGATTAGTAGCTTTAGGGCTAACAATAAGGTATACTATACAAGCAAATGCTAAACATGATGACCCAGGACAACCCTGTTCTGCTATATTGTGATGCCATCTACATATTGTGTGTAATATGGTATATGGAAGTTAATAGCAATGTAGGCTGTTCAGAGTAAGTATTGATCTTCTCAAGAGAGGTATTAAGAGAAAAGATAGGTATAATTAAAAATAGGGAATATGTATCTGGCTTTGCATTTTACAGAAATATCTAAATCTCAATATATATGTTTAGCAACTCTGAAGATATGGGAAAATATGATGATTAGCTCAGGAAGGGTCAATATTTTTATAATTCATGTAATTTTGGTTTCTTATTTCCTTACTTTTTCATTTAGTTGCATGGGAGAAACTAGACTGACAGATTTAGCAATAGGAAAAAAGCTTTTTTTTTTTCTTTTCTTTAAAAACTGGAACTGCAGTGGTCCAAATAGTCATTGCACTTCTCCTGCCAAGAACCCAGAGGTTTAGGCCTACTTAGACAAGAAAGTTGAACAGTGAATAATGTCATTATCGCTCAGCAAATGGTTCCAGAAATCCAGTAGCAGCTTAATACATTGACAATTTTCTGTTACCATATCAGCCAGAAAATTATATTCTCAAGCAATTAAACCTTATCTCCTGTTGGTTTAGAAGTCATGAACCATCAAATTTCCTATTTTAGTTCATCAACTTCTATTCTTGGTCCAAACAGCTATGACTGGGGACAGGGTGATTTGGCACAGAAAATCTATGAAGAGTTGGCTAGAGCTGTTCCAGTGCTGCAGGACTTGGGACAAGACAGTTTTCCTCAGAAGCAGTTCAGTATGTTCCTGGAACCTGAATCATAGTGCAATCCTCTATAGGAAAGGAAGCCAGAAGATGTATCATGAAGAATTCCCATTATATAACAATATGCATTACAAAAAGCATTTATGAATTAGTTTTATTTTGTGAATTTATATTTATACATTTGAAAGGCAGAATTGCAGAAAAGGAGAGAAACAGACACACACACACAGATATCTTAAATCTGCTGGTTCATTTCCCAGATGGCCACAATGTCCAGAGCTGATCCAAGCCAAAGCCCGGAACCTAGAACTCCATCCAGGTCACCAACATGGGTGCCAGGGCCCAAGGACTTGAGCCATCCTCTGCTGCTTTTCTAGGCATATTAACAGGAAGCTGTATTTGTAGGGAATCAGCTGTCCAGACCTGAAACATGAGATGCTACCATTGCAAGCTATGATTTAATTCATTGGACCACAAAACCAGCCTCTCTTAATAGCTTTTAGAAGTATAAAGCAAATAAATAAAATAATACTTTAACATATTTTTTTGCCTAAATGTTTCTAGAGTATGCTTATCTGTATTCTGTATTCTGTAAATATAACACAAAATCCTGTACATTTTAGATAAATCAAATATAAGACTTTTGAACGTGGAAAAAAAGAAGGAAGACTGGAAATCATAGTGGTGAGTCTGAACTGTTTTTCTCTTGCTTTACATGTCCCAGATGAAGAGCAGAAGCAGCTGGCCATCCTGAAACATCAGTGGGTGCAAACCAAAACAACTACAACTAAGCACAAAAATAGCAACAACAGAAATGTATTCTTTCCAATCTAATGACTAGGATATGAGCATCCTAGAAGACAAAACTTTAAGATAGGCCGGCGCCGTGGCTTAACAGGCTAATCCTCCACCTTGCGGCGCCGGCACACCGGGTTCTAGTCCCGGTTGGGGTGCCGGATTCTATCCCGGTTGCCCCTCTTCCAGGCCAGCTCTCTGCTATGGCCCTGGAAGGCAGTGGAGGATGGCTCAAGTGCTTGGGCCCTGCACCCGCATGGGAGACCAGGAGAAGCACCTGGCTCCTGGCTTCGGATCAGCACAATGCGCCGGCCGCAGCGGCCATTGGAGGGTGAACCAACAGCAAAAAGGTAGACCTTTCTCTCTGTCTCTCTCTCTCTCACTATCCACTCTGCCTGTCAAAACAAACAAACAAACAAACAAACAAAAAAAAAACTTTAAGACCATGCTACTTCAATCAAACACTACAGGAAAAATATAGCAAATATAGCCCCACCCTAACCCATGACAGCACAGGCTGGGTGGTGAGGTCAGTGTGTGTGTGTGTGTGTGTTACAGAGTACTCATATGGCATAAGATCATAATTTGCCTTTCAGGATGAAGAAGAGTTGAGAAATCATCAGATTATCTAACTTGATGTATTCTGATTTTTTATTAATTTAGAGAAGATGCTTCTTTCCATAATTCTTTTTTAAAAGAGGATTTATTTATTTATTTGAAATAGAGTTAGAGAGAGAGAGAGAAAGAGAGGGAGAGGAGAGAGAGACAAAGAGATCTTCCATTAACTGGTTTACTTCCAAAATGTTTGCAATAGCCCAAGCTGGGCCAGATCAAAGCCAGGATCCAGGAAGTTCTTCTGGGTCCCCCACGTGGGTGGCTGGGACCCTAGCACATGCACCATCTTCCACTACCTTACCAAGCACATTGATAGGAAGCTGTATTGAAAGTCCAGCAGCCAAGACTCGAACTGGTGCCCAGTTAGGATGCCAGATCACAGGAAAAGATTAACCAGCTATGCCATAATGCCAGCCCCTCCAAAATTCATATAGTTTTAACTATGCCATCTATTTTCTTGTGGATGATGTTTATGTTGGCCAATAGGAGTGAAGATGATGATGAACAAATATGAAATATTTTGAACTTAAGAGCTCCATCATGTTTTTTCTTGTAAAGTATGAATATAATTAGGTTCATTTAAGATATAATCAAAGGATTTATTCTAAATTAGCTCAGTGTAAAATTGAACAAATAGTTTATGAGGATGACACTGAACAAAGATATCAAGAGCATATAATTATTTTTCAAATAATTTACAAATTTTAAAGAGAAATATTACATTTTTAAAATATTTTATTTATTTGAAAGGCACAATTAAGGAGAGAGATAAGGAAATATAGAAATATCATCCATTACTAATTCACTTTCTAAATGACTAAAATGGCCCAGTCTGGGCCAGGCTGAAGCCAGGAGCCTAGAACTCCATTTGGATCCTCCACATGGCTAACAGGGACCCAAGTAGTTGGATCATATTTTGTTACCATCCCAGGTACTAAATTAGCAAGGAGCTGGATCAGAAGTGGAGCAGCTGAGAATCCAAATGGTGCTTCCAGGGGATGACAATGACTTAATCTGCTGTACCACATCACCAGCTCCGATTTTACATAGTGATTTAAAAAATAAAGGAAATTATGTAAGGATATTAAAAAGAGATTGAGCTACATGTAATAGCCATTTTTAGACTACTATCTTGTTTTCTTTTGTATTTCTTTTCATTTATAATTTAAAAATCAACAAAACCCACTTTTGCTAATATTATTTCTACAAAGCAAGTTGAAGCTGTAATATTATAGTAACTGGAAGGAAAGAGTCTTTTTCCTTTTGGTTAAACATTCATGAGTAATGTTGATCCATCAAAGAGATAAAACATATGAATAATAATATTTTTATGATCTTAGAAGAGGAGATGGTTTTACCATAATAAAGAAGAAGGCAGGCACATTCATTTGCTATCAAAACGTTTAAATCTTTGGTAAATAGGATGACTTAAAAGTCAGATAACTAAGGTGAAATCAGAAGAGAAATCAACAGGCTTGGAAAAGAATTTTTGAGAAATGTGCCCACTTTTGTGGCGTATAGGAAGATTGACATTTAATATGGGACTGAACCTTAACACACTTTCATCCATTATTAAACATTAATCTCTTACAAATTTGGCAAATTATGAGCAAAAATGGAATCCAACATTTTTGTTGGTCCAGTTTTTTGATTTCTGCAATATTTTATGGGTGGAAAAGGATAATCATCTTGTGAACCCTGTATGTTGCTGTTTTATACTGAAATCAGTGGGCATTTACACTGGACAGGAGCTACGTACCATCATCCTGTTTGGAGATATTTTAAGGCTGTGGAATCTTACATGGCAGAGTAC